>NC_143585.1:15226615-15594449 GCF_048544385.1 Mastigoproctus giganteus | reverse complement strand
CACATCTATTCTACAACTGTCTTTCCTCATTCTGAATCTATGCTCCCTCAGGTTCGTAATCTGAGCAAGCAGAGGTACCTTATCAGCATTGAGCCTGCTCAAACCATTCAAGGCCTTGTACACCCCAATCAGATCACCTCACAGGTGCCTGGTCTCCAGATGCTGCAACTTGCAGAACTTAAGCCTCTCTTGGTAAGAGTACCCTTTTTTCATCTCACCAATCTTGTTATCCTTCTTTGTACTGGTTCTAGCAACTTTCTTCCTAAAATGGGGCCTCCAGACCTGTACACAATACTCAAGGTGTGGCTTGACCATTGCCTTATACAAAGGGATAATCACCTCCTTGTCTATAGCAAAATTCCTGTATATCATTGACAAACTCCATGACCTGCTCTGGCAGCTTATCTGCACTGCTCAGAGAACTTCATATCTGACTGCACAATTACCCGCAGGTCTTATTCATTCTCCACCTCCCTGAGTGTAGTACCACACAGTTGGTTGTTGTTGTTGTTATTTCATTTTTAGGAGCATTAGCAACTAAGGCCATATTGCTCTGGGGATATGCGGTGATCATTCCCTGACATTTCTGCATACTCCATATTTGGTCCACACAGTTGGTACATTTCTCTTGGCTTACTGCTACCCATATGCAGCACTTTGCATTTGTCAATGTTAAACTTCAATTTCCATTTTTCAGCCCATCTGCCAACTTTTCTAGGTTCCGTTGCAGTAACATACTATCTCTGTTGTCATTAACAACCCTATTAACCTTTGTATCATCTGCAAACTTGGACATTAAGCCTAATATACCTTCATCGATATCATTGATAACATCTCAAAACAACAATGGGCCCAGCGCCAAGCCCTGGGGGACTCCGCTAATAACATTAGTGCACATAGAGCAGTGTCCATTTACTGACAGTTCTGCTATAATGCACCTTTTCACAATTCAAATTTGCTCCGTTGTGACTGATATATTAGGGAACAATGCAGGCGTAATGCAATTTTTGCGTTGGCTCGTGTGATTTTGTCTGCGAGTAACACCAGATGAATGCAAACCCAGCACCAAGCTGAAGATAGCGATCTGCGCAACAGTACATACAGGTTTATGAAGCTTAAAAAATGTCAAATGTGTGACAGCTATATTTCCTTTTTATTGTAGTTGTCTTGGTCGAAGACACACTGTTGTCATTCTTTGTATTCACAAGATAACAGTTGATATTGTAGGCTGTTCACATTTTTAGGAGCTAACATTTTTCTGTTCGAACAGAAATTTCTTGAGACAAGATAGTGCGAGCGGAGGAGCACATTTCTGGAGGTAACTACCATAAAGCAATTTGTAGGTCTTGGTTTATTGGGTGTTCCTGTTATCACTGTTGTCATTCTTTGTATTCACAAGATAACAGTTGATATTGTAGGCTGTTCACATTTTTAGGAGCTAACATTTTTCTGTTCGAACAGAAATTTCTTGAGACAAGATAGTGCGAGCGGAGGAGCACATTTCTGGAGGTAACTACCATAAAGCAATTTGTAGGTCTTGGTTTATTGGGTGTTCCTGTTAGGGCAATCTAATTATAAACTCGATCTTATTGCATTTGCGATAATACCAATAGCTGGAATTCTGTGGGTTTTTATGTTATTATGGCGAAACGGGTTTTCCCTTCATTGAAATCATAAAAAATATATATATATGTAAAATAAATAATCAAAAATTTTCAGAACCTTTTCTTCATTCCTATTTTTTAAGCTTCATAGTTTTTACTCCGTATCTCACTTGTGCAATTTGTGTGCGCCATATTCATTATTGATTGTTTCTCTGTTTTACTGTTTTCAATTTTAAATTAAATTTAAAATTTTTTTGTTTTAATTTAAATTTTAAACCAAAAAAAAAAAAAAAAGTCAGTGAACAGAAATATCAATTAGTACGTGTATATTACAGTGCTATATTTACTGTATTATTTATTTATTTATTAGAAATGTAAGATGTTTAAACCTGTTAGCAGTTTATTGGGTTTCTAACTCTTTTTTTTTTTTAGTGTTTTACTTACCAGAGTGGCACCTTCATAACCAGGTGGGCTTGAGCAGCAGTGCGTCGACACTCTTCTTGATTAGACTGGGGTTCAAGCCCGTCACCACCAAATACAGAGGATTCAGAAAGGTCAGGGAATGACCACCGCATATCCCTGGAGCAATATGGCCTTAGTTGCAATGCTCCTAAAAACCAAATAACAACAACTTACCAGAGTGAACATTTTTTTGAGTGCTCTGCTCCTATCTCTGTTTTTTACATAAGCCCTGTTTTTAATGCATGAAATGCCATAATGCAGAGATTTTTAGAAACACATGTACTGCATTATAGCAGAACTGGCTGTATTACCACTCTCTGCCATCTCTCGCTCAACTTATCTATTGCAGCAACTTGCCCTTAATGCCATACTGCTCCAATTTGTATAGCAGTCTTCGATGAAAAGCTCAAGTTTCTTTTTGAAACTTAAGGTAGACTCAGTTCACTGATGTTTTTATATTTTATCTTGGAGACAAATGTTTAGATCATTAATGTAAGAAACAAATATTAACCAAAAATGCTAGATTGGAAAGATGATGGGCATTCCTCATAATATCAGTGAAATATTTATTTTATGATTGTCTTCAATCTGGTGCAAAAAACTCAGTTTCACTTCTTAAATTCCATATTCTTTACAGCATTCTTCCTTTGCGTAACAACCTCACACTGTTGTAAGCAGCCAGGTCAGGAAACTCAGCATCAATATATTTTAAAAACTGTTTTAGCTGTCTATGTGACAGTGCTGATTTTTATCAGAGGAAATTAACTAATTTTGTTATTTCAATCAGGAGAATGTGAAAGCCCCACTCAATTTGGAACACAGTATTGCAGTATGTGTGATATGGTGATAGGAAACAGATTGCATTTTGTTTATTTAAGCCTGAAAACAAGCCCACTGCTTTTACTTATCATGACTGGAACCCTGTTTGTTGTAACGGAAAGAACATCTTCTATTTGAAGTTCTTTTGAAGTTAATAATTTTAAAACTTCATTACAGATTATTATTATTTATTATTTTTTTTTCCATGAATGCGTAGGTTGAAGGATGAGAAGATAAAACAAAATACTTGTTGGCATTAGACCTGAATTTCTGTAGATTGTAATTTTTGGGAAATACTTATGTTTTCTTTTTCAAGAAAACAGATGTTGAATGAATAAATAATGAAGAAGAAAAGTTGGTTCTGTGAGTTTGAAGGTGGACAGTAAGAAGATGTTGACTGGTTGTGGCACATGTTCAGACTGGTTTGGAAGAGAGAGTGAGAATTATAAAAGCCAATTCAGAAAAACAGTGCCCATGGAAGTGTGGGAACAATATTCCTTGGTAGGATGGATTTGCAGTTTGTACAGAGTGAACACTTCTTTTGAAGAAAAGTTAAGCCAAGAAGAAAAGAGAAAACACAGTTTTTTAGATGCAGAGGAATCAATATTTGTAATGTTCTTATGCTAAAAGAGATTATAAGTCAAGGTAATCCCCAATAGAGATATATGAGCTTGCCTAGAAGTTGGCGCCTCCGTAGCCAGGTGGGAAGGAGCAGCAGCAGTGCGTAGCACACGCTTCTTGATTAGACCGGGGTTCGAGCCCGTCACCACCAAATACGGAGGATGCGGAAAGATCAGGAATGACCACCGCATATTCACGGAGCAATATGGCCTTAGTTGCTAATGCTCCTAAAAACCAAATAACAACAACAACAACAACAGCCTAGAAGTCAGAGTGTCATTGAATATAAGCATAAAGGTAAGAGAATCCTTTTTGTGAGATATAAGACAGGACTGAGTTTTAGAAAGATTGAAGTCAACCAAATTAACTTTGTCCCGCTGGAGAATTAGTGGAGAGCATTTAAGGAATTAGTAGTGGATATTTGAGAAGTTCAAACTGTTTGTGCAGGGCAAGGTTTCTCAAACTGGGAGGTGGAATGCAATGTGGTATCATCAGCAAATCTGTGGATAGGATGAACTAGCCATATATTCTTCTATAAATATGATGAATTACTAAAGGGTGTTATTATTGTTATGGGAGTTTCTTGTGAATGGGTTACTTACACCATATTGCACCTACCAAATTAATTGGAGCTGCATGTGAGTAAAGAGGAAATTATGAGAATCATGCTTAACACAATGGGAATAAGTTATAAAACATATCTTTGCATGGAAATTAACAAATAAATATTTAACATAAAAATAGATAACTGTTCAATTCAGCTTCAATTTTGATAAAAATTCATAAAATTTAAAATAACTATCGATTACAATTAACGAAGATGATGTTAGGCCTACCACTATAGTATCTTTGATTCCTGGGTAAGTGATTCACTCAAGCACAGTATTCCTGGTGTTTGAAGAAAGTCGTATTTTTTTTATTCCATAATTAGGTTTTTACTACTTTCTGAATTAATCTTATAAATAATAAAACATTATTCTGCTTGCATTTATCTGTTATATTAATTAATTTTAAATATACAGGTGTTACATTATGCTTACTCATAGAGCAATTAATTCAGCATGGACATTATATGATTTCAAGGGTTTAGTGTCAGACAAAATTAACTACGAAATCATTTTGTAGTAAAGTTTTTTTTTTTTTTTTTTTTTTTTTTGTGTCAAAAAGTCATTTGACATTTTCTTGGTTTCCCGGAAATGTTCTTATAGCCCAAGCTAACTTATAAGAGAAATATATTTCTAAGACATGATATACATTGTTATTTGTATAAAGTTAAAACTAAAGTTGTCTCAAAAGAAAAATGCAGTTTTGTAGTTGATGGTCTGACACTAAGCCCTCGATTTTCACGTTATACATTATTGTATAAAATATAGTAATTGCTTTCTGTTTCAGGGTGTTTAACAGAATTGAAGTTTAATAAAGTAGGAAATAATGTTCAAGATTAAAGAGCAATCCTCGACAGCTGTGAAGATTGCACCACAAAATGTTGCATTTCTTTCATTTATTGGAGATTTAAGGCAAGATAACTTGACCTTTAGAAATAAGTGGCAGTGATATGTCTAGATGTTTTAGTTTCAGATATTTATTCTTCTGATGTTATTTATATCTAAGAGGTATATCAATATTATAAAGATCTATATTTAAACCTTTTTTAGGCGAATGGCTTCAAGTTTTTATTTGACGAATGTTAATATGTGGAATTAAACCTAGAAATAAGAAAAAAAATTGCTCTTCTGATGTGTGATGTTTTTAAAAAAAAAATTTCCTCTTTGATGGTCAGATGTTATCCAAACATTTTCCAATATAATATATTGCTATTCTGTTAAAGAATAGTTCTTAGCAGTTAAAAAAAAGTCTTTTGAAATTCGAGATATGTGACATTGTGCCATAGTAAAAGTTAGTGAATGCCATTGGTGAATATAATGGAAAACAAAGGTTCGTCAGAAATAACTTGACATTTTTATAAAATATAGTTGACTTCTCGTGGTCCTAGAAAAGAAAGAATTTTTGAAACATCTAGTGAGAATTTTTCATTATGTACATTATAAAATCATAATTTCCAGGAAAAATAAATTTCACTGTTTTTGTATTAAAAAAACTCAAAACTCCAAGGTAGTGGATATTCTTATTTTATATTTAAAAACAGATCTTCATCAGGAGCTTAATAGAAAAATTTTCATCTAAGATTATATATTTTTTATGATTTTCAGTAAAAATTTAGACTGAAATCTATATTGTGTAAACAAATTCTGAAAGCATTTTTTGAAATTCAGGAAAATTGTAATCCTATAAAAAAAAAAAAAAAAAAAATTACAAATGACATTAAAGCCCATTTTGCATTTTGTCAAAAATGTGTGATTTCAATAATGTTAGAATCATTGGAATAAATTAATGAATATGAATTTTCATATACTGATGAAACCTAGATATTTGTGCTAACAAACATTATCTCCACAATACTTGACTATATGCTTACTGTCAATATGCACAAAATGAGTAATACTAAAAAGAAATTTTCATGTGATACATGCGGCAAGAGTTTTCAAAATCAGGAAATCTTAATACCCATATAAGAATTCACACTACTGAAAAGCCTTTCACTTGTGAAATTTGTGGTAAGTCTTTTTCACAAGCTGGTCATCTTAATTCACATAAGAAGAGTCATACTCATGAAAAACCTTATACCTGTGAAACCTGTGGCAAAAGATTTTCTCATTCACAGAGCTTCAATAGACATAGGAGGATTCATACCAATGAAAATCCTTTCTTATGTGAGACATGTGGCAAAACATTTTTAGAATTTGGTACCCTTATTCGGCACAGGAGAACTCACACAAATGAGAAGCCTTTTATGTGTGAAACTTGTGGAAAGTCATTTGCAGATGTGGGAAACCTGAATTCCCATAAAAGGATTCATACAAATGAGAGACCTTTCGTATGTGAAACATGTGGCAAAGCATTTGCTGTAAGAGGGGATCTGGATGCCCACACCCGTATCCACACTCGAGAAAAACCTTTTACATGCGAAATGTGTGGCAAAGCATTTTCGGTGTCAGGAAACCTAAATAGACATAGAAGAACACATACCAATGAAAAACCAGTTTCCTGTGAAACATGTGGGAAAGCATTTTCAGAATCTGGTCACCTAAAGAGACACCAAACCATCCACAAAAAAGAAAAGCCTTTTGTATGTGAAACTTGTGGCAAAGCATTTGGTCTACCAGGACACCTTGAATCACATGTGCGGATTCACACTCGTGAAAAGCCTTATTTGTGTGAGACTTGTGGGAAGGCATTTTCGGTATCAGGAAACCGTAACAGGCATCGGAGAACTCACAGTAATGAACAGACTATTGCACTTGATCATTGTAGTATAGCATTTCTGACATTTCAGACACCTGATGTTACATGATGGTAATGAAATATTTTTATATATATGTGAAACAGCAGTTATGCACGAAGCCTTGTTAAACAAGGTGGTTTTGGGAAGTTCTAAACCTTTGTTGTGTGATAATGCCAATGTAAATCCATTCAGAATATAGTTTGTGATCACTTTTATAATGTGATTATTATTTTTAAAAATATGCTTTCGTATGAGAGTGTAGTGAATCATAAATTCCTTTTTATGTTTACATTTCCCCTAAAGAATTTATGAAATTCTGAAACCTGAGCCTTTGCGAAAGAAGATTTTTGGATCATTGTTTATTGTATAAGGAAGTTATTCAACATTTTGGAAGAATGAAGTTTTGTTGCCATTTGGTGGGAATCCCTATCCTATTTCCACCCATTTGTAAATGTAAATATATATAATAAAGATGTTGATCTCTGAACCCAGTATATTTTACCATTTTTTGAGTTTCACACAAATATAAAAATTAAGAGATTAATAAATAGTTTTAGCAATACTTTGTATGTAAATGAGAGGAGTAAATATATTGTTTGATCACTCAATAAGCAAATCAATATGTACTTAATTTTTTAAACTCATAGGTAAAACAATAAAATCATTACCATACAATTGAATAGAGTATGGTTTGGATCAGATTTGTAACTGCAACTCCTAAATAATATCAAGAGCCCCTTACAATACAAAAACTTTCAACTCTCTCTCATTCTTAATTCAATAAATGAAATAAGCATTAGCATTAATAGAGGCATATGATGCAAGAAAGCAAGCTTATGCAGCATCAGCCAAAAAAAAAAAAAAAAAACAGTTCCATTTCACCCCTCCATTCGTTCGAAATACCTGTCCATCTGAGCCTTAAAAATTTATTTAGGCTATCAACTTCCATAACAAGGGATGGAAATCTGTTCCACGAACTAACTACCCCCCTGGCTAAAGGCAAATTTCCACACATCTATCCTACATCTGTCTTTCCTCAATCTGAATTTATGCCATCTCAGGTGATTATTCTGAGCAAGAGGAAGAATCCCATTGGTATTGAGCATGCTTAAACCATTCAAGTCTTTATACATTTCTACAGATCACCTTGCCGGTGCCTAGCCTCCAGACACTGTAATTTGCAAAACTTTAGCCTTTCTTCTTAAGAGCAACTCTTTGTTCCATTCACTAATCTTGTTGCCCTTCTCTGTACTCGTTCCAGCAGCTCTACATCCTTCTTGAAATGAGGCCACCAGACCTGTATACAGTACTCAAGGTGTGGCCTGACCATTGCCTTATACAAGGGAATAATCACCTCCTTATCCCTGCTAGAAAAATTCCTGTGTATCATTGACAAGACACCATGAGCTACTCTTGCAGCCTGTCTGCACTGCTCAGACAACTTCATATCTGCCTGCACAATTATCCCCAGGTCCTTTTCATTCTCTACCACTGTCACTGTATTACCACAGAGTTGATATGTTGCTGTTTCCCATATGTAGTACTTTACATTTCTCAATGTTAAACTTCATTTGCCACCTCTCAGCCCATCTGCTCAACCTTTCCAGATCCTGTTTCACCAGCATAGCATCAGCAGTGTCCTTAACAACCCTGTCAACCTTTGTATCGTCTGCAAACTTGGACATTAAACTTGATATACCATCATCAATATCATTTATAAATACAGAAGACAGTAATGGACCCAACACTGAACCCTGAGGGACTCCACTAATAACATTAGTCCACGATGAGCAGTGTCCATTGATTACCACTCTGTCTTCTCCCCCTTAACCATCCCTTTATCCATAGCAGCAATTTACCTCCAATGCCACACTGCTCCAATTTGTGCAGCAGTCTTCCATGTGCAAGAGTATCAAAAGCCTTTCTAAGCGCCTCCGTAGCCAGGTGGGAAGGAGCAGCAGTGCGTAGCACACGCTTCTTGATTAGACCGGGGTTCAGGCCCGTCACCACCAAATACAGAGGATGCAGAGAGGTCAGGGAATGACCACTGCATATCCTGGAGCAATGTGACCTTAGTTGCTGATGCTCCTTAAAAAAAAGCCAAAAAAAAAAAGCCTTTCTAAGATCCAAATATATAATATCAAAGTTTTCCCTGCATCCAGTTCTTTTGTGACTGCATCATAGTATCCAATCAAATTGGTCAGGCAAGACTTTCCCTTAACAAAACCATGCTGTGTCCAAGCTATAACTGAAGTCTTGTCTGGATGATCCTGTAGTGCTTCTTTAACCAGTGCCTCCATTAATTTTCCTTGAACAGAAGTTAAACTCACAGGTCTATAATTACTTGTGTCAGCCTTTGATCCTCCTTTGTGAATTGGGGTCACATTTGCACATCTGCAGTCTATGGGTACTTCCCCTGAGTCCAAAGAAGCTCTCATAATTATGGCTAGTGGTTTGCTTACTTCCTTTGCTGCCTCCTTTAATATAACTGGATAGATCCCTTCCACCCCAGATGCCTTTTTTATGTTTATCCTCAACAATTTCTCCTCCACATTTCTGTCAGTTATTAGTAAATCATCTAGCTCACTGCCAGAGTTTACTTCACCTCTGGCATTTCCCTTCCTGAATAACTCGTGTGAATATAGATGCAAAATACTCGTTTAGTTTGTTAGCCACCTGAGCAGGATCCTCAACTGTTGAACCATTAATATCCAGTGGACGAATCTGATTCTTCCCGTTCCTTCTAGAGTTTACATAGGTAAAGAACTCTTTTCTGTTTTTCTTTGCATCCTTTGCCAAATCCTTTGCATATTGACAAATTCAATGATGAATTGATACTTTTTATTATACATTTATTATAAAATTTTCAATAAAAATTATCAATGAGGAAAAAAAAAAAAAAAAACATTTATGTTATGCAATTTTTATTTTAATAGTATAACGGTAATAAAAGGTGCTTGTAAACCTGTGCCAGGTTTTATCAAAGTCTACCATGCATGACACGAATGAAATTCGAATGTCATGGTACCATTCAAGAAGCAGGTTAGCAGTGCCAGTTACTTTTATCATTTTTTCTTCTCAGTGAGTTGGTGTGGAACACAGTATGATGTATTTTTAAATCTGAAAGATGTCTTTGATGATGTGCTGAACTGTGAATTGGCTTGTCCCTACCTCCAGTTGCCCATCATTCATCACTTCTCCACTTCCAAGTGACTTCATGTGCTTGTCTGAGATTCTGGATTATTCATTGATGTAGTGTCACAACTCTGACAAAACACTTTTAACCAGTATTCAACAGTTTGGAACAATAATGCATCATTCCCATGTGCTTCATGCCGACCATGCTATTTCAACCACCAGTATGTACACTCAGTTGATGTTGCATTAACAACATGTACTTAATACCTCATGAGGTTGCCTTTTGCTCATAATACAGCCTGTACCTGTCTTGGCATGAACTCCACAGGTGTTGTAGAGGGTCCTGTGGTATTGTTGCCCATATATTGCATAATGTCCTGCACACATCGTCAGGTGGATGGTCATGGCATCAAATGTCCTTTTCCATTAAGTCCCAAACATGCTCAGTTGTGTTGAGATTGGCTGAGTTGGGCAGGTGTGGGAGGATGGAGAATTCATTGCTATGTTTGTGAAACCAGTTACAAGCTTCCAGCCTTGTGGAATGGTTCGTTGTCTTGTTGATAGATGCCGAGTTGTATGGATACAGTCATCATGATAGGGTGTACTTGGTTGATGATGATAGAAAAGTTGACGTTCCCATTGATTAATAGTGACCAGAGGATCCATTGCATACGATGAAAATGGTCCCTAAACCATAGCACCACCTCCACAATGCTGAACACTAACAATATGTGCAAGTGCCATTTCTTCATTTTGCTTTCTGCAAATGTGAATACATCCATTAGCATGATGCAATTGGAAATGGGATTCATCAGACCAGGTAACGGATTTCCATATGTCTAGTGTTCTAGTGTGACGTGCTGATATGGTGGTCTAGTGTTCGTGTGATGTGCCCATACAAGGTTCAGTTCTTGTCTCAGTGAGCATATGTACTGGTGACTGCCATGGCCTGTATGAGTAAATGTCCAGTGCATAGTGCAGATATATATTGGTCTTACTATTCTTACATTGTACTAGATGGTTAGCTGGACCACTATGCTTCATCGCTGATGTGTTAAGACACGGCCTCACCATGGGCATGACCACACATGACCTTTGGCTGGTTGCTGTAGAGCCAATCACAGCAAACTACTCAAACCACAGATCGCAAGCACTTAACTGTGTTGGCTGTTGAGAAACTGACACCTGCATGTCTTGCTCCATAATCATTTCACATTCAAAATTAAAAAGATCTCAACGCTGACCCTCTGTCATTGTGAGTATGCAAACCTGTAACCTTGTGATCAAGTAACTGGATTGATCACTGCAGTGATCCTCTTCAAATCATTCACATCAGTTGGCATGGTGAGGCTTCTGTGTATCTGATGTGTAACGTAATCCCCATCAAAAACAATCCAGTGGTGTGTGAGCTAACCACAGAATTGTCCTGCAAACCTTACCTCTCATCAGTCTCAGTCTAGAATTGGAAAAAGTAACATTAAAGAAGAGGCCTTGATCTTACATCAAAAGACTGCAGCAAGTGACAGATAGCTTGACATTAGAAAAAATGTCATGGTATTGTGCTTCCAGTAAGGCAACTGAAACTTGCAAATTGCTGTTGTTTTTTTTTTTTTGTTGTTTGTGTATCAATTAATCCTAACTCTTAAAAATACATGTTCTTTTCTAATTTATTGCCAATTACAAAAATCGGCATGGATGGACCCTGCATTATTCAAAGCTTGTTCTTCACGGGCCCCAACCCGGTCCCTATCTGAAACCATTGACAAAGATACAGATAGCATTATTGCTAAAAAGAGGCAGCGAACCGAATTACCATCAGGGCCTGTCCCAAGGTTCTTAATTATGCATTCTACCAATGAAACACCGATTGGTAAAATGTCGCCCTTTTTTATTCAAAAATTGTTAGATGGGTTAGCAGGTTCACCCAAATCAGTTAAGAGGCTTCGTTCTGGAGACCTTTTAATTGACACTAAAAATGACAGGCAATCGGAACATCTACTCCGAACAACATCAATCGGAGGAATATCTATAACAGTGACACCACACAGAACACTCAACTCATCGAGAGGTGTCATTTCGGAGTGGGACCTTCTCGACGTAACCGAAGAGGAAATCTGCTCCGAATTAAAACCACAGGGAGTATAGACTATGTATAAATATAGTGCAAATGCATCAGGAATACATAGCTATATCTGAATAAATCAGATTATTAATAAAACGGCATCGTTTTAAGTTATATCTCATATTGTGAATACCTTCACAACGAGTTGCCATGATATTGCACTACTTCGAATAAGTAACGCTTCACCTAAGGAGAAGACTAATGTTACTTATTCTCAGATGGATACCACCACCCAGACGGCACCGTTTCAGGGCTATTTGGCCCTTCTTCGGTGGGTGGGTAGGTACCCGAGTAATTTCCTGATGCATTTGCACTATATTTATACATAGTCTAGACTCCTTCATAGCTTGAGGCTTATGCCCTAAACGCCTGAGTCTAAACCACAGGGAGTTATTGCCGTCAAGAGAATTACTGCGCAAAGGGATGGAAAAATTGTTGAAACCAGGAGCGTTATCCTGACTTTTAACTCTCCTAAACCTCCTGATGAGATTAAAGCTGGATACATTAATTGTTCAGTGCGTCCATACGTTCCGAACCCTTTACGGTGTTTTAAATGCCAGAAGTATGGACATTCTCAAATGGCCTGCTGTGGAGTCCTTGCATGCGCTCGATGCGGTGCAAAGGACCACGAAACAACAGCATGTTCAGCCGCAAAACCCACCTGTATTAACTGAAGGCGAACACCCGGCCTACTCATGAGCATGCCAGAGGTGGAAAGAAGAAAAAGAAATTCAACGGCTGAAGGCAGAGCTAAATATATCATACCAGGAGGCAAGGAAATCAGTGAAACCCCTGAATATCAACAAACCTACCTACGTCCAGAAGGTAGGGAAATGTTCTGTCGGAACTCAGACGGACATGTCCATTCCTCCAAAGGAGTCTTTCACTCCCATCGTGCGTTTTCTCTTAAGTTCTCAAAAACCTGCAGAGAAAAACCAATCAGCTGCCACTCCTATATCAGTACCTCCTAATGCTCCACAAGTAACAAAGGTAATTACGAAAGCAAAGAATAAGAAAGGGGAAGTCCCACCTAGTACCCAAGAAAAGAGGGATGTCGAGCAGAAGGAGGTATACGAAGATTCGGTCTTGGAACTCATGGACACGGGACAGCATCCATTCTTCCCCAAAAAAAAGAGAAACCTAAGACTGATAAAAGTAAGCCCTCAGCACCTCGGAAGCCGCCTGTTGGACCCACCAAGCCAAAATAATGACTAAATTTCTACAATGGAATTGTCGTGGATTCCGGAAAAATGCAGAAGACATCAAGGCACTCCTGCAAAAGCACAAACCATCTTGCTTTTGTATACAGGAAACTTACCTAAGGGCAAATGATGACTCCAGGATGCACAACGTTACTATCATTCGCAAGGATAGAACTGGGGATGGCCCCGCTCATGGAGGAGTCGCAATCCTTGTGGGCAACTATACCCCTTTTCAGCATCTGCAACTTACTACCAGCATAGAGGCAGTAGCAATTCGAATAACAGTGGGGTTTTACTAACCGCTTGCTCTATACAGGGTGTTTCAGTTAAACGTTTCAGAACTTCTAAGAGGGGTAGGGTACATCCTGACAACTCGAAATCATATAGCAATGTGGGGTCGGAAATGCTTTCCTGAAGCGGTGTTGTACACAGAAGCACCATAAAGAAAAGAGACCGTAAGTGAGAAATCGTTTTAATAATACATGAAAAGAAGCAAAAGGTACATGGATTAAAGTAAGTGTTCGAAGTTTCTTCCACGGGCTACAATGCACGCCTCATATCTCCGACGCATGGACATCCGAACATTCTGGAATACTCCAGGCGAATTTCGAATTTCTTCGGCAGCTACTGCGATTCTTGCAACCAGCTCCTCAGCATTGTCAACAGGGGTGTCATAAACTAGCGATTTCATATGACCCCAGAAATAAAAATCAAGACATGATAGGTCGGGTGACCGAGCAGGCAAACGCACGGGACCACCACGTCCGATCCACTGTTGACCAAATGTGACATCCAGATAGTTACGAACATCTCCGCTATAATGGGCAGGGGCTCCATCGTGTTGGAACCACATTGTCTGTTGCGTCGATGCAGAAATCTGTTCATCTCTCAAAAGTTGTGGCAATACTTGCTGCAGAAAGATCAAGTAGATAGGTCCGGTTAGACGACACGATAACAGGTAAGGTCCGATGAGGTGATCTCCCATAATACCGGCCCATGCATTGACCGAAAATCGAATCTGTGCTGCACGACGTCGTATTGCATGCGGGTTCTCGACCGCCCAGATATGGTCGTTATGCGTGTTGAAAATTCCTTCCCTTGTGAAGGATGCCTCATCGGAAAACAACACTTCAGCAGGAAAAAGGGGATTTGTAGCACATTTTCCAAGGTACCACTGTGCGAAAGCAATACGAGGTTGAAGAAACTTCGAACACTTACTTTAATCCATGTACCTTTTGCTTCTTTTCATGTATTATTAAAACGATTTCTCACTTACGGTCTCTTTTCTTTATGGTGCTTCTGTGTACAACACCGCTTCAGGAAAGCATTTCCGACCCCACATTGCTATATGATTTCGAGTTGTCAGGATGTACCCTACCCCTCTTAGAAGTTCTGAAACACCCTGTATATTTGCCACCTGGTACTGACATCTGCCAGAAAGACCTTGCTGATCTCGTAATGCAGTTGCCTCCCCCTTTCTTACTTCTTGGCGACTTTAATGGACATAACACCTTGTGGGGTAGTGCTAGCATTAATAGAAGGGGACGAGTCATAGAGCGTATGCTCATTGACAATGACCTCTGCCTTCTTAATGTGGGAACAAACCTTTTTCCACATGCCTACCCGTACGTTTTCTGCCATTAATCTTTCTATCAGCTCGCCTTCTATTCTCTCGTCACTTACCTGGGAGGTAGAAGGGAACCTGTATGGAAGTGATCACTTCCCCATGATAACCACCTTGATTACTGGGAGACCTTGTCTTCCTGTCAGGTTACCGCGGTGGAAGTTTGATCAAGCTGACTGGAGTGCCTTTCAACACCTGGCAAAATTTGACAACTCTGCAGTCAGTCAGGAGCCTATCAATGATGCAGTTAAGTACATAACAGAAAATATTGTCCATGCAGTTGCAACTACAATTCCAAAAACATCCACCCGGTTTCCTCCTTTTCCAAAGCCATGGTGGAATCCAGAATGCACAGCAGCTAAAAAGGCTCAAAACAAGGCTTGGGGGATATTTCGAAGATATCCTACCACAGTCAACCTATTAGCCTTTAAACGTGCCCGAGCCAAAGCACGCTACATCCGCCGTCAGAGTCAAAGGGAATCGTGGATCCGTTTCACGTCATCCATTACCCAGACGACCAGTACTAAGGTGGTCTGGGAAAAAATCCGGAAATGAAGGGAAAATACACAGCACACCCCTCATCGGTCCTTGAATATAATGGATGTACTATTGCAGACTACTGCAATAGCCAATGCTCTTGGGGAAACTTTTTCTAACATCTCTGCAACATCATCTTACTCCCCAGAGTTTCTGGTCTTAAAGCACAACATTGAAAAACAGGCCCTTAAATTCACATCGAAGGGTTCCCACCCATACAATGGGCCATTTAATATCAATGAGCTGAAAACAGCACTCGCCCGTACAAAAGCTACAGCTGCTGGACCAGACAACATCCATTATGAAATGATCAAACATCTTTCACCAGAATCCATGGACCATATGCTCTTCCTGTACAACAGAATCTTCCTTGGATAGCATTTTCCGGATACCTGGCGCAAGGCAACTATACAACCTTGGTCTAAGAGGACACCTTCCCATTTTTATTAAAAATTTTTTATCCTGCCGTTATTTCCAAATTCATGTAGAATCCTCCCTTTCGTGGCCCTTTTGCCAAGAGGAGGGGTTACCACAAGGATCTGTCTTAAGTGTCACGCTTTTTGCCATTAAAATAAATTCTATTTCTGAACAACTTCCTCCAACTATAAACAGTGCACTCTACGTCGATGACTTCAGCATATTCTCTCAATCAGGCAATATGAGGGTTATTGAGAGACAACTACAACAAGCTATTGACCGTCTTAACTCCTGGGCCGTGGCCAATGGTTTCAGGTTCTCACCGGAGAAGACCGTTTGCGTACATTTTTGTCGCAAGCGTAACCTCCACCCTGAGCCTGAATTACGACTTGGACAAAGCACCATTCCAGTTGTATCAGAGGCAAAATTCCTGGGACTCGTTTTTGACAAAAAGCTGACATTTGTGCAACACATTCGTCAGCTTCGCACAAAGTGCACGAGAGGGCTTAACATCCTCCGCTCTCTCTCTCTTCTACCTCTTGGGGTGCAGACCGATGCACTCTCCTACGTCTATACCGTGCACTTGTACGCTAAAAATTAGATTATGGGTCTCAGGTATATGCATCTGCCAGAAATAGCGCTGTTCGTTGGCTTGACCCCATCCATCATCAAGCCATTCGTATTGCTACTGGTGCATTCAGAACACCACCTGTCCAAAGTCTGTATGTCGAAGCAAATGAACCATCCTTGTCGCTTAGACGAATGCAGTTGTCTCTACAATATGCCTTCAAGCTGAAGTCCCTACCAGACCATCCCACGTGGACATCCGTTTTCGAGCCACGATGGGAAAATCTCTACAACACACGACGGACCGCCAATCGCCCATTCGGCATTCGTGTTCAAGAGCTACTCAATGAGCTTAACATCTCGGTAGACAAGGTCGCTCGATCACCAAAGGAGCCCCTTCCACCCTGGCATGCACAAACACCAGCATGTGACTTCTCGCTCAAGATTGCGACGAAGTCGAATACTCCAATTTCTGTCTACCTTCAGCTCTATTCACAACACCGTGCAGAACATTCTGACTTCTTGCCAGTTTACACAGACAGCTCGAAATCAGAATCGTATGTGGGATCTGCTGCTGTCTTTCCAAATAATACCATATCAGAGCAGATACCCCTTTACTGCAGCATTTACACTACAGAGCTGCATGCCATAGAGTTAGCTCTAGATCACATTAGAAAACACCGTTACCAACGGTGTATTATATATGCCGATTCAATGAGTGCACTACAGGCTTAATCAACGATGTCACACACTAATCATCCAACCCTGTCCCGAATCCAGCAGATAATATACAGCCTCTATGTAAGTGGATTCAATATCCGCTTCTGCTGGATCCCCAGTCACATCGGGATTAGAGGAAATGATTTCGCTGACACTGCAGCCAAATCGGCAGCCCTGACGGATAATCTTGACCTGTTAGTCCCCTATACAGACTACAGGCAAGTGATCCGTAGTAACCTACAATCTCAGTGGCAAGATTCGTGGCATCGACTGATTACTACAAACAAACTATGTCGAATTAAGCCTGTGATCCATCCTTGGCGGTCCAGCTTACGCAGGGATCGCAAAGAGGAAGTTGTTCTTTCTCGGCTCCGCATAGGACACTGTCATGTTACACACTCCTTTTTGCCGAGGGCTCATGACCCTCCTATGTGCGAGCAGTGCGACACCATTTTATCCGTTAAACATATTTTATGTGACTGTACCAATTTTAGAAATGCTCGTTTTACCGCTTTTAACCATCTGACTGAGCCGTATACACTCAGTCAGATTTTATCCGACAATGACCATGTGTCTGCTATTTTTAGTTTCCTAAAAACAGTAAACCTTTTTACTCATATTAAAAAAAAATCTTATTTTTTTTAAGATTTATTATTGTTACTTGTTTACTGATATTTGTCTTTTACAGTTTATAGTTGTTTTTATACCCTGACTTAGTGACCTAATTCATTAGGTCACTGAAAGTTTTACCTTTTTTATGACAAGGTTTTGGCATATTATAGCCTTAGTTGCTGATGCGCCAATAAAACTCAACCAACCAATCAAAGCTTGTTTTTATCATGAATTTTTACCTTCTGTAAAGAAATTGAAGAAAAACTTATTGAAAAGGCTGTTCTCTTTCTGGATAACATTCCTTCATATACTATTTGTGAGGAACCTAAATAAGGCCATGTTTTTACAACTGAATTACACCTTTGTTTGAGCCTGTGGCTCAACAAGTTCCAAAATGTGTAAAAAGATGCCTTAGACAAAAGTTTCCAAGTTCAAATTTTGTAAAAAAATAGAAGACACAAATATCTTTTAGAATTATTGACAGTTTTAAACGTCAAAGACATCTTCACAATATAGCATTAGCATGGAACGAAATTTCCTAGTTCAACTTTTGCTCTCATTACACACCAGGGTGTGTATGCAGGGCAAAAGTTGATGATGTTGAGCAGACATCATCTTTTAAGGGTACAAAAGGTGATATTCTTGTATACGGCACTAATGACATTAAGAGTAGATCTACAGACTTACATTACAAGTACATGTCGATGAAAAAAATCTAGACTTAGGGTTAAATTTGAAAGTGTCTGCATTTCTGCTCAGACACGATAGGAGGGATTATATAATGTGAGAGCCTTGTCAATCAGTTCCGAGAAATTATCCAAGGCTCATTGGGGTGGAATTTTTCTCAGCACTGTCTGTGATTGTTAACAGGAGAAACTGCACAGGGATGGTATACACTTAAAATAAAAAGGGTCGAAGAATATTTGCTGATGCTACCAAGGTAATGTTAGATTAATCGGAAAACTGCTTGCTTGGGAAGATTCAGAGAATAATAGATTAATAGTCGCAGGCAGAGGTCAAAAAAAGTGATTCTTGCACTTCACTGCTGTTATTGAAATGAACAGCCTGGAAAGCAAGATGTTGGGGATTTCAGGTCCTACTGTGGGTCATGGAACTAGTAAATAAATGGGCTGTTAGGGTAACTAAGAAGAAGAAGAGTATGTACGCCAATACTTGGAGTATAGTAAATAAATTTGATGAATTTGAAGTGATGGTCAAGATATCAAAGGTGTTGGGATATCGAAAACGTGTCACACTCAATGAATGCAGAATTGGAATCTGGGGAGTACAGATAGGAAGGGTGAAGGGGTTATGTTGTTACTTAAGAAACAAAATGTAAGGCAGTGGACATTGGTGGACAGTGCAATGTTGAGTCAGTTTGGTGTGACAAGTACTGGGAAAGGAAAAAATAAGGATAGGCGTGTGTTATAGTCCTAATGAGTACAATGAACAACTATACATAGAAATAGTGAGAACGTAAAGCAGATATTTTATAATGGGGCTCTTTAACATCACAGATATTCACTGGAACTTGTGGGCTGGCCACTCGCTCACTAGCAAGACTTCTGTGGACTTATTCAATGATTGTTTTCTACAGCAGCATGTTCAAGAGACAACCTGATCTGATTATTTGTGCATTAAGAATTTGCAGAGAAAGGAACCACTAGATGGCAGAGACGGTGTACTGATGATGATTTACTTAAAGATGTCGCTCCCGTCGGGTAAATGGAAGGGTTTTTTCTTTCGTAAAGGTGACTACAGTGGTGTCAAACAGGTTTAAAATTCTATACAGTGGGACCAACTGATGATGTCACCAACAGCAAATTCTAAATGGGAAGCAGTCGAGGAATTAACCTTGGAAGTAATGGATGTCAGATGGGCTAATGATACTTGTGGCAGAAAAAAAATGCATTGGATGCATGTAAATTATCAGGTGACACTGAAGCCTATGGTACATATAAGCCAGTCTATAAACAAGTCATAAAGGAGGCTGACAGACTATAATCTGCTTTCGCTTTAAAAAAAAAATTTGGGTCAGTTATCTTGTTACGAGCATGAAAGTAAGTGTATAATTTTGGGTCTGCTAAACACGAAAATATGGTGGCAGACCAAAAATCTGCATCACCTTAAAAAAAAAGTAACATTTGTAGTGAAACACATAATAAGGTATTGTTTGCTTACAGTCATTTTGTTTGTCGCAAAGCAAAGGTATTGCACAGTGGCTTCTATGAATACATTGTTGGAAGGGTATACATGCTCATTAGTATCCTGTTTTGTGGAGGTGTAAGCATGGCTCCATGTGTTCAGTTGACACCAAGAAAAAAGTGTAGCTGTTGCTCTGTCACAGGAAGGGCTTTCTACACATTCTATTGCTGATAAAATAAGTTGCCACCAGTCAACAGTATCCCTGGTGCTGAAATTATTAAACTGTGAAACCAGTGATGTGAAGACAAGACCTGGATCAGGCTGTAAGGGAGCGACACCACACCTTCCCAGGATCAATATTTGAAGTGGCTATGCCTTCGTAATCGCCATGCTAGTTCTCCTGATCTAAAACTAAACTTTGAGATGGCCTCTGGTGTTGAAACATGCATGAACTATCCATCGACGGCTTTCGGAATGTGGTCTGCATGCCTATCAGCCCAAGAAGAAGCCTTTGTTTATCCAACAAATGAGGAAGAAGTGACTTCCTTGGTTTAAAACGCATGTTTAATGGACAAAAGAGCAATGGGACACTGCCATATTTTCTGATGAATCAAAATTCAACCTGCATGGCTTGGATGGGAAGTGATACGTCAGAAGACAAAAATCGGAGGCATGCCATCCTGACTGTAAAGTTCCCCCACCGGTCAGATGGTCTGGGGGTGCATGACAAGCAAAGGAGTGGGGTGAATTAAGTTTATTAACAGAACCTTGAATGCAGAAACCTACACTGCTACCTTGGAGGAATTTCTGAACCCCTTTATTAGGGATCACCACACAGACATCCAAAACCATTTTTCAACAGGACTCAGCACCTAGCAACCCAGCAAAATTAGTAAGTTTTATGCTATTTAGATTTAATGATGAGTTTGTCTCTTTACTCACAAGGCTTAAAATATACTTAAACCAATGTTTTCCGTCGTTTTTCTCCCTTAAGGTGCAGTCATACCTCAGAAATGCTGGTATTACAGAGTTGGACTGGCCCGACATCAGTAGATTCGAACCTATTGAAAATTGCTGGTACGTAATGTCATCTAAAATTGCTGCGAAAAAGCCAACAATTATGATTCATCTGCAGGAGAGCATTGTAAGGGTCATCATCATCATCATCAGCCATTTTCAATCCACTGCAGGATGAAGGCCTTTCCAGCAACTTTCCAGATCCTTCTGTTTTGAGCACTGGCCATCCATTTACTACCCAAAAACTCATGAATTTCATCTATCCATCTCCGACTTTGTCTTCCAGGTTTTCTTCTAGCTCCTCTTGGACACCATTCTGTTATTTTCTTAGTCCATCTGTCATCATGTCTTCGAGCTATGTGTCCTGCCCAAGACCATTTTAGTTCTTTAGTTTTGATAAGAATATCCCTTACTTGAGTTTGCTGCCTAATCCATGTGTTTCTCTTCTTATCTAACAGTCTGATTCCCAATATAATTCGTTCCATTCTTCGCTGTGTAGTTCTCAGCTTCTCTTCCATTATTTTGGTGAGTGCCCAAGTTTCACTTCCATAAGTCATAGTGAGGAGTACACATTGATTCATTATTTTACGTTTCAGACAAACTGGGATATTGCTCTTCAGTATGTGACTATATTTCCTGAATGCTATCCATCCAAAATTTATTCTTCTCTTGACTTCCAGCCATTTATCATTATTACAGCTAATAACTTGTCCCAGATAAGTATATGACTCCACCTTTTCAATTACCTCCTTCAATCATTATTTCCCTTTCCGTGGCATACTTGTTCATCATTACTTTTGTTTTAGCCATATTCGTCTTTAGTCCAAAATCCTTACTAACTGTGCGTAACTGATTAAGATTTTCCTCTAATTCTTTGGGATCGTGGCTTATAACCACAATGTCATCTGCAAATCGTAAATGGTTTAGGTACTCTCCATTCACATTGACTCCTTTCTGCGATCATTCTAATCTTCTGAAAGTTTCCTCAAGGGCAGCAGTAAACAGCTTCGGAGATATTGTGTCTCCTTGTCGAACTCCTTTCTCGATTTTAAATGTGCTACTGTCTTTGTCTAGTCTAATAAAGGAGGTAGCACTCTCATATATTTTCTTCAAAATCATAATATATGGGGTATCTATGCCTTGTCTTTCCAGTGCCCGAAACATTGCCTTATGCTGTATGGAGTCAAATGCCTTTTCATAATCCACAAATGCCAGGCATAATGCTGTTTTATATTCATTTGCTTTCTCCATTAGCTGTGATATTACATGAAGGTGATCCATAGTTGAGAATCCTGTCCTAAAGCCAGCTTGCTCTTTCGGTTGATTCTCATCAAGTATTCTTTCTAATCTGTTAGTAATGACCCTTGTAAACAACTTGTAGATGTGGGATAACAAGCTAATTGGTCTATAATTTCCAATTTCTGATTTATCTCCTTTCTTATGCAGCAAAACTATGATTGCATTATTCCACTGCTTAGGCGTCACACCTTTTCTAATGCACTTTGTGAAGAGCCTTGCCAGTTTTTGTGTTATGTCTCTTCCTCCCAATTTTAACAACTCTACAGTAACTTCATCTTCCCCCGGGGCTTTCCGATTCTTCATTTTCTTCAATGCATGTTCTACCTCATCAGGAAGAATATCGGATATGTCGTATGTGTTGCTACTTTGCAATCCATCTTCCCCACTGCTGGTATCATTCCCTGGCTCCTTGTATAATTCTCTATAGTAGTCTTTTGCTATTTGAATTATGCTTTCTCTGCTGTTTATAAATACACCATCGCTATTCTTCAGTTTCAGTATCATTTGTCTTTCTGTATTACTGCTCATGGCTGCTGATTTAAATCCTTTGTTTTCCCTTAATGCTTGTTCTACTTTTCTTGTGTTAAATCTTCTTATGTCCTCTCTGAGTCTCTTTCTAATGGCTTTGCATAACTCAGTATACTCAATTTTCTCCCTGTCAGTGTTTTTCTTGCTCTTCATTTGTCGTCTTCGGTTCATCATGACAAGTGTTTCTTGAATAATTTTTTCTTCTTTGGATTTCTGTTTCCCTATAGGTTTCTTGGGCTTTATCACTTTCAGAAAGTTGTAATATTCTTCGTCGATATCTTGGTCCTGAGCAGTCTGCAGAAGCTCAAACTTGTTTTTAAGTTCCAGTACATACTGCTTTTTCTCCTCCTCTGTTATCTCAAAGACCTTTGTATTATTTACTCGAGTCAGTTTTTTCCTTTCCTTTCCTACATCTATATCAAGTGTACATCTTACCATTCTGTGATGACTTCCAACATTTACCTTATTCAGGACGGTAACATCATTCACAATATATCTTCTGTTAGTGAGGATGAAGTCGAGTTCATTAGTTGTTAATCCATTTGGACTCTTCCATGTCCACTTTCTGTTCACCCTTTTCTTGAAAAAAGTGTTCATTACTGACAGTCCTTGAGATTCTGCAAATTCCACAAGTCTTTCACCTCTTTTATTTCTTTCACCAATTCCAAAATTTCCTATAGTTCCTCTTTCTGCGCTGTTTTGCCCTTTTCCAACCTTAGCATTGAAGTCCCCCATGATAATAGTGTAGTGGGTTTTCTGCTCATCTAGAAGACTCTCAATTTCACTGTAGATTTCTTCAACCTCTTCATCATCATGGCTCGATGTTGGTGCATAAATCATTATAATCTTTAGCTTGTACCTCTTAGAAATCTTGAGTATTAGTCTTGACTCCCTTGGTGATGTACTTTTGAATTCCAAAATGTTGTTTTAAAAATCTTTATGGACCAGAAACCCAACTCCACCTTCACTCTTTTCACTGTTTCCATTGGTGTACAGCAGATTTCCACTTGATAAACTTATAAGTGATTCATTTCTTCTTCTTGTTTCAGCCAAACCGATGATATTCCAATTCACATTTTCTAATTCCTTTTCCAGCTCTAATATCCTGTCTTCACCGATGAGTGATCGTACGTTATAACAGGCCAAGTTCAGTTTCCATGCATTGTAAGAGTATGGTACCACAAAATTGGGCAACCGTATATCCAGAAGTTGATTAATTCTATGCGAGATCGTTGCAAGGCTGTAATTGCAGCTCGAGGAGGAGGGACAACGAACTATTAAGGACTCAATTTGTAAACGTAAATACAATAAAATGTATGTTTGGTTGTTATCATATCCATTTGCAAGATTTCTCATGTCTCCATTTATTACACATTTGGGAAGATATTTATGGCAATTAGATATATCGGGTGAAGTCTTTTATTGGATTTCATTCACAGATATACAGCGTGATTCACTACTAGTGCGACAAACTTGCAGGAGGCGTAGGGGGCACAAAGACGAATCGGAATCATAGCATTGCAGGGTCCGAAATGCCTTCGTCATGCGGTAGAGGACGTTGAACGGGAGGTCGCCTGAACAGCAATCCCGCTGGAAGTCGGCATTTGCGGACCGGTTCCTGAGGCAGTAGGATGGACGAGTATTCAAACATTGAACTGGCCGACATGTACCTCGTGTATGGAGCTGCGGACTGTAATGGGCACGGCGCTCTGCGCTTTTACCAGGAATGTTTCCCGCACAGGCGTGCTCCTCATCATACGATTTTCGCACGTGTTCACAGAAGGTTACGTGAGACTGGTTGATTCACGAGGTTCCATGAATCGAGAGCGAACCACGAGGATGCTAGACAATTAGGAGAATGTACTACATCTTGCAGAAGGCAATCCGATTACGAGTACTCGAGCGATAGACCAACGATTGGGTATTTCCCAATGTTGTATGGAGGATACTGCCTGGATGGAGGATACTGCCAACAAACCAAATGAGTTCATACCATCTGCAACGCGTCCAATCATTGGAACCTGCGGATTATCCACTCTGTAGGACTTTTGCTACTTGATTTCTTCAACAGAGTGCGGCAGACAGCCCATTTGCTGCGTCCGTATTGTTCACGGATGAGGCAAATTTCACAAGAGAGGGAACCTTCAATCAACATAATGCCCATTTGTGCACTTTGGAGAA
Organism: Mastigoproctus giganteus; assembly: GCF_048544385.1. NCBI lineage: Eukaryota > Metazoa > Arthropoda > Arachnida > Uropygi > Thelyphonidae > Mastigoproctus > Mastigoproctus giganteus. The sequence goes on along the minus strand of NC_143585.1, from coordinate 15,569,491 downwards.
CCCCCATGGTACGCGAACATGTGCAACTCAACACCGTTTCTCTGTCAATGTTTGGGCCGGTATTGTTGGAGACCACCTTATTGGACCATACCTTCTGCCCCCTCGTCTGGACGGTAGTGGATACTTGATCTTTCTACAGCAAGTCCTGCCTGAACTTATTGAAGAAGCACATGTTCCTCAGTCGTTGCGCCTCTCAATGTGGTTCCAGCATGATGGGTCTCCCCCACATTACGCCAATGACGTCCACCAACACCTAAATGTTACATTTGCACAGCATTGGATAGGTTGTGGTGGTCCGGTTCATTGGCCTGCTAGATCGCTAGACCTAGCATGCCTGGACTTCTTCTGCTGGGGTCAAATGAAGACGTTGATGTACGATACTCCCGTTGATTCAGTTGAAGACCTCGTTGCTCGCATCTCTGTAGCTGCCGGGGAGATTTGAGACAAGGCAGGTATCTTCCAGAACTTTAGGGATTCCATGCGACGGCGCTGTGAAGCCTGTGTGACTGCTTCTGGTCGAACTTTCGAACACCTGTAGCATGGCTTTTTGCCAATGTAAAACTTGTCATTAAAATTATTATTTTACTTTTTTCATTTATTTTTTATTTTTTATTTATTTTATTTTTATATATATATATATATATATATTTTTTTTTTTTTTTTTTTTACTTTATGCTATTCTCATCCTTATTTCTTCGTCTTCTCCTGTCCTGTCTCTTGGGAATGAGTGTGTGTGCGTATGTGTGTGTGTGTGCGTGTGTGTGTGTGCGTGTGTGTGCGTGTGTGTGTGTGCGTGTGTGTGTGTTCGCGCGTTGTTGCCGGCTTGCTGGCACGGTGTTCTTTTGAATAGCTCCTAACCCTATTTGGACATTCAGTACGTGACTGTTGAGGTTGGCCATGGTTCCTGCGCAGTTGTGGCCTACCTACCCGTGCTGTAGACGGACACTGAGCAGGCTTTCCAGGTTATCGCCTGCCTGGTGACAAAACGGCCAGAAACAACTAAACAACACAACAACACACACAGTGCACGAACATAACGTTATACACATTTCTGGCCTGTTACAGTGCTTTGTATCCATCACAGTGTACAAAGACGGAGTTGAACTTTCGTTCAGGTGCCGTCCTACATAAGATACTATACATGTCTACACTATAAAATGATTTCTGTTACACTAACGAGTTGCTGTTTCTGTTCTTTTTCTTTGCTTCTTTGTTCACGTGATCCCGCCTGACGAAGGCATTTCGGACCCTGCAATGCTATACGATTCCGATTCGTCTTTGTGCCCCCTACACCTCCTGCAAGTTTGTTGCGCTGGTAGTGAATCACCCTGTATATATCCTATCTAACAAATGTATTTCGAACATTTCTGCAACCCACAATGCAGCTCAAAACATAATACTTACAAGTGATGCCGTTTTTTTTTTTTTTTTTGTCTGCCACCGTAGTGCTTAAAATGGCAGATTGGCTCTTGTTTTCGAAAAAAGCAGTTTTTTTATATTTATGTAAGGTATTTTTTTATTTAAACAGCTGTAAGCTGTAGCTATGAACGTATCTGTGTCAAACACTAATTCTTTTCCCCTTTGGCTTATATTCAGCTTCAGGAGCTTCTCCTTTCACCAACTAACAATAATCGGCTAACACGGCGGAACTCCATTTGCTTTTTTATCTTTGTTCCCTTGCTGCAATGCCTTGATGGTAGCGCTCACTATGTTCTTTGCTGGTGGTACCACATTTCATGGGATGAAATCCAGATGTGACTGCAAGAAATGCATCTTCAGTGATATGTTTTACCCCGTTTTTTTGTAACAAGTAATGAGATCTTCCACAAGCTGCCTGTACTTGCCAGCTTTAACATTGCCTAGAAAACCACGTGAAACATTTAAAGGATTTCCACCCTGATTTCTCGCAATCGCAAAGTACACATTCAAACTCTTCGTCTTTGAAAAGTTGCCTTGTTTGTTGACCAATGAAAACGCCTGCCTTAAAATCCGTACTAAGTCTCTGGAATTTCTCTTGCAAGTATGTGAATGCAGGACCGCTCACTTCCACAGCCTTACAAAAAATTTTAAGAGCCCAGTTTGATGTGTAGTGGTGTAAGCAAAACTTTATTTGGATCTACCAGAGGTTCAAATGCTATGTTCTGCATTCCGGGTGTTAATGATTTTCGTTGAGGCCAATTCGTCTTCTCGTAGGGCATATCCTTGGCACGACTATCCCATTCACAGAGAAAGCAACAATACTTCATGTAACTCGTTTGTAGTCTTAATAAAATGGCAATTAACTTTAAATCACCACATATCTGTCACGAGAGAGGGCGCTGACTCTCTAAATATTACAGCTGTCAGTTGCAGGCTCCGAAAAAAACGATGAGTTTGCCTTTTTATTTATATAATTGTTATTTTATATTGTACTTAATACGTAGTCTTATAGTTATAGTTACGCTGGTTATTTTTATTTTAATTTAGATGAACAGTTTTTTTAGATATACGTAATACTTAATATACGTAAAACCGTTATTTCGTTCGAATCTTGCAGCCATTGTTTTTGTATATAGTAGTAGGGAATTCAAATTTTTAATTGAGGTAGTTAGCTAGCTCTAACGTATAATTTATAGAGTAATACGTCTCAATGTTTTTATTAGATAGCGTAGTATTGACATTTAATTAATTTAATTTATTGATTTTATTAATTTAAAGTATCATGCCCCAGACTAGAGCAGCAAAGCAACGGGCACAAAGTGGCAGCAGTGCTGTGACTCGCGGGAGAACTGAGGGGGGGGCGATTCTCCAACGCATCACAGCCTAAAAAAATGTGCGGCTTGTGAAATGTTTGCCGAACTCTCTGGAACGGAACATGTCATTGCCATGGGGGATGTCTTTGTGTGTGCGCGATGTAAGGAGTGTAAGGAAATCAGGCGACAACTCAGCATTGTTGTGGGCCTATATGAGAGTTTGAAGAACAGGGTGGATGCTCCCGAAAGATCTAAATTGAGGGCCCATAGGGCTCTCAGCTGCCCACATCAACGCCAGAGCGTGCACTTGGTCATCACGCAACACAGCGGCAACCCCCAAAGCAGAATACGCTGGTCCCACAGGAACTAGAAGTTGTTGGTGACTCTATTGTCAGGGAAACGGGAAACATGCTTTGTAAAAAGAATAGGTGGAACAGGAGCAGGGTATGTCTGCCAGGGGCAAAGGTTAATGACGTTGTAGAGCAGGTATCATCTTTTAAGGGCACAAAAGGTGATATAGTTGTACACGTTGGCACTAATGATATTAGGAGTAGGAGACCGGCAGAATTACTTAACAAGTACAGGTCACTGTTGAACAAAAGCCGAGAATTAGGGTTTAATTTGAAAGTGTCTGCAATTCTGCCCAGACACGATAGAAGGGAGTATATGATGAGAGCCTTGTCGATCAATTCGGCCCTGGAAAGAATGTGCAAGGCTCAAGGGGTAGAATTTTTTTCAGCCTGGACTGTACTTGTTAACAGGAGAGACTGCTTCTATAGGGATGGGATACACTTAAGTAGAAAGGGTGCAAGAATGTTTGCTGATGCTATCGAGGCAGTGTTAGGTGGGTCGGAAAACTGATAGCTTGGGGGGATACAAGGACTAATAGTTTAACAGTAGCCGTAGGCAGAGGTGAAGGTGATTCTTGCACAACTTCTATTAAAATAAGTAGCGACTTCGAACGTGGGGTGTTGGGGGTTTCAGGGACGGATGGCAGCCATCCTGAAATAGGTGGGTATATGGGATGTGTTAGGGTAACTAAGAATAGGAGTAGGAGCATATATGCTTGCATGTATACCAATGCTAGAAGTATAGTAAATAAATTTGATGAATTTGAAGTGTTGGTCAAGACATGGAAGGCGGATATTGTTGGGATAGCAGAGACGTGGTGTCACACAGATATAAGGAATGCTGAACTGGAATTTGGGGATTACAATGTGTACAGAAAGGATAGAAAGGGAGGAGGTGTTATGCTGTTAATTAAGAAAAACATAAAATCAATAGAAGTGCATCCAGTTGATAGTAGTAGTAGCAGTGGCATTTGATGCAAGAAAGCAAGTGTATGAGCTTATGCAGCATCAGCCAAAAAAAAAAAAAAAAAAAAAAAAAAATAGAGATGAACAGTGCACTGTTGAGTCAGTTTGGTGTGAGATAAGCACTGCGAAAGCAAAAATAAGAGTAGGAGTGTGTTATAGGCCTAATGACTCAAATAAGTATAATGAACAATTGTACACAGAAATAGAGTGGGCTAGTAAATGGGAATGTCTTATAATGGGGGATTTCAACTTCCCAGATATTGACTGGAACTTGTGGGTTGCTCACTCACACACTAGTCAGACATTTGTAGATTTATTGGATGATTGTTTTCTGCAGCAGCATGTTCGAGAGACAACGAGAGAAAGTAATACTCTTGATCTGGTTATCAGCAGTGATCATTCGTGTATTAAGAATTTGCAGATAAAGGAACCACTAGGTGGCAGTGATCACAATGTACTGATGTGGGATTTACTTAAAGATTTAATTACCATCAGGGGTAAAGGAAAGGGTTTTTGCTTCTGTAAAGGCAGTAGCGGATTAAGGTGAGTTGAGGCCCCGGGCGCGGAAGAAAATATTGGGCCCCTTAAAAAAAAGAGAGAGACAGGGAAAATAAAAATACATGTTAACCATTTTTTTTTAATAAATAAAAATATTATGTACTATTAATGTTTTATTTCCAATAAAATTTGAATATAATATATGTATAATATAATTCATAATAGCATAATAATAATAATCACAAAGTTTTGAACTAATAGTTGAACATATTAGTTCAACTAATTTCTTGGGGTTTTGCGTGGGCCCTTCAGAAGTCGGGGCCCAGGGCGCGCGCCCGGTGCACCCGCCGTTAAATTCGCCTCTGCGTAAAGGTGAGTACAGTGGTCTCCAACAGTTTTTAAATTCTGTACAGTGGACCAACTGACGATGTTACCAACAATATATTCTAAGTGGGAAGCATTCAAGGAATTAATCGTGGACGCTACTAAAAGTTTCATACCTATTAAGAAATATTGTTCAAGGTTTAGGCTTAAATGGTTATCTAATGAACTAATGAGACGCGTAACAGAGAACAAAAATGCATGGGATGCATATAAATTATCAAGCGATTCAGAAGCCTATGGCAGATATAAGCTAGTCTGTAATCAGGTCACAAAGGAGGTGAGGCAGGCGAAGGCAGATTACGAGAAATCCTTGGCAAAAGATGCTAAGAAAAATAGCAAGGATTTCTTTACTTATATAAACTCTAAAAGGTATGAATCTGATTGGTCCACTTGACATCGATGGTTCGACTGTTGATGATCCTGCTCAGATAGCAAACAAACTGAATGAGTATTTTGCATCTACATTCACACGTGAGGAATTATTACAGTTTGAAAATGGAAGAAGGTTATCAAATTGTAGCAGTGTGCTTAATGATTTTGTAATAACTGAGAGCAAAGTGGAGGAGAAATTGTTGAAGTTAAACATAAGAAAGGCACCTGGGGTGGATGGGATCTATCCAGTTATATTAAAGGAGACGGCAAAGCAACTAAGCAAACCCTTAGCCATAATTATGAGAGCGTCCTTGGACTTAGGGGAGGTTCCCACGGACTGGAGATGTGCAAATGTATCCCCAATTCACAAAGGGGGATCGAAGGGTGACACAAGTAATTACAGACCAGTTAGTTGAACTTCTGTTCCGGGTAAAATAATGGAGTCACTGGTTAAAGATGCATTGCAGGATCATCTAGACAAGACTGCAGCAATAATTCAAACACAGCATGGGTTTGTTAAGGGAAAGTCTTGTCTGACAAATTTGTTAGGATGTTATGATGTGGTTACAAAGGAACTGTATGCAAAAAATAATTTTGATATCATATATTTGGATTTCAGGAAAGCTTTTGACACTGTTGCGCATGGAAGACTATTGTACAAATTGGAGCAGAATGGTATTAAGGGTAAGTTGCTACAATGGATAAAAGGATGGTTAAGTGGCAGACGACAGAGGGTGATAATCAATGGGTGCTGCTCTTCGTGGACTAATGTTATTAGTGGAGTCCCACAGGGTTCGGTGTTAGGTCCACTGTTGTTTTGTATATTTATCAATGATATTGATGAAGGTATATCAGGCTTAATGTCGAAGTTTGCAGATGGTGCAAAGGTTGGCAGGGTTTTTAATGACAGTAATGGCAGTGTGCTACTGCAACAGGATCTAGATAATTTGGGTAGATGGGCTAAGAAGTGGCAACAGAAGTTTAATCTTGACAAATGCAAAGTACTGAATTTGTCAAGAAAATTTTGTAAAGTACTAGAAGTAACCCCAGAGAAACGTACCAACTGTGTGGTACTATACTTAAGGTTGTAGAAAATGAAAAAGACCTGGGAGTAATTGTGCAGTCAGATATGAAGTTGTCTGAGCAATGCAGACACGCTGCCAGGGCAAGTCATGGGGTTTTGTCAATGATATATATAGGGATTTTGCTAGCAGGGAAAATGAGGTGATTATCCCTCTGTATAAGGCAATGGTCAGGCCACGCCTTGAGTACTGCGTACAGGTCTGGAGGCCTCATTTTAGGAAGGCTGTAGATTTACTTGAGCGGGTACAGAGAAGGGCAACAAGATTGGCGAGGCGAATGAAGGGATCCTCTTACCAAGAGAGGCTTAAGTTCTGCAACTTGCAGTGGCTGGAGACTAGGCACCTGCGCTGTGATCTGATTGAGGTATATAAGGCCTTGAATGGGTTGAGCACGATGAATTCTGATGGGATCCTTCCACTTGTTCAGATTACGAACCTAAGGGGGCATAAATTCAAATTAAGAAAAGACAGATGTAGAATAGATATGCGGAAATTTGCCTTTAGCCAGCTTGTGGTTAATTGCTGGAACAAACTTCCATCTGTCGTTGTGGAAGTTGATAGGTTTAATAAATTTAAGGAGGAACTGGACAGGCATTTGGAGGGAATGGTGTGATTTTTTTTTTTTTTTTTTTTGGCTGATGCTGCATAAGCTCATACACTTGCTTTCTTGCATCACATGCCACTACTACTACTACTACTTGTAATTCTGATAGTGTGCACCTAAGAGGATGTTTGTGAATGATATACACAGGTATTGAAGTCAGCACATTCCCATTTTGTAATAACACAGCCTTAAAGCTAACCTCAGCAGTGTCTATAAATAGTCGCCATTCTCTGGAAATGTGCCTCATGTTCGTTGCTGCATCAGACCATCAACATCCTTACAAATTGAGTGTACCTTCTGTTTGAGAGAATTGTGATAGTATTTATTTCAAGTACGAAATGTCACTTACACAGAGTGATCTAGAAGATTCCACTGTTGTAGCCTTGAGGCCAAAAGCTCTGCCTTATTCTTTGGCAGATCGAGATCCCTGATGAGGTCATTATGCACACTTTGTGATCTTATGTGGTTCAGAAGGATAAGAGTTTGGAAAAAATGGTGGAAACCTTGACGTAGATGGCTGCTGTATTTCTTCGTGTATATCGAGTTGATGTTCATCAGTGTAGTGAAAAACGGTTGGGTGGCTCACGAATAGGTACTACTTCACCGTGAGGCACGGGAAAATTTGGAGATGTGTTACAACAGTGGACCTTTCTAGATCATTCTGCTTAACTAACAACATTTCGTACTTGAAATAAAGACTAAGATAAATTCTATCAAACAGAAGGTGGACTCAGTTTGTAAGGATGTTGGTTGTCTAATGGCAGCAATGAACATGGTATATTTGGGTACATGACGCTCCACGTTTTCTTCACTGTCTTCCTTTTTCAAATAGGAGACATCAGAAGTAACAGTGTTACGTGATTTGTTGGCACTCTCTATATCATGGGCACTGCGAAAGGCAAAACATCCATTTCGATTCACCCACGCATTGAGTTTTAATGAATAGATAGTGCAGGATATGTGTGGAGCCAAGTTCTTGCCCTGGTCGCCTGCTTTGCGCCCAAAGTACAAGAAGTAGGCCTTTTTTATGCTTCGACTCTTGACGCTGTTTTGAAGGTAATATGACTCCTCCACATAAGTAACAAATCCGGACAATTCGCACAATTACGGGGGATATTAACTTACACGACAGAAATGCTTCTCCAAAAGGAATCTCACTGCAAACAAATTACCCAGTACTTAGCCGTATTCGAGGATTACCGAAACAGAGTTGACGAATTTGTGGCCAATACAACTTATCACGTGATGTGATGCAGAGCGAGGCTACAGTTACCGAAAACGTGATAAGAGCGAGCTATTACTGAAACTCCGACGTTACAATGCAGATTGCCGAGAGCTGTAGTTGATAATGTAGAGTAACTCGCTGATATGATACCCCAACTATAATTCGAGCCAATCGACAAGTTTTAATGCGATATTCGTGTTCAGCAGCAGAAAGGTAGTTAAGATTTAGTACTTTCCTTCTGGTAACATTTTACATGTTGACTAGTGTTTTAAGAGAAATCTTCGGCAAAGGATGCAAAGAAAAAGAGTAAAGACGTGTTTACTTATCTGAACGCCAGACGGTAGGGGGTAAATCAAATTGGTCCACTTGATATCCATGGCTGGCTTGATGATGATCCTGATCAGGCAGCTGACAAACTGAATAATTTGCATTTACATTGACACATGAGGAATTATCTGCAATAGCATTAGTAGAGGCATACGATACAATAAAGCAAGCTTAAGCAGCATCAGCCAATAAAAAAAAAAAAAACATTTCATCCCTCCATTCGTTCCAAATGCCTGTCCAGCTCACCTTTCAATTTATTTAGGCTATCAACTTCCGCAACAAAAGATGGAAGTCTGTTCCACCAATCAAGTACCCGCTGGCTAAGGGAAAATTTCTGCACATCTATTCTACAACTTCATTTGAATATATGCTCCCCCATTCAAGGGCTTAACGCCTCAATCAGATCACCTTGCAGATGCTGCAATTTGCAGAATTTAAGCCTTTCTTCGTAAGAGCACCCCTTTGTTCCCCTCGTCAATCTTGTTGCCCTTTTCTACTTATTCTAGCAACTACATCATTCCAAAAATGAGGCTTCCAGATCTGTACAGAGTACTCTAGGTGTGGCCTGACCATTACCTTGTATAATGGGATAATTACCTCCCTGTTCCTGCTACAAAATTCCTATATAGCATTGTCAAGACTCCATTTTCTGCCGTGGCCGCCCGTCTGCACTGCTCAGCGATCTTCAAATTTGACTACACAATTACCCCCATGTCTTTTTCACTTTCCACTTTCCTGAGTGTAGTACCACACAGTTGGTACGTTTTTCTTAGGTTATTGCTATTCATATGCAGCACTTTGCATTTGTCAATGTTAAACTTCAGTTTCCACTTGTCAGCTCATTTGCCCAACTTATCTAGATCCAGTTGAAGGAGCATATCTTTAGTGTCGTTAAAAACCCTGCCAACCTTTGTGTCATCTGCAAACTTGGACATTGAACCTGATATGCCTTCATCAATATCACTGATAATTATACAAAACAACACTGGGCCCAGCACCGAACCATGGGGAACTCCACTAATAACATTTGTCCACGAAGAGCAGTGTCCATAGATTACCACTCTCTGTCGTTTCCCACTCAACCATTCCTTTATCCAATGTAGCAACTTACCCTTAATGCCATACCTCTCCAATTTGCACAGCAGTCTTCCATGTGTAACACTATCAAAAGCTTTCCTGAAATCCAGGTATATGATATCAAAATTATTTTTGGCATTGAGTTCCTTTGTGACCACATAGCATCCAATCAAATTGGTTAGACAAGACCTCCATTTAACAAATCCATGCTGTGTCTTAACTATTACTGCAATCTTGTGGATTAGTAGAGTCGGCAATAAATATATGAAGCTCTAAAGGGGGATAAAAGATTTTGTAATAATTGAGAGCAAAGTGAATGAGAAATTGTTGAAGTTAAACATGAGAAAAGTACCTGGGGTGGATGAGATCTATCTAGTCATAGATAAGGTGGCAGCAAATAATGTAAGTAAAGCATTAGGTACAATTATGAGAGCAACTTTGGATTCACAGGTGGTTCTAACGGACTGGAGTCCGTTAGAACCACCGATCCGTTCTAACGGACTGAAGTGCAAATGTATCCCCAATTCAGAAAGTTGGATGAGAGGGTGACATGATTAATTACAGACCTGCTAGTATAACTTCTGTTCCGGGGAACATAATGGAGTAACTGATTAAAGAATCATTGCAAGAACATCTTCACAAGACTGCAGTTATATAGTTCAGACACAGCATGGGTTTGTTAACGGGAAATTTTGTCTGACCAATTTTATTGGATAATACGATGTCACAAAGGAACTGGATGCAAAAAATAACTTTTATATCACATACTGACAGTTTTTAAATTCTATACAGTGAGACCAACTGATGATGTTACCAAATTCTAAGTGGGAAGCATTCAAGGAATTAATTGTGGAAGCTACTAAACGTTTCATACCTATTAAGAAATATTGTTCAAGATTTAGGCCTAAATGGTTGTCAAATGAACTAATGGGACTCGTGGCGGAGAAGAAAAATGAATGGGATGCATATAAATTATCACACGACACAGAAGCCTACGCCAGATATAAGGCTTGTTAATCTCACAAAGGAGATTAAACAAGCGAAGGCAGATTACGAGAAAACTTTGACAAACGATGCTAGGAAAAACAGCAAGGATTTCTTTACTTATACAACTCTAAAAGGAAGGGGATGAATCAGATTGGTCCACTTGACATCGATGGTTCTGCTGTTGATGATCCTGCTCAGATAGCAAATTGAATGAGTATTTTGTATCTACATTCACGCATGAGGAGTTATTAAGGATTGAAAATGCCAGAAGGTTATCAAATTGTAGCAGGGTGCTTGATGATTTTCTAATAACTCAGAGCAAAGTGGGGGAGAAATTGTTGAAGTTACACATAAGAAAGGCATCTGGGGTGGGGTGGATGGGATCTATCGAGTTATATTAAAGGAAGTGGCAAAGGAACTAAGCAAAAACTTAACCATAATTATGAGATAATTCTTAGACTCAGGGGAGTTCCCCAAGGGCTGGAGATGTGCAAATGTATCCCCAAATTCACAAAAGGGGAACGAAGGGTGACATGAGTAATTACAGACAAGTTAAACTTCTGTTCTGAGTAAAATAATGGAGTCTGGTTAAAGATGCATTCCGGGATCATTTAGAGAAGACTGTAGCAATAATTCAGACACAGCATGGGTTTGTTAAGGGAAAGTCTTGTCTGGCAAATTTGATTGGATATTATGATGTGGTTACAAAGGAACTGAATGCAAAAAATAATTTTGATATCATATATTTGATATATAATAATTTTGATATCATATATTTGATATATAATAATTTTGATATCATATCATATAACTTAAGCCTTTCTTGGTAAGAGCACCCCTTTGTTCCCCTCACCAATCTTGTTGCCCTTCTTTGTACTCGTTATAGCAACTCTATATCCATCCTAAAATGAGGCCTCCAGATCTACACACAGTACTGTAGGTGTGGCCATTGCCTTATATAACAGGATAACTTTCCTGTCCCTGCTAGCAAAATTCCTATATATCATTGACAAGACTCCACGACCTGCACCGGCAGCCCCTCTGCACTGCTCAGCGAACTTCATATTTGACTCCACAATTACCCCCAGGTGTTTTTCACTTTCCACTTCCCAGAATGTAGTACCGCACAGTTGGTAGGTTTCTCTCTGGTTATTGCTACCCATATGCTGTACTTTGCATTTGTCAATGTTAAACTTCAGTTAAAATGTTAAACTTCAGTTGCCACTTTTCAGCCCATTTGACCAACTTATCTAGTCCAATTGGAGTAGCAGACTGTCTTTACTGTCCTTAGCAACCCTTCCAACCTTTGTATAATCTGCAAACGTGGACATTAAACCTGATATGCCTTCGTCAATATCACTGATATTGATGATACAAAATAACAATGGGCCCAACACTAAACCCTGGGGAACTCCACTAATAACATTTGTCCAGGAAGAGCAGTGTCTATTAATTTCCACTCTCTATCGTCTCTCACTCAACCATCCCTTTATTCCTTGTAGAACTTACCCTTAATGCCATACCTCTCCAATTTGTACTGCAGTCTTCCATGTGCAACAGTATCAAAAGCTTTTCTGAAATCCAACTACAGTATATGATATCAAAATTATTTTTGGCATTCAGTTCCTTTGTGACCAAATCGTAGTATCCAATGAAATTGTTCAGACAAGACCTCCCTTTAATAAACCCATGGTTTGTTAAAGGGACCAAACCACTTTACATGAGTTAAAGGATCTGCTGGTTACGTGTTGGTACCAGATACCACAAGACACATTTAGAAATTTTGTAGCGTCCATACCCCTCCGATATGACCTGTTTTGGCTGCACGTGGAAGAACAATATCATATTACGTAGGTGGTCATAATGTTTTGGCTCATCGGTGTATGTGCCTAATAGCATGTTGTATCACTCTACTCCAGTTACGATTTAGATACCGGATCCTGTAAGCCGTCAGAGGCCTAAGGTAAGGTGTAATTAACCTAAAATAACATTCAGAGAAAACAAATATGCATAAAAATGAATATATATATAGATGAAAGACAAAACCTACAATAGACTTCCTCTCTGCACGGCTGTTACCAGTTTCATAAGGTTCCTATTGTGTATAATTTTAGACAGAATATCATCTGTGTGATTTCAACACGAAAATAAAAGATATAAAACATTGCAGACAGGTTGTGCGCAGAAATGTAGAACAATACAATCAAAGCAAGAGAAATGGCAGTGAGATATGTCATATTGTGCCTTTTCGTATTAGCAATTGCTGTACCGGCAAAGAAGTTTACTCCATGTGAACTGGCGAAGAAATTGGCATCAAAGGGCATCGCAAAAAATCTGATTCCTGATTGTAAGTAAATCTCTCTCTCTCTAATTCACTGGCTCATTCTATATGTGCTTCTGTGAAGTGAAAACTTAAATACTAAGAGCCCTTAAGTTATGAAATGAAATGTAATACAAAAGGAAATTTCATTACTGAAATGTGCTTCTGAGAAAAGACAAAATATAATATATTCAGAAATTTATTAAGTAAAATTCTATTGAGAGATGTTAGCTGTGACATGTCTTCAGTTCCTGACACTGAGTATTTTCCCATATGTAGAATTAAATGTCCTAAAATAACATCAGACTAAAACGAGAAAATGGCATTCCAATTCACAAATTTTAAATATTATAGTTCAATTCTGTACTATAAGCTAAGAGGTCCACGCAAGTAGCACAGTGGTTAGTTATCACCATCCTTCCACACCCGGAACAAGGCCCGCGTTCGAATTCCATGAATGACGGCCTTTTATGGGTCCATTAAACTCCGTGGCTGAGTTTGTCGGTCTCCAGAGTGGACAGCAAGAATTTTATTTTCTCCTGGAATGTAGGTTTTTCGTTCAGCAAAGAGGCAAACCAACCACAGAATGCTCGCAATTCACAGACAATATGTTAATGTTTTTTATATAATATTATCATATTAGGCCAACCGATATTTATAATTTATATTTATTTATGTTTATATTTTTAATATTTATATTTATAATTGTATACATATTTCAAATCATTCGTTCTATGTAGAGCAAATTGATGATTTAAGGTATTGGTTTTTGAGGCGGTCTCCAGGGTTTGTGACGCAGTAGCGTCTGGAAAGCAAACAAGCCAAAGCCGGAAAGTGTGAATAAATGTTGGTGTGTAAATTCTATGTCCGTGGCTGAGTTAGTCTGTCTCAGGCGTAGATAGCAAGGTTATCCCTCCAGAAACTGGGGATATTTCGTCCAGCAAAACAGGCAAATCGACCAGAGAGCGTACGCAATTTATAGGTTTATGTAATAAATTGCGGGCAACCCTAATATAATATATATATATATATCAGGCGCCAACTAGACTTAGTTGGCGCCTGTCAACTTCGCAGCCAGAGGGCAATGAATACATGGTCCGTTGCCCCCTTGACTCCCATCCCATGCTACGTGGAGGCGTGCCAGAGACTACCAACAGGTAAAGACTTAGTGGGATGAGAAGAAAAATTGTTATCCTAATAAATAAGGAAAGATGAAAAAGGAGGAACATAGCGTGATAAGTAGGGGTAAGGGAATGGATGGAAAAGAGAAGGAAGGCAAGGGGATGAAAGAAATACGCATCCCCGGAAAAGGAAGAAAGCAAGAGATTAAAGATTAAAGAATATAAGACACTAGTGGACAAAGCTTACGCGGTTCACCATGGCCACACAACCAAATCAAAAATTAAATTAATATACACATTATTTACAAAGCCAACAATTTAACATTTCTTTCAACTAGAGAAGAATAGACAAATCACTGTTTACAGCAATAAGTAAATACCAAATTTGGTTATTAAAACTACAGTCATTTTTGGAGATTAGTTTAATTTAACCCTTGTAGAAGGGGTGCTTTCACCCCTGCACTTATGCGAAGAAATCAGAACGCTCATAATAAGACAGTAAAGAAAATCCAAAATTCCACAACGAAACAATCATGATGAAATCGGCTTTAGCATGTAAACTCCATCCATTTTAGAGGATTCAATTTATTTAAACCTATCCAGTAGGTTAACCAACAACACCTAAAAAAAAAACATAAACATGCAGCATGTATCGTTTCCATGCTTAAATCATCAAGTTTCACCATACTGCCCTACAGATCAACAATTAACATAAACAAATCAAACCTTATTCTAAGTTTGGTCCTTACAATCGACTCAAGACCAAAACAGAAAAAAATATCTATTACCAACTCACTAAGCTACATTCAGAGACCTATGGATCTTGTCTCATCCACAACTACCATATCTACAGCTTGGACGAACCAATCATCAATTCCCACAATACTTGTCAACCAATGTCGCATACATGGGTGAGAAATCGAACCGTGTACAAACCAAGGTCAATAAATATAATACCCAATAACATATCACTTTCAAAAACAATTAAACTAATCGTCTGTCTGATTCAATCCTAATATTACTAGAACTATACTTTAACGTTTTGCAATAATGCATAAACACATTTAATACATCGTCAATACTCTTTCCAAGTTTTATTCCAGAATGATTAATCTGGACAGATACACGAACCCTTAATTTCGGTACAAAGATTATTTACAAGTATGTACAATATTCCATTCATGAAGTAACACGCACAATATCCTATCATTGTCTTCTATTAATCTGAGAAACCACATACATACTAATTAAGTAATGAACCACAATTGTGCTAGTCGCTTCAAGGAAAATCTCTATTCATTATAGATTTTCTTCTGTTATACAGCTTTTCTGCATATTTAGACAAAGACATAAAATTATCCTTATTCTCTGAGAACTGATTGATCGAATCAAATATCCCAGTTAGGATTTGTAACTCACGTCTAATATCCAAATATACAGTATGCTACGGTCAAAGAACATGCTCCGCAGTCTCAGGAGCACAGCAGTGACAGACGGGAGAGTTGACCAAACCAAAAGAGTAACTTGATGTTAAGGTTCCTGTGTCCTGTTATCAGAAACAAAACATTAAGATCAGGATTAAGTCAGTTCATCTGTTTATGATATTCCGAGACATGAGGAATGAATTTATTTTTCATTCTGCCTAACTCTCATTCACTTCAGTCTTGTTGCCAATCCCTTAAAAATTTACTCCGTTTGCCTAGCAATACCATCTTTTTCCGGTAAGTCAAGATTCAGAAAGTAATTCCCCACATCAGCTGGTAGATTTTTCCTACGATGATATTGCAGGTATTGAAAAACTACCTCATATTGTTCTGGATCCCATAATAGAGAACCTGCAGAGACACTGTCGAAACCATTCTGCAGACCCTAGACACAACCAGAAGAAAAAGATGCTTTCTAACTGAACAATGATTAACTCAGGAGTCCCAGGCTCCAGCATCATAGCAAGTTATTGGTAAAAATAAACAAAATAATATAATTTGAGAGTAGAGTGCTTAAGGCCCCAGAATTTTTGGTGATTCTCATTATTTTACCAGTCAACACCTTAATTTTATGTAATACATATTTAGCATTATTAACAAAATTATAGCGGTCATCCAATATAATTCCGAAATATTTATACGTATCAGTAATTTTAATTGCTTCCCCATTAAGCTTAATTGGGGAGTCGATTTAAATTTAAGTAGCCTTTTAACACCGTCTGATCAGTTCTAGGATTTTATATGTTAAACACCTACAATTTAATTCATCCAATATATCATTAGCTCTGTTTTCTAATGCTGGCCTTGGTTCTCTAAAAATTAACTTAACAAGATCATCGGCGTCAGCCATTTTTAGAACTTTATCCTGATCCACAGAAAGCCACCCATCAAGGACCACGTTCCAGCAAACAGGACCGAGAACGGATCCCTGAGGGCAGCCCCTAGTGAGAGATCTATACACAGAACAATAACTTGAAGTAACAGAAACAAATCTGTCACTAAAGTAACTTGAAAAAAGCCAGTAAATGGGAATAGAGACACTGGCTTCCCAGAATCTCGCCAGGACACACTGCCACCAAAGGGTGTCAAAGGTCCTTTTGAAGTCCACGAATAGCCGAAGGACACGGTTATATTGTGAATAGGAAACCGAATCAATGATCTTTTTGATTGTACCTATTGTGGACATTCCTTTCTTAAATCAAATGCATATTTTGCATTTAACTCCGTAGTCAAATAATAATTTTGAAACTTTATTACAATTCATTTCTATATAACCTTCCCAAGAATCGGCAGAAGGGCGATAGGCCTATATGAAGTAAATACATTTAGCGACTTGCCAGAATTCTTTAATAGCAGTTTCAGATTTGCCAGTTTCCAAGATTTTGAAAACACCCTCTCGCGTAAACAGGTATTTAGTAAATTTATTATGAATTTAGGACAGACCTTTCAAACTCTTTTCAATACTGCTACCTCAAGTAGGTCAACTCCGAGACATTTTCCATCTTTCATTGCGTTTATTGCATTTTCAATTTCAATTTATGAGAAAGGATCCTCATAACTGTTGCCAACATGGGTTAAATGTTCAAGTGTCATTATAGCCTGTTCATTACTTTCAGGGACCGTAGCATCTTGATGAACAATTTCATCAAGCAGAGCATTCAGAGAATTGGACCAAGAAAGTGTTTCAACATTATCCGAAGTTACAATGGACGAAAAAGTTTCGCCTGGACGTATATTCTTACAGACCAATTTATAGAGTAAACCCCAAGAGCCATCTTTAAGGTTTGATTCAACTAAGCTATCCCAAACTGAATGCTTTTCCCTGTAGATACTATTAAAATCTGCTCTCCTTGCCGTTTTATAGTTCCTCGAGACGCGCAATCTCCTCACGAGATCTATTACATCTTTTAGCACGCTGATAATTTCTGCCTGCTGTCTTTAAATTTTTTCTGAGAGATGTGAGTTCCTGGGTTCACCAGGGAAAAATTTTCTTACCTTTTTATTTTGTAAAGAGGTTATCACAAACTTTGCTTATGAGTTTTTGTACTTCGACTTCCTGCGCACTGGCAGTTTACCGCCCTATACTTTCAATGTCATCTGGAAAAGTGTAATCGCGTAATTTAGTATCAAAAGTATTCCAATTTGCATCCTTAGTTTTATAACGAGGGAAATAAAAAGAATATCTCAAGGAACGCGAGTCACAATTGGTAGCAATGCCAAAAGTTATCGCATTATGCTCATTGGAACCACAAAGTTATTAACCAGTTATTAACACATTGGCCGAACTTTGAGTTTGAAATTGTAATGTAGATAAACGACTAACCCCGTAATGAAACAAAAATGAGTGGATGACCATAAGAGTTGTACAACGTTAGACTGTTAGTTCTAAGTAATTCTTCCAATAGTTCTCCCTTTGAATCCATCTGTGGACAATTCCAAAGAGTGAATGAAGCGTTAGCATCCATCATAATAAGCACTTTTTGCCAAAGTTTTAATAAGAGGTTTTCAATATAGTTTTGAAAAGGCTCTATAGCCTGATCGTGTTGCTACACTGTGCATGTATGCACTGTGTTTTCAAGATCTGTTCAAATGGACCGTCCAAACAGGCAGAGACAGGATGAGTAATGCAGAGACAGACTATCAGTCCTAGTGACCAGGATCGCCACCACTAAAGCAGCCCAAACTCTAGTAGTATCTGCAACTGATGTAATCACTCTACGATGAAAATGTAAGCCTTTAGCAATGCCTTTATATGCATATACCTCCTGTAAACCAAGAAGTTTGATATTATGCTCAACAATGAGCTTTAACAAATCATCTATAACTGCAATTGCATGCTGACAAATCAATTGTAATGTTTTGATGTTTTCACTAATATTATGTCTATTAACTGGTGTACTAAACATAGTCATTTCGAACTGTAGTGGCTTCCTTAGCTTTTATAAATTCTGGGCACGTAATATCTCAATAAGAATGGTCAGACTTACACTTTCGCAACTTGCAGTTTGAAAAAACGACTGTAGATTTCTTGTTTGGGCACTCTCCAATTTCATGACCTTAATCGGATATTCATCCAAGAATTGTCATCAATTCTTCGATGAATATCCATAGTTTAAGCACTGCACTTAAATCATCGCGAAGCGATTAAAAATTCTTTGACACCGCCGTGCAAGGAGCAGAATAAGTACACCTTAGCACCCAAGCCCATAAGAATTTTTCTAATAATACCAGGTGTTTCTATAATCCAGTGTAGGTTATTTTTATTCCGCAACCTGATTTTCAATCTAACTTTTATTCCGCAACCTGATTTTCAATCTAATTTTTACTGTGCGCTTAAATTCTTCTACTGTAATTTTATGATCAAATTTTTGTTGTAAAGATCATCTAATAAGTCAGATTTAGAGACATCTTTATTGATGACATAAATTCTTAACATAGGATTGAGTTTCTTTGGAAGGTCCACGGGAAATTAATTCTTTAAATTTATTACAGCTTTTAAGCTTACCTAGATCATTCTGTCACGCAATTTCTATCAATATACCTTTTTTTCATGAACCTTTCACACTGATCTTATTGTTAATTGTTTAAACTCAGATTTTCATTTTTTTGAAATTTCCTGTCTCACCTCTTCACTAATTTTGCAGGTAGTATTCTGTCCTGCTCTTACAATCACTATATGCTTTGGCAATAACCCTTTATCACCCAGGTTTTGTTTGCCTATTTTAGAGGCAGTCACACTAGCAAAGCTAGGAGCCTGGACAGTCATAGGCAAGTTTTTCACCTCTCCTCGCTTTCAATTTCTCATTGTCTATCGTTAGGTCCAGCATTAACCTCTCCATTGAATCACAGATTCGACTAACTTCTATAAACATAGAAGAGGTAACGTTTGCACCATCTCTCAAAATATCTAAAAGGTTATTTTTTTAGCGCAAAGTTGAAGTCCAATGTAGAGGTATCAATTGCAAGTTGGCATTAGCATTAGTAGAAGCATATGATGCAAGAAACCAAGCTTATGCAACATCAGCCAAAAACAAAATAATAAAACCCACTCCCATTTCACCCCTCCGTTCGTTCAAAACACCTGTACAGCTGAGCCTTAAATTTATTTAGGCTATCAACTTCCACAACAAGGGATGGAATTCTATTCCACCAACCCGTTGGCTAAAGGCAAATTTCCGCACAACTATCCTACATCTGTCTTTCCTCAATTTGAATTTATGCCCTCTCAGGTGATTATTCTGAGCAAGAGGAAGAATTCCATTGGCATTGAGCATGCTGAAACCATTCAGAGCTTTATATACCTCTATCATATCACCTCGCCCGTGCCTAGTCGCCAGACACTATAATTTGAAAAACTTAAGCCTTTCTTCGTAACAGCAACCCTTTGTTCCATTTACTAATCTTGTGGCCCTTCTCTGTACTCGCTCCAGCAGCTCTACATCCTTCTTGAAATGAGGCCTTCAGACCTGTATACAGTACTCAAGGTGTGGCCTGACCATTGCCTTATACAAGGGAATAATCACCTCCTAATCCCTGCTAGAAATATTACTGTCTATCATTGACAAGACACAAGAGCTACTCTTGCAGCCCGTCTGCACTGCTCAGAAAACTTCATGTCTGCTGCACAATCACCCCCAGGTCCTTTTCATTCTCTACCACTGTCAGTATAGTACCACAGAGTTGATACGTTGCTCTGGGATTGCTGTTTCCCATTTATAGTACTTTTAATTTCACAATGTTAAACTTCATTTGCCACCTCTCAGCCCATCTGCTCCACCTTTCCAGATCCTGTTGCAGCAGCATAGCGTCAGTAGTGTTCTTAGCAACCCTGCCAACCTGTGTATCGTATGTAAACTTGGATATTAAGCTTGATATACCATCATCAATATCATTTATAAATACATAAAACAATAATGGACCTAACACTGAATTCTGAGACAGTCCACTAATAACATTAGTCCACGATGAGCAGTGTCCACCTCTCTGTCTTCTCCCACTCAACCATCCATTTATCTATAGCAGCAATTTGCCTCCAATGCCACACTTCTCCAATTTGTGCAGCAGTCTTCCATGTGCAACAGTATCAAAAGCCTTTCTAAGTTCCAAATATATAATATAAAAGTTATTCCCGGCATCCAGTTCTTTTTTGACTGCATCATAGTATCCAATCAAATTGGTCTGGCAAGTCTTTCCCCTAACAAAACCATGCTGTGTCCGAGAAATAACTGAAGTCTTGTCTAGATGATCCTACAGTGCTTCTTTAACCAGTGCCTCCATTAATTTTCCTGGAACAGATGTTAAATGCACAGGTCTATAATTACTTGTGTCAGCTTATGATCCTCCTTTGTGAATTTTGGTCACATTTGCACATCTCCAGTCTGTGGGTACTTCCCCTGAGTCCAAAGACGCTCTCATAATTATGGCTAAGGGTTCGCTTACTTCGTTTTCTGGCTCCTTTAATATAACTGGATAGATCCCATCTAACCCGGGTGCCTTTTTTATGTTTATCCTCAACAATTTCTTCTCCACTTTCCTCTCAGTTATTACAAAATAATCTGGCTCACTGCCAGAGCTTTTTTCACCTCTGGCATTCCCCTTCCTGAATAACTCCTCATGTGTGAATGTAGATGCAAAATACTCGTTTAGTTTGTTAGCCACATGAGCAGGGTCCTCAACTGTTGAGCCATCAATATCCAGTGGAGCAATCTGATTCATCCCTTTCTTTCTAGAATTTATATAGCTAAAGAACTCTTTTCTGTTTTTCTTTTCATCCTTTCCCAAGGATTTCTCATAATCTACCTTTGCCTGCCTAATCTCCTTTGTGACTTGGTTACAGACCAGCTTATATCTATCATAGGCTTCCATGTAACCGATTAATTTATATGTATCCCATGCATTTTTCTTCTCTGCCATATGTCTCATTAATTCATCTGACATCCATTTAGGCCTAAACCTTGAACAATATTTCTTAGTTGGTATGTAAAGCCTAGTAGCTTCCAAGATAAGTTCTTTGAATGCTTCCCATTTTGAATTTGCTGTTGGTAACATCATCAGTTTGTCCCACTGTATAGAATTTAAATACTGTCTCAGTTCATCGTAGTCGCCTTTACGAAAGCAATAACCCTTCCCTTTACCCTTGATGGTAGTTACCTCTTTGAGGAAATCCCACTTCGGCACACTGTGATCACTGCCACCTAGTGGTTCCTCTATCTGCAGATTCTTAATGCATGAAGAATCACTACCGATAATCAAATCAAGAGTATTACTCCCTCTAGTTGCCTCCCGAACATTTCTAATGTAGAAAACAAACATCCAATAAATCCACAAAAGCCTTGCTAGTGTGTGAGTGACCAACCCACAGATTCCAGTCAATATCAGAAAAATTAAAATCCTCCATTATAAGACTCTCTGATTTACTGGCCCACTCTATTTCCCTGTACAATTTCTTATTATACTCATCAGAGTCATTAGGCCCATAGCACACTCCTACTCTCAATTTTGAATTCCCTATGCTTATGTCACACCAAACTGACTCGACACTGCACTGTCCAGCGATGTCGACTGACTTCACTTCCTTGGATTTTATGTGTTTCTTAACTAATAGCATAACCCCTCCTCCTTTCCTATGCTGGCTATCCTTTCTGTAGATGTTGTACTCCCCAAATTCCAGTTCTGCATTCCTTATATCTGTGTGACACCACGTCTCTGATATCCCAACAATATCTGCCTTTGATGTTTTCAGCAATACCTCAAATTCATCAAATTTATTTACCAAACTCCTAGCATTGGTGTACACGCAAGTATACATGCACCTGTTTTTTTCTTAGCTACCCTAACACAACCCATGTGTTTACTTGTACCCCAATGACTGCCAGCAGTCTCTGAAATATCCTGCTTCTTGTTTTTCAGGCTGTTACTCGTTCCAATAGAAGCAGTGCAAGAATCACTTTCACCTCTGCCAGTGTCTACTGTTAATTTTTTAGTCTTTGCATCGCCCCAAGCTAGCAGTTTTCCGACCCACCTTACACTGCCTCGATAGCATCAGGAAACATTCTTTCACCCTTTCTATTTAAGTGTGTCCCATCCCTGTAGAAGCAGTCTGTCCTGTTAACAAGTACAGACCAGGCTGAAAAAAATTCTACCCCTTGAACCTTGCACAATCTTTCCAGGGCGAATTGATCGACCAGGCTCTCGTCATATATTCCCTTATTTCATTATCATTCATTATAACTTTTTTTTATAACATTATAACATAAGTTCATTTTCACCTTGACTATTTGCAGCGTTATTCAACTCTTCCTGAGTTGAATGCCAGTGGGAATTCCCGTCCTATTAAATCTACAAATTTCTTGAACGATTCCTTCCATAGTAGGTAGGTATTTATGCGATGTAGGGAGGTATTTAGACGATGTTCTAGTTATTACTGATAGTAGTACTATCCGAGACATTTTACATTCATTTAATAATATTCATTCTAGACTCAAATTTACATTGGAAAGGGAGGATACGGATACAAAGTCATTAAAATTTCTAAATTTCACGCTTACCTGGGACTCGAATAAAATACAATTTAGCATCTATCGAAAACCTACAAACACCGGTATGCTTCTACATTATAATAGCTATCACCCGTTCACCTACAAAAGATCGATTATCTTTAATCAATTTTTAAATGCCTGTAAATATTCAACTATTTAAGTTTCATACTCACCCCTATTCGGTAATTTTCATTCCTGTGATCACGACATACGGTCCAAAAGCGTTGCATCTTCAGGAAGGAAAATCGTTTGGAATATTTTCGTTAGATTCTTTTTAATTTTTAATTGCATTAAATTGATTTTTAATTGTGTTAAATTGGTTTTTAATTATTTATTTTTTTTTACTCTAATGTAAGTTTTCGATTTTTTCGTTTTTATTTCTGGAGAGTATCATACGGAAGTGGTCTACGTACTAGATAGAGGTAAACTCCTCTTATTATTTTACAAATATTAATATCAACGTAGAACGTATTGAGTATTACAGCTCTGATTCATACTATGTAATTTTTCTATGAATGTATGATTTCTGTGTTTATTTGTCTTATGTATTTGCTGATATTTTATTCCATGTTACACTAATAAGTTTAGTTGAATGTATGTATGAGCCACCCTCCTAGATAATTCTGTACAGGGGTGTTTCTTAAACAAACTGATGATAATAATAATAAATGCACAAGAATCATAATTGGAAAATATGTATTTTCCTTATCCACAGTAATGAGTGAGGTCGTTTGTAAATGTTTTGTTTGTTTGTATAGTAAAGTGTGTTTAAGGTCTAACGCCACCAGGGGTTTCCCCCATCTCCGCGTAGTCTACATTGTCGTGTGTTACAGAACACTGTAAAGGCCAGAGATTTAAAAGTGTATGGATATTGCTGGGTGTAGTGTCGTGTACCGTTGTTCATATGGCCATTTAGCCGCTGGACCCCTACTGAAGCCCAACATTGCCCACGCTTATCCCGGTGGAGGCAGGCTAGATACACGAGTATTTTTAAATAAGTACTCTGGCAGGTCCTGCCACCTAATTTCCTGATATTTCAGTGGATAGGACCTTAAAAAAGGGGGGGGGGGGCGCTAGAGGTTGGCTCAGGCCAAGGCGTTTTAAGTTATACAATGTGGAATTAAGAATTGTTTGTGTAATAGTCGCATCAATGCTATTTAGAGTGTATTTTATAAAAGCAGCATCACCAGGTTGCGATCAGCTTTGTATCACCATTCATATAAATATACATTTATATGCATTTCCGCCATTAGCCTTTGTCTACCTTAAACAATAGCCTTTTTCTACTCGCAACAACAGCCTTTGTCTACCCTCAATAACGGTTGTTGTTTTAGTTTCTTTTAGCTTTAGTTTCATTGTTCATTTATATTTATAACTATTTTTGGGTTCTTTGCAACGGTGTTTACTTATGTTAGAAACAGAGAACACTATACTGTCTTCGTGTCGGACACTTCTGGTGGTTGACACTTGTAACCGACACCAGGATTATGCGAAATACGACGATATATTCATGTATATATCTAATATAATAATATTGACTTATTTCTTTTTATGTATGCATTATTTTTTTCCTACGATTCTTTTCTCTCTTCTTTCTCACTTTTTACGTCTCATCTCTACAAATTTTCTCTACTTACTTCTCTTATCTACAGAGCTATGCAAAGTAGTTGTTTGGGCCCGGATGCAAAATGAGTTAAGGGGCTTTGTTTATTTATATTAAGACAAAATATTAACTGAAGCATATATTTATTAAGTATTACTTATTATAATTATTTTAATATTATTAAAATATAATTATTACAGTATTGTTATGTTTGGATGAATAGTCAAAACATTCACTTATAATATTATCATCAACTTGACACACAGAGAGAATTTACACAAATATGTTTTATTTATTCCAATATACTGTTTACCCTACCCAATATGATTTTTACCTCCAGCAAATCAATGGTTGTTTCTGGTCAAGTTTTATGTATAGAATTTAAAATCAATCATACAAATTTCCTATCACGTCTCAGTTTTAAGATATAGATAGATAACTGGATTCTGTACAAAGATATCATTACTGTTTGAAAAACAATTTTTAAACTTATTAACTTTTGGTTGGTTTTGTTTATTGAGCTAAAAGTTAAGCAAGTACATCTTTACTGTTCTTGCAATATAGTATATTTTGATTTTGATATAGTATATTTAGATGATACACTTTTCCAGACAAGTCAGTATTTTTATTAATTTTACTACACCATTCAACTGTTCAATATATAGTGTTTGATAAACTACGCTACAAGAATTCACCTTCTGTTGTTCAAATTTAACTAATTGCTTTTACTGTTTTAGGTTAATGCATAGTTAAAATGTAGAAGACAAAGCACAGAACTTGCGTAACTCACTCAGACAACTTCTGCTATGTTTGTGGACACTTAACCCCAAAAACTCAGAGGAAGAAAATATACAATGTCATGAAAGTTGTATATTCTTTGTACATCGGCTGCAAGATAGTTGACCAAGAAAAAAATTGGGCTCCATGTATCTGTTGTATTACTTGTGCAACGAACTAATGAGACATATGGCAGAGAATAAAAATGCATGGGATACATATAAATTAATGGGTGACATGGAAGCCTATGATAGATATAAGCTGGTCTGTAAGCAAGTCACAAAGGAGGTTAGGCAGGCAAAGGAAGATTACGAGAAATCTTTGGCAAAGGATGCAAAGAAAAACAGCAAAGAGTTCTTTACCTATGTAAACTCTAGAAGGAAATGGATGAATCACATTGGTCCACTGGATATCGATGGGTCAACTATTGATGATCCTACTCAGGTGGCTAACAAACTAAATCAGTATTTTGCATCTATATTAACAGATGAGGAGTTATTCAGGGAGGGGAATGCCAGAGGTGTATTGAACTCTGGCAGTGAGCTAGATGATTTTGTAATAACTGAGAGGAAAGTGGAGGCGAAATTGTTGAAGATAAACATATGAAAGGTACCCGGGGTGGATGGGATCTATCCAGTTATATTTAAGGAGGCAGCAAAGGAAGTAAGCAAACCCTTAGCCATAATTATGAGAACTTCTTTAGACTCAGGGAGATAGCCATGGAAGACTGCTGAACAAATTGGAACAGTGTGGCATTGGAGGCAAATTGCTGCTATGGATAACGGGATGGTTGAGTGGGAGAAGACAGAGAGTGGTAATCAATGGACGCTGGTCTTCGTAGACTAATATTCTTAGTGGAGTTCCTCGGGGTTTAAAGTTGGGACCATTGTTGTTTTCCGTATTTATAAATGATATTGATGATGGTATATCATGCTTAATGTCCAAACATTAAGACGATACAAAGGTTGGCAGGGTTGTTAAGGACACTAATGATAGTACGCTGCTGCAAGAAGATCTAGAAAAGTTGAACAGATGGGCTGATACGTTGCAAATGAAGTTTAACAATGACAAACGTAAAGTACTATATATGGGCAGCAGTAACCCCAGATTAACGTATCAACTCTGTGATACCACACTGACAGTGGTAGAGAATGAAAAGGACCTGGAGGTAACTGTGGAGACAGATATGAAGTTTTCTGAGCAGTGCAGACGGGCTGCAAGAGTAGCTCATGGTGTCTTGCCAATGCTATACAGGAATTTTCAAGCAGGGATAAGGAGGTGATTATCCCCTTGTATAAGGCAATGGTCAGACCACACCTTGAGTACTGTACACAAGTCTGAATACCTCATTTTAAGAAGGATGTAGAGCTGTTGGAAAGAGTACAAAAAAAGAGATTAGTGAATGGAACAAAGGGTTGCTCTTTCGAAGAAAGGCTAAAATTTTGCAGATTATAGTGTCTGGAGACTGGGCACCTGCTAGGTGATCTGATTGAAGTGTATAAAGCAGTGGTTTTCAACCGGGGTGCAGCAACAACATTCCAGGGGTGCCACGTAATTTGGGTGTAAGTTACTTAAACATTATTTTTTTAAATGTATATGTTTATTTCCTTATAAAAAGGTGTACAGTATCTTTTTACTTTTGTGGTGATCTATAAATGATGTTTACTTACTGCCTCTATGTAAAGAATAAAATTATTATATACTGTATATATACAATTTGTATTATGAAAAGTAATTTTTAGGGCATAAATTCAAATTGAGGAAAGACAGATGTAGGATAGATGTGCGGAAATTTGCCTTTAGCCAGCTGGTATTTGATTGGTGGAACAGACTTTCCTCTTTTGTCGTGGAAGTTGATAGCCTAAATAAATTTAAGGCTCAGCTATTCAGGTGTTTGGAACTAACGGAGGGGTGAAATAGGAGCTGTTTTTTTTTTTTTTTTTTTTTTTCTAGCTAATGCTGCATATGCTTGCTTTGTTGTATCGTATGCCTCTACTAATGCTAATTACCTTTTGCTGTTCCTATGGTGTGGCTCGAATCCAAGAATAATTTCGACGACTGCTATGTCTGAATGACAAAAATAAAAGATATTTCTCAAAAGAACAAGCCCTGCTTCAAATATCCAAATATCATATCAGCAACTAGGCCAGTGCGACACGTTAAAGGACGGCCAGTACCTGTGCCACCAAAATCTTAAGGTATTGGAAGTAGTGATGAAAGTACAGAAGAAATCGTTTTAGCAGATTTCGTGGAACCATTCACTTCACATGATTTGGACAACGAGTACGAGCCAGAAAAAGAAAAGGCCTCACACTACATAGAACAAGAAGAATTAAACGACTTGATCAGATTTGGGCTTACCCAAAGAGAAGGCTAAATTACTCGGTTCCAGACTACAACAGTGGAACTGACTCGCCAAAGGTACAAGCATTACAATATACCGTAAGCGAAATGAAGAGTTTTCAAGATATTTTGCAATGGAAAACAACATATGTATCGGCAAAGACTTCGTTGGTCTTATGCACGAACTGAACATTGGTCACAATACCTCTGAATGGCGTTTGTTCATTGAAGCGTCAAAGCTAAGTTTGAAAGAGTATTTGAAAGCTTCATAATAGAAATATTTTACCATCAATTCGTATTGTTCATGCTGTTGGCTTGAAAGAAACTTATTAATTACATCCTCAAAAGAACATTCACTGTCTATTTCCCATTCAGTTGACAATATTGCACACGCATTTAATCTTTCTTGTAGCACTGAAGGCCGTAAGTTTGCTTTTATTAATTTTAATTTACTAAATTATCTGTCAGCTGATGCTACTTGTTTCAGGAAGAGTCAAAACATTTTAAAGAAACAGATATGTTAGGAATTGTTTCTTCTAAATTTATTTCTATAATAAATAATAAAATGTCTTTCGGATTCCTAATACCATCTTTGTTTTGTATCGTATCCTTTAAATATTCAATTTCTTAACAAATACTATTTGAGACGTCATTTGAATAAGCTGCATTAAAATCTTTTAGGTTCCTCCCCAGATCTGATTTTGACACTGTTTAATGTTTATGAAAAAAAACACTCACAATTTATGGATATATTATATATGGCCATATCGGTTTGTTCTCGGGTGGCCTGTAACATTTCGAGCTGCAAATCCTTTTATGATTCTTAGCTTTACCGGGTTGATTTCCAAAACTTCAGAATTTGTCATTCCATGTTTCAATGTACGCAGTTTCAAAAAAAAAAAAAATGAATTCAAAATCTGTCTGTCTGGAAGCAGTACACTCGATACATCATTGTTTATATTTTGGATTCTAGAAATGCTGGAGAGGAAAAAAGTCTCTGCAACTTATCTCTCAGAGTTATTGTGTTAGGTAAGCTAAGGCGCATTTAGGGCTAGAGCCTCAAGCTGCGAACGAATTTAGACTATGTATATAAAGTGCTTAGCATCATAATACACAGCCATTTCTGAATAAACAGAAAATTTTTAAGGTGGCATCGTTTTAGGTTATATCTCATATTGTGAATGCCTTCACAACGAGTTGCCATGATATTGCACTACTTCGAATAAGTAACGCTTCACCTAAGGAGAAGACTAGTGTTACTTATTCTCAGATAGGTACCACCACCCAGACAGCACTGTTTCAGGGCTATTTGGCCCTTCGTCAGTGAGTGGGTAGGTACCCAGGTGATGCAATGATGGCAAAAACAGTTATGAAGTATAACTCCACAATATGAGAGATGCCTGATGGTGTATGATGTACCTATCCACTTGGGTACCTATCCACTCACTGACGAAGGGCCAAATAGCCCTGAAACAGTGCTGTCTGGGTGGTGGTACCTATCTGAGAATAAGTAACACTAGTCTTCTCCTTAGGTGAAGCGTTACTTATTCGAAGTAGTGCAATATCATGGCAACTCGTTGTGAAGGCATTCACAATATGAGATATAACCTAAAACGATGCCACCTTAAAAATTTTCTGTTTATTCAGAAATGGCTGTGTATTATGATGCTAAGCACTTTATATACATAGTTAGGTAAGCTTTCATGATTTTTGGTATGTGACTAATTTATGGCTCATATGCTATAAATTCATTTTGTTTTTTCATTAATAGTCATAAGACTATTAATAACTCCATCAGCTAGTGTAATATGCCGCCTGCTGGAAGGATTCTTTCTAGATGACAATGGTGATAAATGGTTATCATCTGAAACTGAAAGATTAGCTAATGAAAGTCCCTCTGACAACCATCTTGTTCAGAAGTGAATGATGATAGCGAAGAAGATTCTTCCATTTCAGATGTCCAATCCAACTATAAAGATTGCCTTGAAAGTGATGAGAAAGATGCGTGGAAAGTTATTGAGCTTTGCGAAATAATGTGGAAAATGCAAACATAAAAGCAGAAGAAAGAAAAACTTAACACAAGGAACCTTATCCGTCTTAAACAACAGGAATCAATAATCATAATTAAACTGAAATAGTTATAAGTTTGCTACACTTCTCACAATTCCTGGAAGGTAGTAAACAAGTTGACACTAGTCTGTTTACTTCAGATGGCGGGGAGGGATAATTTTTTCCTGATTCTTTTGTGAATCACATTACTCGTGCTTTAGGCGCAATGTCAAAAATCCAATGACAAATTCTCTTTTTGAATTGCTTGGTTAGATGAGATACAAAATAAAGTAATTTTATTCTTTCGCCGAACAATGGTATTTGTCAAGTGAATTAGGCGGTGTAAATTTGTTAACAGATTCTTATTTATTTATTTGTTTAATTTGCAGATGTGTGTTTGGCGAAATACGAAAGTAATTTCAATTCGAGAGCTCGTGCAGGCCCAAACCCAGATGGCAGCTACGATCACGGAATCTTTCAGGTAAGTTTTACTGAATTGGAAAGAATAACACACAAACAATAAATTTATTTAAAAAAATAAATTGTAGACAACGCTATGAATTTAAATTATATATTAGTAACACTACAAACAGTCTAATGTAATAAAATTTTTTCTTTAACGTTCCTCTCGTTTTTTCTTCATTCAATATCGTTTTTAGAATCGAACGTAAAATGCCATCGTGGACGTCTTCTTTATTTCAGCTGTTGATAATTGATTTGGTGCTGAATATTCTGTTAAGTGTTATGAATAGTATTCTAGCGAACTTCGATTTTGTGACTGTACCTCTTCCCTGACATGTGCTGGGCAGGTATCAAGAGAAATTCGCGCGTGCACCTAGTTGAAACATTTGATGGATTATACGAAACTCCGCTAAAAAATAGATTTATAAAATATAAAAGACTGCTTGACTGTTTAAAGAAGTTACAATGTACATATTATAACTTCTTCAATCTTTTATAAATTTTTGTTATTACGACATACACTGAGTGATCACTGAATTATGACCACCTACCGCGGAACCCAGAGTGACTGTACTGGAAGAAGATCGGCCCTCCGTTGCCATACCAACAGGCAGCTACAACACCACAGAGAGACTGGACATGAACATCATCGACCAAATATACAAATGAGCATATCTCCAGAACCAATGGGCCAATTGGAATGGGACTTGGCACACTAAGAGAACACACCATAGAGAAACAAATGGCAGTTCACCACATTGTTGAGTGCAGTAACATCGCCGTATTGGACACAAAACTTTCAGCTGCAATATCTCACCAACCAGGGGCGACATCGACTTGAAACTCGAGCCGCAAGAAGGGGACAAGAAACTTTATCTCCCCCCCTTAATTGCAGCGCCCCCTGGCGAGAAAATTTTTATTCCACTATAACTCACAGACTGCAAGGAAATGAAGGTTTGTGTGACCTACCAATAGGACAAAAGAGTCCGTTTTCCCCCCGCGACCAATTTAGACAAGCATAGTAAAGGGCAAAAGCCACATACAAGAACATCACCATCCAAAAACAAACAGCTATAACTAGGCCCCCTTTGGACCTAGGAAGCCCAAATTTGGTGGTCAGACGGGGATACACACTGTGCCCCTCCCCCCAAGTATCAGCGCCCCCTAGTGGCGGCAAGTGGCTAAGACCGAAAAAAATCAATTACTCCAAATCTACTGGACCGATTCCAACAAAACTTGGTGCCAGGGCCAGATGGCATCTAAGGAACCTGTGGGGAAAATCCCAGGAAAATCCGACAGTATGACATCCAGTTCCTTATTGGATGACTCGACGTTGACAACCACAAGTGACGTCACGTCTGATGACACCTCCCTGGAGATGCCAGGTGACCTCACAATAGATCCCAGTCAAAAAGGACCAGAATATGAAAGAGCAAACGAGGCAAGGATGGTTCTACGCTCTCACAGGGGCAAACCAACAAACTCTACTCCCAAAGACACGAAAGTAGCTCCAAACCCAAGAGGCCAGAAGACAGCAGAAAAGGAAACAGATAAAGAGGAATTATGTGACAAAACCTACACACTACAAGCAAAAGATACAATAAACCCAAATGATGTGACAGTGATTAATCTAAACACCCAACAAGAGGGACTGAAAACAAATGGCAAGGTGCAAAACATAGAATTGATGACACTATACAAAAACCAATTCCTAGACATATTTAAAACAGGTGAAACTGTAACCCCAAGTATGGTGGCAGAACTGTGCAGAATATGGGGAAATATGGAAACAATAATTATAGAATCAACTATTGAAATTGAAAAAAATGAAAAGCAGCACCAACAAGGATCACAATGACTTAACACAAAACAAGGCAACTGCCACTCCCATGGAAACTTATGCTAGTATTGCAGTTGCAAACAAGGATAAGATAAGTGACACTGAATTGGCCCCCACTGGCGCAGACCCGAAACACGTCATCATTATTAAGGCTTCACCCAATTCAGCAATCAAAACAAGCAAAAAAGTTAATAATACCCTCACCACCACCCTAAAGGCAGAATTTAAACACGTAAAAATAAAAAACATAAAGAACATAAGGGACAAAGGAGTGGCCATAGAGACTGCAACACAATATGACCTAGACAAGATAAAACACTGCAAAAAATTAGAAGAACTAAACCTCACAGTAGAAACACCCAAGAAACTTAATCCAACCATGATAATATACAATATACACGAGGACGAGGAAGAAAAAGAATTCTTAGAAGATCTGCTAGGGAAAAACCTGGGAAATACTGAGATAACGCAGGAAGAATTTCACAATGAAATCAAAATACGGTTCAAAATGACTGCAAAAAACAAAGAAAATAAACACTGGGTATTAGAAGTCTCTCCTAGAATAAGGAGGTATCTAATCAATCAAAAAGGAAGAATATATGTAGGATGGAGAGTCTATACAACAAAGGACTTTGTGGTTGCCTCCAGGTGCTTTAAATGCCTGGCCTATGGTCACTCAACCACAAATTGTAGACAAAAGGACCACAAGTGTGGGCACTGTGGTCTGACAGGCCACCAAGCCAGCAACTGTCCCATGCCTGAGACCCCCGTCTGCTGCCCCAACTGCAAAGGCAGAAACAGAAACAGTCAACACTCATATAGAGACCCATTGTGCCCCGAATTCATAAGGGCACAAGAAATTACAAAGCAACGTACAAATTACATTCAATAATCAAAACATGATAGCACCAGTTACTAAACTAAAATTTACTCAACTAAACTGCCAACGCTCGGCATCAGTGATGACTGACGTGTCAAAAATAATCCAAGAGAAGAAAATGGACGTCCTTGGCCTACAAGAACCATATTCCTACAAAGGAAAAGTTAAAGGCTTGCCATACAACTGTAGGCTTGTACAGTCCAACCCTTCTTTTGACAGCACAGGGGGTAATGCCACCTTGAGGGTATGGGCTGCCCTGGCCTTTGCAAATCCTACCCTTACTGTCACAAGGATTAATCGCCTCTGCACAGAGTATGCAGCAGCAGCATGTGTTGAGGGCCAAATAGGAAGAATGTATATATTCTCAATATACATGAGAAAAATAAGAAGAGACCAAGAAATTGCTGAGAGTCTCAACCATATAGAGGCAGCACTAACTAGAATAGGAACCAGCAACTACCTGATTATGGCAGACACAAATGCCAATTCAACATTATGGAATAGCCCAACCACGGACTACAGAGGAGAGCAGCTTGAGGAGCTGATAATTTCTAGGAACATGGTGGTACTGAATTCACAGGATCACCCACCCACCTATTCCTCCCCAACAGGACAAACATTCATAGACACCACATTGGCAGGACAATCAATCAGTCAGAAAATCAGTGAATGGGAAGTCCGCCCATCATGGTCGGCCAGCGACCACTCAGTGATCACATTTAACTTAAAAATAAGAGCAAACCTGGTAGGGGGAAAAAATACATACAATTTCCCCCGGTACCAAACCAAAAGAATAAATTGGGAAGCTTTTGTAAATAAGGTCAAGGAGATGTTCACACCCAACTATCTAAATGAGGTGTCAACCCTACCTACAGAAACACTACTACAAGATATAATGGGGAAAATCAACCAAATAAGCAACCAAACCCTAAAAAAGAGTAAAAGAAGAAATAACTATGTCCCCTGGTGGACAGAACAACTAGCCTACTTAAGAAACACCCTGAAAACAACTAGAAAGCAGCTGCAAAGGGCCAGGAGACTGGGAGACCCACCAGATACATTAAGGATACTGAATGAAAGATACAAGCAACACAGAAGAACCTACTTCAACACTATATACCAGGAAAAGCACAAGGCCTGGGGCAGACTGGCCCAGCAGTCCATGGATAAGGACCCTTGGGGCCTTGTCTATAAACTGGTAACAGACAAAATGCACCCGGGAGAGGTATATCCCTCAATCAGAACACCAGGTCAAGGGGAGAGCCTCACATGGGCCCAGTCAATAAATGCCATGTTGGATGAGCTGATCTTACAGGACTACTCCTGCCCAGAGAGCTCAAAACAAACATCAATGAGAATAAATCATCTGACATATGAAGCAGTATCAGAGGAGGAAGACTTCACAGTAAATGAAATAACAAATGCAATAGACACATTCAAAGATGGAAAATGCCCGGGACTTGATCTGGTAGAAGTAGCAATGGCAAAAAAGATATGGTCTGCATGTCCAGAACTACTATTAACCATCTTTAACTCCTGTCTCCACCAAGGAGTGTTCCCCACCCCATGGAAGCAGGCAAACTTAAAGATACTGCTTAAGCAACAAGATAAGCCAGCCAACCTACCCTCATCATACCGACCAGTTGCACTGCTCTCAGTGCTGGGCAAAACCCTAGAAAAACTATTAGTACAAAGATTAAAAAAATACTACACACATAAAAATCTTGACTCTGAGAATCAATATGGGTTCACCCCGGGCAGGTTTGCAGTGGAGGCAATAGATAAGCTACTACAAACAGTAGCATCCTCTGAATATAATTATGTCCTCGGTCTCTTTGTGGACTTCAAAGGGGCCTTTGACACCGTCTGGTGGCAAAGTGTCCTGGAGAGGTTCCGGGAGGCCGAGGTGTCTATCCCCATTTACAAAATAGTAACTGATTACTTCAACAACAGAAGCCTGGTGGTTTACTCTGGAGACTGCTCGGTCACAAGACAAGTAACAAGGGGCTGCCCCCAGGGGTCTGTAATGGGACCCTTCTGTTGGAATGTGGTCCTGGATGGGTGGCTCTGCAGGCAGCAACCACAGATTCAGAAAATAGCCTTCGCAGATGATCTCGTTATCATAATACATGGGAATTCAAGACAAATGCTGGAAATTGCAGCAAATGACATCCTAAACGACCTGCAGGACTGGAGCACCACTAACAAACTGACAATCTCCACGGAAAAAACAAAACAGCTCCTACTGAAGGGAAAATTGAGTGTAGAAAGGCCACCAGTAATCAAACTAAATGGTCAGAACATCAGACAAGTCTCAGAAATAAAATACCTAGAGGTTGTACTGGACAACAGGTTACAATTTATCCAACATGCAAAATATATCTTGAAAAAAATAAAAGCAATAACAGGAAAACTAATAAGAGTAACAAGAGCAACATGGAAACTAAGACCTAGAACCCTCAATCTATACTACAAATGCATCTTAGTCCCAATTATGACATATGCAGCAGGTGCCTGGGCCAGCTGCATAAAAAGGCAACTGGTAAAAAAGATAATGACACAGGCACAAAGATTTTTCCTGCTGGCCACCTCGAGAGCCTGCAGAACCATTTCCACAACAGCACTACAAGTAATCAGGGAAACTGCCAATTGAGTTTGAAATAATAGAGGTGTACACACAACACTGCAGGACAAGACACATTCCATCCTGCTTTCCACAATATGAACCGGACTATACCCTCACCATAAAAGAGGACAGGAAAAGACTAAGGAAACTTTTCACTATAGAATGGCAAAACCAATGGGGAAATGCTGCTACAGGAAGAGTGACTACAATGTTCTTCCCAGAAGTAGAGGAAACTGACATAAATCAAAGACCCTGGCGCACACCAGGCCTGTACACCACATTTCTACTCTCAGGCCATGGCAGCATAAACTCCAAGCTGCATTCCCTGGGACTAGCTACAACATCCCTTTGCAAATGTGGAATACAAGAAACAGTCCAGCACCTGATATTGGAATGTGCCCACTATGCGGACTTCAGGCTAAACTTGCAGCTGATAACTGATGTATACAGGACTATGGAATTCCCTCGGCTCATGGACAATGAACAAAACTACAAGGCATTCTCAGAATATGCTGAGAAGGTGTTTACCCGAAGAAGAACCCTCCACCACTTGGCATAAAGTTATGATCGGGAAAGGTCAACCTGAACATAGTAAAAATTGCACAGTGTTCCAGAGAATGTACACAAATGGAAATAGCTAATAACCTATTCCCTGCCTGGATCAGTCCCTGCAAGGCTTAGGAAAAATAATCCCACACACAAAGCTGAGCATAGATGGAGTGGTCCCTACATCATGCCCAGACTGAGAGGAGCAAAACCATGTTACTGCCTTAATAGAGACTGCCTGGAGACAATAGAATACTAATGAGAAGGCAGAGTGAGGATGATGGGTGTGCTGACACACAGGTACAATGATGTAGGGCAAGCCATGCCAAGGACTGTTTTGGCTGGCCATGCCAAGACTGGACATCATTGAAAAGCTACAAGCAGGAATGAGTGAGTTCTCCCTACTAAACTAGTAAGAGACTGAAAAGGCCACAATGGATATAGTACCAAAAGAAGGTGCTGACTAGCCTGCTCGCTCCTACTTCCGTACTGATTTTGTCCTAACCTAATAGTATAACCAAATAGTGTATTAAGGTGCAGGTAATGTGAAGGTAATGGGTGTGCTGTCACACAGGTACAATGAAGCAAGGCAAACCATGCCATGGACTGTATTGGCTGGTCTTGCTAGGACTGGACATCATTGGCAAAAATGTATGTAGGAATGAGAAAGAGACATTCTCAATATAACAAGTAAACTAGTGAATTGGTCAAAATGGTTACCGAAATAATAAGGTATTGACATACCTGTTCTACTCTACTCTGTACTGCTAATGTATTAACCAGATAGGGTATTCTGTGCAGGTAATGTGAAGGTGATGGGTGTGCTGATACCCAGGTACAACCATGTTAGGCAAACCAAGCCATGGACTGTTTTGGCTGGCCATGCCAGGACTGGACATCATAGATAAACTAAAAGCAGAAATGAGAGAAATATCCCTATTAAACTTGTAAATAATTGAATAGGGCATAATGCATATTGTACTGAAGGAAGGTATTGATTAACTGGTTTCACATTACTTTTGTACTACTTTTATGTAACCTTATGGTATATTATTGTGGAGGTAATGGGTGTGCTGTCATACAAGTGCAATGATGTGAGGCAAACCATGCCATGGACTGCTTTGGCTGGTCTTGCTGGACATCATTGGAAAAATGTATTTAGGAATGAGAGCGATATCCTTATTACAACAAGTAAACTATTGAATTGGTCAAAATGGTTAATGAAATAATAAGGCATTGGCACATATGTTGTACTCTACTCTGTACTACTGTTGTATTAATCAAATAGTGTATTCTGTGCAGGTAATGTGAAGGTAATGGGTGTGCTGCTACACAGGTATAATTATGCTAGGCAAATATCCCTATTAAACTTGTAAATAATTGAATAGGGCAAAATGCATATTGTACTAATAGTAGGTATTGTTTCACTGGTTTCACCTTACTTTTGTACTACTTCTATCTTAACCTAATTGTATATTATTTTAGAGGTAATGGGTGTACTGTCACACAGGTACAATGATGTAAGGCAAAACATGCCATGGACTGTTATGGCTGGTCTTGCTAGGACTGGACATCATTGGAAAAATGTACTTAGGAATGAGAGAGATATCCTCATTACAACATGTAAACTATTGAATTGGTCATAATGGCTAATGAAATCATATAGCATTGGCACATCTGTTTTACCCTACTCTGTACCACTGTTGTATTAATCAAATAGTGTATTCTGTGCAGGTAATGTGAAGGTAATGGGTGTGCTGCTACACAGGTATAATTATGTTAGGCAAATATCCCTATTAAACTTGTAAATAACTGAATAGGGCATAATGCATAGTGTACTAATAGAAGGTATTGTTTAACTGGTCTCACCCTACTTGTACTACTTTATCTTAACCTATTTGTATATAATTTTAGAGGTAATGGGTGTACTGTCACAAAGGTACAATGATGTAAGGCAAACCATGCCAGGGACTGTTATGGCTGGTCCTGCTTGGACTGGACATCATTGGCAAAAATGTATGTAGGAATGAGAGAGATTTTTACACTATAACCAGTAAACTATTGAATTGGTCAAAATGGTTACTGAAATAACAAGGTATTGACACACCTGTCTACTCTGCTCTCTATTGCCATTGTATTAACCAAATAGTGTATTTTGCGCAGGTAATGTGAAGGTCATGGGAGAGCTATCACCATAGGCACAAACATGTTTGGAAAACCAAAATGGATATTGTACTAATAGAAGGTATTGACTAACCTGTTTTACTTTTACTCTTGTACTACTTTGTCTTAGCAGACTGTTTTGGCATTGAACAATCCGTTTTGCTTGTACCCTGTATTACATTTGTATTATTTATTAGTATATCCTACTATATATTATACAGTAGATGTATGTTAGTATGTTGGGCTGGCCTTGCAACGACTTGTTTGGCTGGCCTTGCTTGAATGACCCAGGTTTTCGGGGGGGGCTGGGCTCCCCCACCAGGTTAGGATTGGGCCCTGCGGGTGCTGGGGCCCGGCCCCCCGAAGACTGTGCTTGCGGGAGTTGGGTACTTCTACACCCTGCGGGTCTGGAGTGCCGGGTTCCCCCAAGGTCACAGGGTTTTTTTTTTTTTTTTTTATTAGGAGAAAAAGAAGAAATTAGTGGAATCTGGCTGCCTCCTCGTGGCTAGGGATGGAAGCGGGGAGTTGGGGCACATTTTGCCCTCGACTCCCTGCTGCTAAATGCCAGAAGCCAGCCACAAACAACACAAAACAACACATTACACACACTAAAATAACATTAAGTAGACCCCAATGTTCTCATTAATCAATTCTTAATTTCGTTGACTTCAAACTTTTGGAAAATTAAATTTTTTTTTTTTTTTTTTTTTTTTCTTTTAAACTTTAAAATTTTTTTTTTTTTTTTTTTTACCCTTAGAGGAATTATTACTGATCACATGATCCTGCTGGCATTAACATCGCTTAATACACGGCGGACATAGGGGAAACCCTGGACACCGCCAGTAACATACAAATATACTTTGCAGACTTTGCAGTTCGTTAATCCCCCATACTTCTGTCTTTCCCCCCAGTCTTCAGTCTCTTCCCCCTACTCTGACTAATACACCAGCGTAAACCCCACATAACTAATCAAAATTAACGATTTCTAAACTGAAAACTGAACCATATCAACCTCTCCTGGCTTTTCTAAACTTAAATGCCCCCCGTTTTTTTTTTTTTTTTTTTTTAAGGTCCTAGCCACCGAAATGTCAGGAAATTAGGTGGCAGGACCTGCCAGAGTGCATATAAGCTACTGGGTTCCTGGTCTGCCTCCATGGGGCGTAAGTGGGGCAACGTTGGGCCCCAATTGGGGTTTAGCGACTAAACGACCAGAAGAACAACGGTACATGACATTAAATGATCCAAGATTCACACACTTTTAAATCTCTGGCATTTACAGCGTACTGTAACACACCACAATGTAAACTACCAGGAGATGGGGGAACCCACTGGTGCCGCTTGACCCTAAACACACTTACACTTACACTTACACTTAGTCCGTTAATCCACGTCGGACCACCGGGTCATAACCTATAAGATAACAAGAGTCCTAACAAGAACACCACCGGCTAAGCAGATGATAAACAGATACACTATCGCCAGTGCCGACTAGGAGCTCTTCAGAAACCTACTGAATGAAGCTGTGGAACGCAATCCAGGAAGTTTAGACCCGCAAGCCGACCCGGACGTACTGCAAGACAAGACAACTAAAATAATCACAGATACAAGCAACGAAGCTATCAAAAAGAAGAACCCGAAACCTGGAGCCATCCCCTGGTGGACTTCGGAAATCAGTGCTCTCTGCAAAGTGGTAACCAAAAGAAGAAAGGAGTTTCAACGAGCGCGCAGGACGTGGCCAGTAGCTGAAGTGGAAGCCCTCAGACAACATTATAGGGAAGCCAGAAACCGATACACGGACGCCATCCGGAAAAGTAAGGAACGAACTTGGAAATGCTTAGTGACAACTACTGGAAATGAAGACCCTTGGGGAACAGTCTACAGGGTTATTACCAACGAACTCCCTAGGGGTGAGGTAATGACTACCTCACGAACCCCACAAGGTCAAATGACAACAACTTGGGAACAATCGGTGGACAACATCTTGAATGCCATATTTAAGGAACCGGCGGTCCCAACTCTACAGGAACAAAATCATCTCTGTGAAGAAAACCGGAACTACAATACGCAAATCACGGAGCTCCCTCCCCCTTCACCATGGAGGAGCTCAGTGTTGCTGCCGCCATGATAAGAAACAGAAAATGTCCAGGTCTAGACATGATAGAACCAGAAATACTTAAAAAAGTAATAGAATATACACCGCAACTTCTATTGACCCTGTTCAACAGATGCCTAGAGGTAGAAAAATTCCCAAAAAAATGGAAATCAGAGTGTTCGAAATCCTACAGGCCTATCGCACTTCTTTCAGCAGTTAGCAAATTGTTTGAAAAGCTACTGCACAAACTAATCCTCCAACACTACGAAGCAGCTGGCCTCCTAGCTGGGAATCAGTTTGCATTTAAACCGGGATCCTCCACAATAGAAGCCCTCAGAAACCTAATTAACAAAGTCAAAGAATGTGACAATAAGTATTTCCTCGTAATATCGATTGACTTTGCCGGGGCGTTCGACTCACTCTGGTGGCCAAGCGTCTTGGGCAGACTCAGGAAAGCTAAAGGACCCAGTAACCTCTATAAAGTCACAGAAAAATCTCTCACAAAGAAAAATTGAGATAAACAATCCATACAAAAAGATCGCAAGAGTAGTACACAGAGGATGTCCACAGGGGTCTGTATTGGGTCTTGGTATTTGATGAGTTTTTGAGAATGGACCTAGGAGCGGTGGGGGGTGCAGGCCTTCGCAGATGACCTGATTTTGACAATGCAAGCAAACTCCAGAGCCCAATTGGAAATACTAGCTAATCAGGCCCTGCAGATACTCCAACACTGGGCCAAGAAGAATTTCTTAACAATGTCACCAACAAAGACATCGTCGGCGTTGCTTAAAGGAACCCTGCAACTGAGACGACCACCCCAGATTAAGATTGATGGGACAACTATCAAGTTCGCCATTCAACTAAAACACCTAGGTGTTGTACTAGACAATAACTTATCCTTCCAACCACATCTCAAATTCCTAAGACAAAAGATCAGAAACTACTCCGCCATGGTAGTTAGGGTCATAAGGCGAGACTGGGGTCTCAAAAAGTGTACCCTAGCCTTATACTACAAGGCAACCTTCCTCCCAATAATTACATACGATGAGCAATCTGGTACGACAAAACTGCCTTGGTCATAAATAAGAGAATCCTGGATGCAATTCAAAGTACCATTCTGCTCACTACCACCCGTGCCTGCAGAACGGTGAGTAACCCAGCGCTGCAAGTGATAGCAGCAGTACTTCCACTTGACCTTGAAATCGCAAGAACAGGACTCCACTACTACTTATCTAAGGGAATAACCACCACTTTCCTGGAATTTACAATAGACACAACAAACAACCATAAGGCAGAAAAGATCCAGCTTCAGTCTCACCTGCTGCAAGTGTGGCAGGACAGGTGGGAAGAAACAACCAAAGGAGCAATCACCCACAAGTTGTTGTCGCAACTTGAAAAAATCTACCCAAAATCGCCTACTTGGTTCTTTCCGGGTTTGAAACAACATACTTGCTAACTGTACACACGCCCCTTTAACGCAAAGTTAATGGACTTCGCCCTTGTAGAGGACCCATGTTGTACATGTTGAGAGATCGAAACCTGGGAACACCTCATGTACGACTGTCCG
This sequence comes from Mastigoproctus giganteus, assembly GCF_048544385.1. Taxonomy (NCBI): domain Eukaryota; kingdom Metazoa; phylum Arthropoda; class Arachnida; order Uropygi; family Thelyphonidae; genus Mastigoproctus; species Mastigoproctus giganteus. Next base: position 15,527,476 of record NC_143585.1, on the reverse strand, counting down.
CAATACGAGGATCTCAGGTGCATTCTAATCACGAATATAAGAACCTCCCCAGAGGGTACGGGTTTCACCTACTGGATTCAGAGGAGGAATACAGAGCCCTGACCAACTTCGCTCAAGAACTCTTTTCAAGAAGGAGAACGCTAAATGCAATACACCAGGAGTGAAAGACGACAAGCCAGATAACAAATCAAACATCCTTTCAGACACACACCGGAATGATAATTATGTGGAAGATACCAGCTGTCTTGCCTAGGAATAGTGACGGTGCACTTCCTACAATGATATGAACGAACACTGGAACCAAGAAACCCTGTCTATGTACCAACAAATATGAGATCTAAGTGAAACTGACAAATGTACTAACTGAAGATAGAGAACCAAAAACAAAGACATTCAACTTGGATGGGACACTGTCCCACGAGTGACTCTACTACCGGACATGATCTTATGACTACACTACGACTGCTGCAGCCTCACTGCCATGTAGCCCAATGGCGATCTGTACCAGCTCCCTTGCCTGGTACCTTTTAACCTATCCCTTGCAGGGGGAGGAGGAGATGGTTTTCCTGTCTCCTCCCTCCCCTGCCACCCCATATACTAACTCTGGTGAGGCATGGGCATGCCTTATTGACCACCTGGGGTTGTCTTCCTCATCGACCCCATACTTCTGTCTTTTCCCCCGTCTTCATTCTCTTTTCCCTACTCTAACTAAAACGCCAGCGTAAACCCCACACAACTAATGAAAATTAACGATTTCTAAATTAAAACCTAAACCACATTAACCTCTCTTGGCTTTTTCTAAACTTAATTGTTTCCCGTGTTTTTTTAGGTCCTAGCCACCGAAATCTCAAGAAATTAGGGGGCAGGATCTGCCAGAATATGGCAGATCCGGAATATTACGCCCAGTGGGGTAAGTTGCCCCACTTACCCCATTGGGCGTAAGTGGGACAACGTTGGCCCCAACTGGGGTTCAGCAGCTAAACGACCAGAAGAAGAACGGTACACGACACTAAACGATCCAAGACCCACACACTTTTAAACCTCTGGCATTTTACATTTTGCATTTTACGTAGTTTACATTGTGGTGTGTGTAATACACCACAATGTAAACTACGCGGAAATGGGGAAAACCCCTGGTGCCGCTTGACCCTAAACACACTTACACTACTCCGTTAATCCTTCCTTTTACCCATCACGCTCGGAATTTTACTACCTACTGAACCACTGAACCTTATCTATGCTACGTAGGTCGACTAACTCCACACTGTCGTACCTCACGTGGTCAACGGTTCGCATTCAGTTTTCATAGGGGTATTCATAATTCAGTGATCAATCAGTGTATATATCTATGAGCATATATCATAAATATTTTATAGTTCTCTAAAAAATTTTCTCTGTATGTTGTCTTGGCTATTCTTGTAAAGTACCGTTATTAGTTAGGTAAAGCGTCATGGTACCGAACTCCTGTCCTTTGTTCATGGTGGGATCTCTTGTGCCAGATGTGGAAATCGTGATTCTCTCTGACCCAAGCAATGGTGTTGTTTTCGCAGGCATAAAGAAATGTTTAATCTTCGTTTAGTAAGCGTCTTGTTTTTCCAAAGAACGACAATAACAGTCTTTGTTTTTTTCTTCTTCATTTCAGATCAATGACAGATACTGGTGTTCGCCCCCGGGTCCCAACAATGAGTGCAGAGTGAAGTGTAATTGTGAGTTGTGCCATAAATGTTTGTTTGCTATTCATTTTGTTTATTTTACTATATGTGTTCAAAAATAGAAAGGTTTCAGTTCGGCATATTGCAGAGTTTGGAGACTACACACCTACAAGGAGATCTGATTGAAGTTGTTGTCGCTTTGAAAGGATTGGTCAAGTTCAATGCAGGTGGGATTCTTCCTCTTCTCAGTGAACACAAATGAGGGGGTATAAAATCAAATTGAGGAAGGGTGGCTGCAGGATAAGATGTGTGAAGGTTTGTCTTCGCCCAGCGGAGGAAGGGTAGTCGATTATCGGAACTACTTACATCTGTTGTTTTTTTGCAAGTAGAAAAATTCAAGTAAGAACTAGAAAAATTATTGGAGGGGATAGACAAGCGATGTGGGACGGTTTATTTTTTTGTTGATGCTTTACAAGCTTGCTTTCTTGGTTCATACACCAATGAGCCAAAACATTATGAACAGCGAGCCGTTATGCAAATCGAAGCAACTGCAGGTGAACTACGGTGCTTGCGCGGGTAGGGAGATGGTAGAAAAAAACATCTGATACTGAGCTCCATTAATCAGTGTTACTCTTGTTCTTCAGATGGGAAAGGCAGCGGACTTAGCAGAAGGCAAAATTGTAATAGCCAGACGACTGGGTCAGAACATATCCGAAACGGCACGGCTGGTGGGATGCTCACGATCAGCCGTGGTTAGTACCTACCTAAAGTGGTCCGAGGGGGGAAAACCCACGAACCGCCGGCGAGGAGTTGGACAACCACGGCTCATCGATAATCGAGGTGAGCGAAGGCTCTCCCGGATGGTATATGGCAACAGAGGGAGGACTGTGGCACAACTCGCCACTAATTGGAATGCTGGTGAGGGAAGTAATGTGTCACAACACACAGTACATCGAACCCTGCAGAAAATGGAGCTGCGTTGCCGCAGGCTGCTCCGAGTGCCCATGCTAACCACGGTTCACCGGCGACAGCCCCTACAATGGGCATGCGAGCATCGAAATTGGACCTTGAGTGATTTGAAGAAGGTCGTCTGGTCTGCTGAATCACGTTTCCTGTTGCACCATGTGGACGACCGGGTACGTGTGAGTCGTTTACCTGTGGAAGTAATGGCGACTGGATGCACCGTGGAACGAAAACAAGCCGGTGGTGGTGTCATGCTTTGGGCAATGTTCTGCTGGGATAACCTGGGTGCGGTCATCCATGTGCTGGGCACTCTGACATCTGCCACCTACCTAAACATCATTGCTCACCAGGTACACCATTTCATGGCAACGGTCTTCCTCTCTGGCGGTGACGTCTTTCAGCAGAATAATGCCACATGTCACACCACCCGGATTGTTTGAGACTGGTTCGCTGAACATGAGGAAGACTTCCAGGTATTGTCCTGGCCTGCAAATTCCCCAGACATCAATCCCATCGAGCATCTGTGGTTTGTGTTGGAACAGTAACTCCGATCTGCGGCGTCTCAACCACGGACCTTACAGAGTTAAAGGATCTGCTGGTTACGTGTTGGTACCAGATACCACACATATAGAAATCTTGTAGCGTCCATGCCTAGCCAGGTAAGAGCTGATTTGGCTGCACGTGGAGGATCAACGTTACATTAGGTAGGTGGTCAAAATGTTTTGTCTCATCGGTGTCACTGCTAATACTAAAACTTATGGGTATAAAGCTCAAATTTTAATCAAAATCTCTATTATAATCATTCTTTATAGGAATGAGTCTGATTTGTACATAGTATTGTTTTTTTTTTTTTTTTAATCACAGTTCTCGCCTCCTGCTTTTGTATGAATTCTTGTTAGAAAATTAAATCCTTAAATTCTTTGGCTATTGAAACTTGATGTATGGCCCTATATATATTAAAAAAAAAAAACAATAATAGATGAAATAACCTTTTTCAGCACACTCTTAAGTAAAAAATCGTAATTATCCCTTGAACAGTTAGGATCTAGAACATCAAGGACGTTGAATTCCAACTTCTTTCCTGCTATAATCATCATTTCGTTACCTTGAAAGTAAAAGAAATTTGTTGAGAATCAAATTTGTCATCAATATGGACGAGATTAAAATATATTGAGACAGAAGAGCTTTCTGAAAAATGTGATTATAGGCGTGTTAGGTGTGTGTGCGTTAAACGCTAAAGCATTTATAGGATCATTGTGCCGAATTCATCGTTAGTGCGTTGTGCAGTAGCGTAGCTACCCTTTTTCGGGCCCGGAGGTAAAGAATATGTTTGGGACCCTACTTAATTAATGAAAATTGCAAAAACGGGAGACAGCCAAAGACGCCGGGCCCTAAAGGAGGAAATTTCTTTCCCTTCCTACATGGTAGCTACGCCACTGGCGTTGTGTCTATAGTCTTTTGTATTTTAAGTCGGTTTGCCCCACTATAAATTCGAGTTTCCCGACTGGAGCTATGAAACTCTCGGCTGAGAGTTACATAGTCAAAAGAATCCATAAAAGTTGCTCACATCATTAATAGAATTCGGACTCAGGCCTTTTTCACCTTGCTTGGGAGGACAGCGATCAAAAACACAAAGCTACGCGTGAAGGTATTACAGCTACTGAAACAGTTCTGGAAAGGAGGACATATTAAGACATTGTGGTAAAGAAGAAAACTAAAGTTATATTAATCTAGAGACGTTTGGTTGATTTATCTCTCCGAAGTCCAGTGTTGAAGTTGAAAACCGACTTCAGTGTGATTGATGGTATCCTTCCATTAAAGTTGAATAGATAGATACCATCAATTTATATATTCTGGTGTTGCTTATGTAAACAGTAAACTTTTAAACAGAACAGACTCGAATAGCCCCATACTTCTAATTAAATCAAAAAAGTTCACTTTTAACGTTTCATATTTCAATATGCAGTACGAGAACCTTCTCCATTTAGGATAAATTACTCTGTTTTTAGCTAAAATCGAATATGAAAATTTATAATTATAACTAATGTTCTTGTGGTAATTACAACAAATATTCTATTATGTTTTATTTATTGTTTTACAAAATACAGTTCCTTAGAATAGTTATTGCAATAACTATTTCAATTTATTGTTATTTTTAATAATAATAAATTGCGATTCGGTGAGCTTTTCTGCTGCGCAAATCCTACCGATGTTTCTCTTTCCAAAGCAAAATATGCGAAATCTGTTTTAACCATTGAGCCAAATGAACCATAGTCCAGAAGACGACCCTTTTATGGCTCTTCCTGTTTTATATTTTCTATTTTGATTTTTATAAATATATAAATGCAGTTTTCAGTTTCTTTTTGTAAACAAATCATTCATTCTAATTTTATTCAGCACTCCGAGACGACAATATTGATGATGACATAGCTTGTTCTCGAATCATTTACCGCCGACACAAATTCAATGCATGGTAAGTAACAGCAATGGCTACTTAAATGAAATGTGATTGATAATTTTGGCAGAACTTTAACATAAGCATACATCCTATGTTCAAGTGTCAAATTTTTTGAATATTCCACCTCTGAATACTGTTTATCTTTTCTTTTAAAGGGTTGCCTGGAGAAATAAATGCAAAGGGAAAAACGTCAAACAGTATGTGAAAGGTTGCAGTTACTAAGACTCTCTGAAGACGTATTTATTTCTATGATTACCAAAGTCCATTGCAGACTTAGTATCACGAATTGCATCAAGTCATAGAGATCTAAATTAATACGTATATACTGGGAGCATCTAATTTTAGAATTCCTTTGTACAACTTTATATTGCGATGTAATTTTACAGTTTTTAAATTTATAATTTTGTATAATGTGAAATGCATCCATTTGTTAAATAAAGTTGCATCTAACACATTTGGGCTGTGCTTATGTACATACAGACATACAGAAAACATCATACATCGATGTGTTTTTCTATTTGGTCAGTGAGAGTTGTGTGAAGGGGCCCAAAAAGGAGTTTTTTCATCAAATCAGTATTAATTGCTGTTCCTCCTGGCGAGATGAGGAACTTTCAGTTTCATATGGGCTTCTTTCTGTAATTGGCAAACTATACTAATTCTAACTGCTTTATAAAACAATTAAAGAATTAAAATAGTTAATGAAACCATCAGAAAATGTTCATATCAATATATTATGATGACACATGCTAATTACATCGTAAAACATTTTTTTATTAATAAAGACACGTTTAATTCCCTTTTGTCGCTAATTAAAATAATAACTGCAAAATATTTCAATATGGCGTCAGCATTTTGAAAATGTTCCTTGTTTTATTTTAAAAGCTGTTCTTATGTGTTCCTAGGAAATAACCTGCTATTGTACAGTATTCGAAATTTTTCTATTTCTGATGACAAGCACCACCTTTAACAATTAAGAGTAGTCAATGACTCCGGATGACTCTCCTTACTGTGGCACAGGTCGCAACTCATCCTAACCACGTTCTATAATGTAACTAAGCTGTCATGTGACCCAATACTACATTAAATACTTTATATGAAATGAATTATTTAAAATTAACCTTTGCAATACCACATAGTCCGGTAGGATCTGCAGTAAAATATTTCTTGTTAGGATTGCTGATGTTGATTCTGTGGTTGTTGTTATTTGCATCTTATTAACGGACTAATTTGCTCACCCATAGGTAGTGCAAATCTTACGAGTATCTCCGGCATTCATTGGAACTAGTGCCAACAGAACTGTGCAATATTATCCAGGACCGGCTGCATGGTTGTTGGGAACTCCTTTTTTGAAAACTATATTATAGACATTTAAGTAACGTATTAGCGGTCCCGTTCATCCGGTTCACTCCTCAATAGGTTGGCCCTGAATTCCGAACCAAATCAGCAGTACGAACAAAAAAATAGGGAAAGAATTAAGAGATTAACAAGTAAAAGCATGTTCCACGTTGTACCTACTTCAAGGTCGTTTTGACAAAGGATCTCCCACAGAGACTTGAACCATAAACATTATTATAAGCAGACAATTGTTTCCCTGCCTCAACAAATTTGACTGCCACAAATATCACCCTTTAAAGTTATAGAAACTCGGAGATCAGGCTTAGTGTTATTGTTACGCAGAAATCGGCCTAGAAGAGCAACGAAAACTGAACTCTAGCGTGTTTAAGTTTCTCAGGAAAAAAGCAAGCATTTGTCATAACCAAGGACGAGGAGAACAGAGACATGCCTGATCTGCAAGAATCAGATAAAAAATACGCTTTTCTGTATAAGCTGCAAAATGGAATATTGTCTCAAATGCGTCTCGGTGTCACATAGTATATGCCTCAGTGTCACATAGAAAATGAAGCAAGATAAAAATGAATGGATTTGTGCTGACTATACTACAACAGAAATAAACTGAACGGGGAAAATATCTGATAAAAAACGAAAAGAAGCGCTCTCTAAGATTATTGATGAATTATCAGATAACGAAGTCTCTTTTGAGGAATCAGAGATAGAAATCCTTGGACCCAAATTCATTTTACAAGACGCCAACTGTAGACACTCTACAGTTAATTAATCAGATTTGTTCAGAGCAAAACTCGTCAATAAGTCGAAGCAAGACAAATCATCACGACTTGAAATCCCATATAGACGAGTTACAAAACAAACAAGATACAGTCATTACCAGCCAGGACCTTTTAAAACAGCAAATTCGGAAGATATTAACAACTCAGCAAGAACTCATAATGAGTTCTGAAAAAGAAAAACAACGGAACGAAAAACTCAGCGAACAAGTTACCACAATCTATAATTTGATGTGTACGTCAGGAAACAACCATGCTTTATTTTGCAATGTGCATGGAATGGAACTTAAATCAAAAGGGGTAGACACACTCAATAGCAGACCATCTGAACATAGCAACGTGAACGAAAATTCTGATATAAATTACATAGTCAGTAAACAATTTCTGTCGCGAGATGTTCCATCTGATGTAATTTCAAAGAATAGTAATAACGCTAAATCGATCCTCCCTGTGGATACTCTCAATAACTGTCATAACGAAGCACCTATGTTAATCAGTAGCAAAGCACCGGGGTGTATCAGGAGTGAGATAAGTTTTTCGTCGCAAAGCTTTTTACAACTAGCGTGTGCCAAAGACAAATTAACTGTTTCCCAGGCCCGGATAACTAATAATGCAACGATCCAAACTGAAATCTCTTTGCCAGGGATATTGTCAACGGCCGCACTGTCCATACAGGACAACCCAGGGCCAGAAATCCGGAATGAGTCAATAAGTAAGTCTGTCGCAGATGAGTTGCAAAGCAATTTCTTACCTGTGTTAATACATAAACTGTCTGCTCTTAATTATCTGTATACTAATATGCAAATCAAAACCAGATGCTTAAAAACTCATAAATTTTCCAAACAAAATGAACCAGTTAACAGAATCAACACCCAATTCACCGCCCAATCAGCAGAGTTAGATATTTTGACCTCACACAATCCCGCTGAATTTGAATGTTGCCCAAATACTCAGGGAGCCAATCACCTTTCAGATGAATCTCAATTCCCTAATGTAGCAATCAGCTAAGTCCCGGCCATGAATTCATGCCATGCAGCTGAACAGAGGTGCGATCCACAAGTGGCGGCCCACCGAATTAGCATCCCACCTCCAAAATTGACCTCAGTTTTACCATCTGTGCTGCTATCTGAAAGCAGCAACACCTCTACCTTCACGGACAAAAATGTAGGCAGCCAACGCTCACCTATCATGAACAAACAATCTTGGGCTGAAATCGCTGTTCCAGTTCTGTTTCATCTCCTCAATTGACAGCTAATCAAACCCTCATTTCTCCAGGTCACCCTCTCAATTTAAGAGTCACCCTGCAAATATTAAGGGAAAGTGTCAGAATAGGATTGGTACCTCCACCTCCTCTATTCTGAGATCAATGAGCAAGCCTCCCACCTCTCAGCACAGAAGCCTTTTTATTTCCCGACTGGGGGCACTGACCACTGCTAGGATATTGAGGCGGAAATGAGTAAAGAACTGCATACCAAAGTATCCACGAATTTATTCAAGGAAACGCCAAATTACTCGTCCTTTAGAGTAGTTTGCGAAAGTCGGGCATTCGGATCTGTTGCATCCACATCTGTGTGGCCAGTTGGCACTTTTTATCAATCGGGCCTTTTTATGAATCGAAAGACCTAAAACCATCCATTTCAACTTCATCTTGTGAGCAAAACCGAAGGATGACACGGCTCCTCCCTGCATGACTAATTGTGAAACTGCACAAGTGTCTCTTGACTGTCGAAAACCGCTGCACCACATGGCCAGCTCCAATCACTTTCTTGCCCCAGCTACCGCTTATAAACATACTGATGTGACACCACATAATCCTGCTTTTAATTCACTTTCAATTAACAGTATAATTTCCACTAGACCTAATCTTTTGAAGTGTTCAAAAGCATCAACAAATAGATCAGCACTTATAAAAATTCGCTTTCAACTCACCCTTAGAATTTTCTACCAAAATGCCCGAAGCCTCCGAAATAAGCTTGAAACACCCGAACAACTCTTGTTGTCCAACAGCATGGATATAATTTGTCTATCCGAAACATGGCTTGAACCTGACCAGGAGTCAATAGCCTGTGCTCCGGCCTCTGGATTTTCATCGTTCTTCACATCAAGATCTCAATCTAGAGGCGACGGTGTTGCCATCTTCGTCAAAGATTCCAACCTTAAATTTGTGCACATCACATCTAGCAACTCCTTATTTTATGAAGCAATACTCGTGACTGTGAAGTTTAATGCCTGTTTAATCGATTTAGCGGCAATCTACATACCCCCAGCTCCAGATATTGCAACAATTGAGGATGCTACCGGCTAAATAATGAGTAAGTTACACCCTTCTGCTACTCACATTCTCTGCGGCGATTTTAACCTTCCACCCCATCTGAGCCCTCTCCTTCAGCGACTAATGAACAATCTCTGTCCATTAAAGTTTGCGATTATCAACAAGCAGTACCTTTACAGTCAGCGGAAAATCTCTGGAACAACCCAAGATCGAATCCTATAGTCCAGAGCAAGAGCTGTTTTTAACAGACTCAAGGCATCTGTAATACAGAAATACACCGATGCTACCTTGTCTAAAGGAAAAGTACCATACTCATCCAGACACAGTCTCATTAATTCAAATCTTGATCTAGATAACTGAATGGACTACATTTCAAGATTTAAAGCCAATTCCGCTTCTGCTGAAATTCCCATCCAAAACTCAATTTGCTCCTACTGATGACCTTTCCATAATTTCCATCAAAAGACAGCAACTGATATATGCTATTAACTCCTACGTCCATCTAGTACTGCAGACCGAGATAAGATACCTCATTTCATAATTAAGTGCCTTAGTCCCCTACATCCTAGATGCATTACTCTCAATCTACAACTCTGTTCTTTCCACACAAGTTTTCCCTGCTCAATGGAATGAATACTCTGTGAGTCCATTGCCTATGGTTAAAGCGCCAACAAGCCTAAAAGATCTCAGACCAATGTTAACTTCTTCCACCCACCTCAAACGTCTTGAAAAGGTACTCCTTCCAGCATTAAACACAAACAGCTGATGCCACAGAAACCGTTCCAGTTGGCAATCCCAAATAGATCCACCATAACAAACCTCATGGCCGCACAGACATCAATTCTTCAAGCCTTCTAAACTAAATCAGAATTTGCTATTGTGCACGCCGATATTGAAGCTGCTTTTGACAGCCTAGACGTCACTGCCCTTCTCAGTCTTCTGCAATTCTTCTTCAGGATTAATGGAGACCTTCTAGCTTTCTTCACCGCCTTATTGAGGAATAGATGTGTCCACCTCACAATGAAGAAGACCCACTTTACAAGAAAAATCAATGCAGGAGTCCCACTAGTTGGCGTCCTGTCTGGCCTTCTTTTCTCAGCCATTCTAATTCCTTTCATGCGTCCTCGTGATGATGCTCTAATATACGCCGACGATATAAAGTTTATTACCTTAATCCCATCGTCTGCAAACCCAATGGCAATTACATCTTCAATCACAGAGAACTTGGCTGCTCTTTCAACTTACCTGAAGATGTTCGGATTAAACCTTAACCCTTCAAATTCTGCAATAATGATTTACTCATTGAATCAGCAACCAACAGTAACTGAACCGTCAGTTGTGGGTACTCTCATCCTAGTGGTTACCTGCCATAAAAGACCTTTAAAAAGACATGTAATGTGGCCATAAAATTTTGGACTATTGAAGGATGTTTTAAATTTGGTGAACATAACAGAACTTGTCATCAATAACAGAACTTAAAGATATTTAGTACATCTAACCTGCGGTATACAGTTCTCAAATAATTTCACCAAAAGGATCATATTTTAATTCTGTTACCGTTGAAAAGAAAATCATAAATATTTTAATGTCATTGTCTTTGCACCAAAAAGAAACTCTAGGAGAATAGGACAGTCATGAAATTCTAATTCAGGCTTAGAATTCAACTTATTGGGGTAAATATTTCGTCGGGGTTGGCGATCTGTTGGATAATCATTGCCAACCATTCAAACAAAACAAGGTTATACACGGGTGGGAATAAGAACTTACTCCAGGGAGCAAGCATGGAGTACATATTTGTTGTAATAGAGATAGTTTGGAGAAGAGAGTTACAGAGCGGTCTATAATTGTTATTTATATCTTATTAATGTACTAATTCGAGTTACGCTGTAAATGAGCAATTGGCCATGCGTACTCGATAGAGGCGCATTCCTACCACAAAGTGTGAAAAAAAAAGCTCTCATAATAGAGACATTCCAAAGACAACTGATATGCCCATGTGTATTATATTCATAAATTGAATGTGTTCTTAGGTTTATTTGCTGTTTTGTAGGGCGAAAACCGAGTTTGGGAAAAAAAAAAAACCTTGCTGTCCACGCCTGAAACCGACAAACTGAGGCACGGAGTGAAAAAAGCCCAAAAATGTACCTAGTTTCATTGACGAGATTAGACCCGGGGCCTTTTCCCCTTTTTCGGAGGGAAACAGTGATTATAGCCACTATGCTACCAGCGCGGACCCAAAAATAATCAAAATCTCAATCAAAATCAATAAACAAGATCATTATGCACAAAAATGATATTAAGCCCTCTGAGGGCATCTTCATAGCTAAGAGCTAGTGAGAAACTAAATTGCAAAATGGATAATAAATTGGCAAAACTTTGCAGATTTTTATCTCTGATAGTCATTAGGCTTTCAAAACTCTTCTATAGGTGCAAAAAAAGGGTGACTTAGACTTCAAATAAAGAGGAAAGAAGAATTTTAAGAGGCCGTTGTTAAATAATGTGAAAAAAGTGATTGGGTGGACAGAAAGTGAAGAATCTTTCAATAAAAATATTTTCTATCAAGTTATCGATCAAATCTGCCAAAGGGCATTTTTTGTAAATGTTTTAGATTTACCAGAGTTTACCTAATCAAGAATAAATGAGTATCTTCTGCAGCAGAATAAGTGGCATTTAGTCGTCCATCCAACTGTTTGTCGTAAGAAGGGGGTCCGAAGAACCATCAGCAGATAGTAAAACATTATCCTGAATGAAGTTGATAGAGTCGACCCAGTTTAAAGTAACCCCTATCCCATTAGAAATGATTGATTTATCATGGGAGAACCTTTATACACATTGTTTTATAAATTATGCTCCAAGGGTTGCCGTTGCCAGAGGCATCTATGAATATGTGCCAGGATTCCATTTTGTTTTTAAAAATAAGTTTGACATATTTTCTTTTATGCCTTTGTATTTTTATTGAGTTGTTCTACGTGGGCAGAGTGCTAATTTTCGACTTTTCCTTAGCAAATCTCTTCTAGCATTATTTAAAGAAAAAAAATCTTCAAAATCTTATTATAATTTTTAAAAAAAGCCCACTGGGATGGCATCCGAAATTACTTAATCGGTCAAAGTTGGACCGACTACTTTAGATAAAAGGTACCGAACAACAAAACTGAAAAACTGTATCGTATTGTTTTGGAACACATTCAGAAAAAAGTAAAGCAGAATCTAAACTTTTCAACTTGGTCTTGCCACGAAACAGCTAATATTATAACGGGTAAAATAAAATGTTATGTTCAGTATAAAAGTTTAGAAGAAACTACCATTATTAAAGGTTGGCTGGTTGGGTTTTATTGGCGCATTAGCAACTAAGGCTGTAATGTGCCAAAACCTGACCATTCTTAGAGGTTCACTGAATTATTGTACAAAGCACGATAAAAAATGCATGCAAATTCTTTGCATGGACCTGATGGAATTCCTCTGATGTTATGGAAACAATCTTTCTTAGCTCTCCTAACAAAATTATTTATGGATAAAATAATCTTTTAAATAAGCATCTTTCAGAATTATTTTAAACTTTCTCTCAACTCTCCAGTCTTTAAACAGAGAATCAAATGCATGTTTCTGCATACGGAACCGACTTAGCCACGTTAATCAAGGATTCATGTAGGGCCTTTGATCCATAAATAACCTATTAACTTAGAACAGGACCTAAGGTGGCTATTGGTAACATCGTGCAAATGAATGTGATATATCGCGATTCGAAAAAAAAACATTCGATTTAGACTCCATATCGTCGTTTATTCACAAACTAGAATTGTATGGAATTACTGACGTAGAATTAATCTAGATAAAAACATTTATAACTAACAGAAAGGCCAAGGCAAAACATTTTGAGGATCTCCCCTTCACTGCTCCGATAGAAGGATGAGTGCCCCCAGGGATATGTGTAGGCTCACTTCTGTTTATTCTATTTTAAATTATCTATATAATATCGGTGCAAATACACCATAGTTTACCCATCATTTTAACTACATAAGTAGTGTAACAGCATCGTTTGATTTCATCTCATATTGTGACTATCTTCACAACGATATACCAGGTATTGCACTATTTCGAATTAATCTAGAAATCGGTGTAAATACACCGATTTCTCGATTAATTCAAATGGAATCCTTTATCCCACACTCCATATTAAAATCTCGTCCTTTATCTAAACCTTGGTTTTCCAATAAATGTGCTAAGGCTGTCCAAGAGAAGAATGTTGCATATCGTAATTGGCTTGTTTGTAATTCTTCAGTTTCATTTTCTGCCTACACCAAGGATCGCAGCAATTGTAAAGCAGTTATTAATCAGTCCAAACTAGAGTTTGAACAGGTTAAGAGTAGAAAATTAATTTCGCGCATAACATATTATGTGCATTTAGTCTTTAGCATATTTATTATATACTTCTGACACAATCAGATCATGAAACTCAAAGCTTCACTTTCACCGAGGAGGTTAATATTTAAGGATCATTCAGAACATCAAAAAATGATTATATTGAATTAGAAAATGACATTAATAAGGTATTCAGTTGTATTCAGAATAACTGTTTAAATTTAAATTTAGATGAATATTTAATAATTCCATTCAAATGAGAACTTTTTTGGGGACTACCCAAACAAATTCTTATTTAACTTGTCAATATCAGCTAAACATTCAGCCCCTAATTAAAGTTTTTCAAAATCTGATTTAGGATAAATTTTAATAGTCATACAAATTTACCACTCATATTTTGGCAATCAATAAGAATTTTTAGAGCCTTAGGCTTAAACAACCGGACATTTCAGGACTATAATACTATAATATAATACAATAGCATTTTAATATTTCCAAGTGGTTGTTTTTCCGATAACAGAATATCCCGCTCAAGTTTGGACGCACGAACCACATATCACATTGCCTAATAAAATGAGTCTGTATGTTTTTAATTTTTTCTTTCAAATATAAGCTTTTCATCACATTACCTCTGAAAGTACCCGGGCACGCCTGTTTTGATAGTTCACTGGACTTTCCGGGATAAAAACATGCTGTACACCAATATATAAAAAGCTAATGAACAGTAAAAATTAATTGTTCTCGCCATGGTATGTGTAGACTAATTTGGAGAGGGGTGTTATTTTCGAACGCTGCGTTACTGGAGTTTAAATTCGCATAAGTGCTGGTAGCCTATGCCAGCTAAAGTTGATGCCTTGAGTTTATCGTGAAATGCAACTGTGATGGTGGCACCCCCGTCCAGCAACACAAAGCAAGACCACGAAATCTCACTCCTCGCGACAAGAGACTGCTCTCAGACTCCCAATCTCGACAGACAAGCCTGCAAAACATCAACCAGAACTTTAATATGTCAACGACAGTTTGAAGTCTGTACGAAAGCATAAAGTATGGAGGACCACAACCTTGGTTTTCATGGGAAAGTAGTGGTCTGTAAGCCAAAAAATAAAATACCAACAGAAAACCCCACAATTAATCCACAGGGTGGTGGAAATAGGTTCTACGGAGTGACGAATCTTGTTACACCCTATTCCGATCAGATGGATGGATGCGGGATTGGTGTACATTTCTGTGTACAAGATGTACAGAGTGTGACAATGAGAAATTAAAGATCGGGGCAGTACCAGACGACTTGAATCGCGGAGAAAGTGAGCTGATGCTCTGAAGCTGAATAAAATGGAAGACTTGATAGCCTTCGATTTTATTATTCTTGGACACAAGGAGGGGTTTCACTCCTGATTCTTACCCAGATATAAATCATAACGAGCACACTGCAATAATGTTAGGATGAGAGCGAGAATGTGTTTCTTTTGCAACAATCGATGATAGAACTTACTAGTGCACCTCCTTGTCTGGACGGACAACGTTCCACAATCCCGGCTGGTCTACCTGAACCTGCTTCAGTATTCTCAGAGGCTGTTGACCCTTCCTCATTTATACAAACCCATCAGGGTACATCTTCCTACAATTACAGGTGTCATATGGATTTTTATGATATTTATTATATTATTTTATTTTTCTTAGTAATTTTATTATATTATTTTGTATTAATGTATTTTTATTGTATTAATGGATGTATATGCAACATCCATTTACTTGTAAGTCCCTGGCAATTTGCTTTGATTGAAATAAAGGTATATTTATTTCTTTATTTGATAAGTCATATGGATTTTTACAACTTTTTCGATAGGTGATTTGGGATATACATGCCGATACTAATGTCACTGACCGGAGATAAAATGAAGATTTTGGTACAGGGTAATGCAAAACATGTCAGAAATCAAGAAAAATATAATTATGTCTGCAGTTTCTCTCAGACGCTGTTGCAAAGATGTTTTGATGCACATTTTGTCTTAACTATGGTTCAGAGACAATTTTCAGAAATTTGTTTTTATATAACTAAGGCTATGAGGAGTCCGTAAAGTATGTCTGTAAATAGCGCATATTCTGTGGTCAAGTTTTGTGTGGCCTGTTTCAAGAAAACAGGTCACACAGGTCAAGTGTGGCCTGTTTTCCGAACAGAAAACCGGAGTTTCAAGAAGAAGAGAGCATCCTCCGTGTAGTGAAACATGGTTAGTAGCAAAAGAAATTTGAAATAGGAAGGCATTGTAGTTGCTACAAATCATGAGACCCGTAAGGGTTTCTACAATTAGTTTGAATGGACAAGTAAATATCAGTACCTGGTTGTGGGAGATTTTAACTTACCACTGATTGATTGGAAAGTATTTTCTCAGGTAGTAACCACACCACGGTGATTATAATTACCCTTCTTCCACATCGTGTGGAAAAGCCTTGGATTTAAGTGACGTCAATAACAATAAAAAAAAAAATAAATAAAAATGTTCATGAAAGGAAATATTAATTAGTAGAGGTACTTATCGTACTGGGGTGGATAAAATAATGAGAAGTATTGGACTATCTAAGAGAACTGTATTAAGAGCAATATTCGACTATTCTTCATGGAGAAATGTATGAAGTTCCTTGAGTAATGAAGGTGGAGGGAATGTGCTTCTTACTCTCCTCTCTAAACATGCCCACAGTGACTCAATATCCCTTAAGTCGGATGATTGTGCAAGCCATGGGAGACGCACAGCCTCAGTTTCATGCTTTTCTGCAAAGGAAAATGACCGAATGTTGGTGAGTTTTTATGAAAGTTTTAAGCTGACTACGCTACTAATGAATGTAAAAGGAGTGCCTGCAATTTCAGTTTTTTTTAAACAATGTAGATTGGCAGATTTCGTCTTCACGTAATTTTTAATTTAACGTATTTATGGTTTTTTTTTTTTTTTTTTTTTTTTTTGTATTTGAGTAATAATTCGCTGCCAATACTCACAGAGATCGACTCGAAATGTATGTAGCAAACAAGACATGCTTTTGACGCATGCACTTAAACGAATTTTAGCAGAAACAGATTATTTGATTCTAACGCAATGGAATTCAGGTGGAAATTCTGCTGAGATAGGTCGTGAAGCGGAAACTGCAGGACTGTGTGGCAAGGTTAGTTGCAATTTGTTCTACATATGGGAAACAGCAACCCCAGAGCAACGTATCAACTCTGTGGTACTACACTGACAGTGGTAGAGAATGAAAGGGACCTGGGGGTGGTTGTGCAGGCAGATATGAAGTTCTCTGAGCAGTGCAGACGGGCTGCAAGAGTAGCTCATGGTGTCTTGTCGATGATATACAGGAATTTTTCTAGCAGGGATAAGGAGGTGATTATTCCCTTGTATAATGCAATGGTCAGGCCACACCTAGAGTACTGTATACAGGTCTGGAGGCCTCATTTCAAGAAGGATGTAGAGCTGCTGGAACGAGTACAGAGAAGGGCAACAAGATTAGTGAATGGAACAAAGGGGTGCTCTTATGAAGAAAGGCTTAAGTTTTGCAAATTACAGTGTCTGGAGACTAGGCACCAGCGAGGTGATCTGATAGAGGTGTACAAAGCCTTGAATGGTTTGAGCATGCTCAATGCTGATGGGATTCTTCCTCTTGCTCAGAATAATCACCTGAGAGGGCATGAATTCAAATTGAGGAAAGACAGATGTAGGATAGACGTGAGGAAATTTGCCTTTAGCCAGCGGGTGGTTGGATGGTGGAACCGACTTCCATCCCTTGTCGTGGAAGTTGATAGCCTGAATAAGTTTAAGGCTCAGCTGGACAGTTATTTCGAACGAACAGAGGGGTGAAGTGGAAGTGGTTATTTTTTATTTATTTTTTATTTTTATTTTTTTTTTAAATTAATTTATTTTATTTTATTTTATTTTTTTTTTTTTTTTGGCTGATGCTGCATAAGCTTGCTTTCTTGCATCAAATGCCTCTACTAATGCTAATGCTAATGCTAGAAAACAATTGTACCTTTTGCCTCGGTTATTGAGCCACCACAAAATATAAAATAATGAGCATAAGATAATCGATGAATCAGTCGATCGATTACAACACACACTTCTTGTTGTAGGGTTTTAGGCAAACCAGCAACTCAGGTCATATTACGCCGTATTTAACGTCTAATATATAATATAATATAATATAATATAATATATGTTTATAACGCTGTATATAATATATCTGTGGTCGATTTGCTGTTTGTTGGACGATAAATCGAAGTTTAGGGAAGAAAGCCATGCTTTATTATGCTGCTTTCGCTTGAGACTGACTAAGTCGACCACGTTATGAGCTCTGGACCCTCAGTGTGCTAAGCCCATACTCACCAGATGTGAGCCCCTGGGGTTTGTGCACGATTAAGGAATGCCTTCTTCAACAGAAACGCCTCCTAGGTGTTTATATTACTATTTAGTAATATGAATTTCAGATTGTATTTCTCCTCTAAGAGCAGTGGCGATTTGGTTATCCGAATTCGCCATTAGTGTTTCTATCTGTGACCTGAGAGCAAAGGCCTGATCCACAATGGATCCCACGGGTAGGGTGGACATATCGAAGATGGTGGCAGGTGTGAGACAATGGTCGAGGGACTCCGTTGTTATCAGTGTTTTGTGCCAGCTAATCGGTGGCTTCCTTAGCAAAAGTTCCACTGAGATCCAATAGGGCAGACTTTTCTTTCTCTGCAGAGTGGGTACTTCCTGCTTCAGTACAGGAATCCTCAAAATATGAAGAAGGTACCCCGTCGTTGTTAAGCTCATTATTAGGATTTAATTTTCCTTACATGAAAAACAGGAAATATGGTGCCTGCGTTGCTTGTTCATTCTTTTCAAGTCACTCTTAGGCTCCGCAATAGGTGCAGTGGCACTTGACCCATGCTATGCACAGTTGAGTGTTTGATTTGCATATTTTACACTGCGCTATAGCCAGCGCTTCATTTAACTCATTCATGTGAGAGAGAGAGAGAGTTTGTCTGAGAATTTAACGGATGTTATTTGGTAGGTAGAATTGTCACTGCAGAATGTAGTTAATCTACTTGTACGAGGCGTAGATAATTGCAGGGAGGTAGTAATTGACGCGTGTCGCCATGGTGACCTGACCGCAAGTACTGTATTAACCCATAGGGCATTTGCCTGACCATGACCTGTAGCCGGAAGCGGTAGATAGCGCTGGTCCGCCGTGTGTAGCAAGAACAGATAATTTTGCAGTATGAAAAATTATAAATAATACACACCTGAATGACTTAGTTGCGGCACAATGGATGTCTTCTTGTTCAGCGTGATTTTAGGAATACATCAGAATCGTAAAATAAACTTATGCATAACTCTATTAATTTTATTCATTAACCGTACAACAGAGGAGCAGCTGTACTCCGTCTTTCGGACAGCGCGAGAAGTTTAGATTCACACACCGGTCAGTATAAATAAATAAATAAAAAATCTATTTATTAGGGTCACCCAGAATGTTAATTAAACTACCCATGTCTATTGTGTCTGTAAATTGCATGGGTTCTCTAGTCCAGTGTTTCTCAATCTTTTTACTCTCGTGGCACATTTTCCAAAGAAGAAAAATTTCGCGGCACACCTACGTAGTCATAGAAGAAGAAATTTCTAAATTTCGCGGCACACTTGGAAAATTTTGCGGCACACTAATGTGACGCGGCACACCCTTTGAGAAACACTGCTCTAGTCGATTTGCCTGCTTTGCTGGACGAAAAACCCCAGTTTTCTGGGGAAAGCACCTTGCTGTCCACGCCTCAGACCGACTAACTCAGCTACGGAGGGAAAAAAGCCCATAAAGGTTCCTCGCGTTATCGACGGGATTCGAACCCGAGCCTTTTCCACCTGGTGTGGGGAGGACGGGGGCGATCCGCGCAGACTCCAGTCAGTATATTATGAAAACAACAATTTAATCCGTTTATGCAAATATTTTTTAAAGCTGTTCTGAGCTTTTTCTATTACATTTTTCACCAGTTCCGCAGGATGTTCAAACAGTGTTGAATCCAGAGTGTTTGCACCGGGAAGGGGATGTAAACTTCGAAGGGTACGTGCACCTGGGCGTACCCGAATCTCTGCTCTTACTTCAATCTTTGGAAACTCGGCGAACTGTCGTACCATATCGTCACTGGTTCAACCTACCTTCCTGATCTTTTATGTCGTATTAATCTTCACGTTCCAGCGGTGACTACTAAACAGAAGACGACATTCCACATCAGTAACTCGACGTTACAGATATTCAAGAACTTGTTCTTTAAAAGAAATATGGCTTGTATGAACAGGTATGATATGGATGTGGAGAGGAAACAGTTTCACAGAACTATCTGGAGCAAGTTGGTTGGTTGACAGTTGGGTTCAAGGCGAAAGTTATGGTTAAATGGTACGTATTCTTTTATTTATTTTCATGTTAAGGTACAATCTTTGTATCTTCATGTATTTTCTGTTCTGTATTACACTTTAACTGGGCGTGCGCCTGTTGTGTATATTATGTGTTAATAATAAATAAATAAAATCTGATTAAAATTTGCAAAAATAAAATCATACAAATTATAATCAAACTTGCAAGTACTGTATTATAATAATCTTATTCTTTTTTGCGTGTGTATCAATCACTTCATTTATTAGTTTTTCTGATAACTCATTTGGGCCTTCTAAGCATATCTTTGTGCAATCTTGCAATATTGCAGTACAGAGACGGTTTAATTAAAAGACAAAAAATGTATTGTTTATAGGCTGAGACCAAGTAGTCTTCTTTGTGGAATACAAAGGCAGAATTAGCCACAAGTAGACTCTTGCTGTGAAAGCCATAAAGTGAAACCGTTGATGATTGGAATAGTGGCTACGCCGCTACGGTACACTCCTCTCTCTGTCCACAAGTCACTTAGCCCTTTCCCTGAAAGCCGCGGGACACTTTCTAATTACAATAGCAAGATCCGGTTGATTTTGTTTGCGATATACACAGAATAGTCGCAAGTAGACAATTTGTGCGAAACACTATCAAGAGATGGTTTGTGTGAAAATAAAGGGGGCCATAAAATTAAAATGCCATAGTGGCTTTTAGTTACAATTTGTGCAGAAATTCAGTATCATCCATTTAATTATTTTGAAAATTTCGCGTCGTTTGAATTTTAGTGATTTATTTTCGCCGTATACTACCTAACGAGTACCACACTTAGTTGCTGTGATTTTTTGTGTTGTGTTATTTTGACATAAATTTATTGAATTCGTATTTTATAATAACAACATTGTGTAAACTGATCATATGGTCCCTAAAGAGCGCAGTAAGAAGAAAATTTCAATTAAAAATAAGCAAAAAAAAATGTGGCGAAATTTTCAATGTCCTAGCAATTTGAACGAATATTAAAATAAAAATTACTATTTTTCGCCGGGGGGGATTTTATTCCACGGGGGATGAAACTCGCCCGTGGTTCCCTCCCCTGCATTCAACACTGTGACCAAACTTAATTTTCAATTATTCAAGGAATGCGTATATCCTGATTATAGTGATTCCTGATTACATAGTATTGTGTTCAAGGAATTCTGTATACATTTTTACACCAAGTACTCCAAATGGAACGAATTATATTGGGAATCAGACTGTTAGATAAGAAGAGAAACACATGGATTAGGCAGCAAACTCAAGTAAAGGACATTCTTTTCAAAACTAAAGAACTAAAATGATCTTGGGCAGGACACATAGCTCGAAGACATGATAACAGATGGACTAAGAAAATAACAGAATGGTACCCAAGAGGAGCTAGAAGGAAACCTGGAAGACAATGACAGAGATGGACAGAAGAAATTCATGAGTTTGTGGGTAGCAAATGGATGGCCATTGCACAAAACATAAGGAACTAGAAAGTTGCTGGAGAGAGTTTCATCCTGCAGTGGATTGAAAATGGCTGATGATGATGACTCCAAATAATTTTTGTTAGTTTCAGTTAGGGAAGGTGTGCCTTAGTGTATTGTGATTTATAATAAATAGTGATTTATGACTACCAACATTTTCAAGAATAATCACATATTTTTGTCATGCGGATGACTGGAAGGATTCAAGGTAACAATTTGGTTTTAAGTGGCATTCAGAATGACATAACAATTCTGCTTTAAATTATGAAAAATACAACACTAAATTCATTTAATTTGAGTAAAAATAAGCGTTTAGAATTACTGATTGCAAGAACAAATATCTTTTAATTTTATTGTTTTTTACCATCTCATTATTATGAGGATTGTTGAATGAACAAAATATCATTCATCATCATGAACTTTGTCCGGCTTAGGTCTTTTAAGACCTGTCCCGTTGTAGCTCATGGAGATGGTCTTGATCTCGCCATCGTAGTCTTGGTCGACCAACCTCTTGCCTGTAGGTTTGTAGTTAAAGGCTAATTTTGGGATCCGGTCTGGGTTCATTCTTTCTATGTGTCTGACCCATTTTTCCTGATACCGTTTTATGTCATTTACTATGTTATCTACTTTTAATTTCTCGCGAGTATCTAAATTTCTTTGGTGGTCTAGTCTTGTAAAGCTTAAAAATGGTCTTAAAAATCTCATTTGTGCTGCTTCTAGTTTGTGTGCATCTTTCTTATTTATGACCCAAGTCTCACAGCTGTAGAAGAGGGATGGTTTTGAAGTGATGTTGCACAGTCGTAATTTTGTTTCAGTTGTTATTTGTTTTCCGAAGTGGCGTTTAATATTTGTTCTATTATTTTATCATCAATAACAATTTTGACTCTTTGTATGTTTTTTCCACATAATCCCATTGATTTTGTTTTTGAGGTGGAGATTTTCATCTTGTACTTTTTACCTATTTTATTAAGTTCATTTGCTGCTATCTGTAGTTCATCTTCGGATTTTGCAATTATAACTTGATCATCAGCATATAATATAGTTTGGATTTTATTTCTGTTGTTCAACTGTATTCCATTGTTAATTGTTTGTTTCCATTCTTTAAGAATTTTATTGATGTAGATATTAAATAAATTTGGAGATAGTCCACTTCCTTGTTTGACTCCTTTATTGCTGTTAATTGGGTCTGATCGTTGGCCATTAGAATATTTTATACAGACTCTTGAGTTTTTATATAGGCTTTGCATCGCTTTCCGGAGTTGGGTTGGGATATTTCCTTCACGTAGAATCTGCCAAAGTTTTTCTCGGTTTACATTATCATATGATTTTTCATAATCAATAAACAACAGAAATGTTGGTAGATTGAATTCTCTTCTTTTCTCCAAAATTTGTTGTAATGAGAAAATGGCAGCTATTGTGCTTCTCCCTTTTCTGAACCCACATTGTTCTTCTTCTAAGAATTGTTCACTGTATTTATTAAGTTTATTCTTTAGTATATTAGAGTATTGCTTTGCAGCAGTTGACAGCAGTGTTATCCCTCTGTAGTTGTTAGGGTTATTTCTGGAACCTTTTTTGTGTAAATTGATTACTATTCCTGTTTCCTAATCTTTGGGTATCTGTTGCTTATGCCATGTGATGTTAAATAATTTTAGTAGTGCGTTTTTTTAGTAAGGTGCCCCCATATTTAAAGAGATCTACATTCATATTGTCTATGCCTGGGCTTTTTCAGTTTTTTGATTTTTGTCATATAATCTCTAGTTCTTCCATTGTTATATTTTCTTCATCTTTGGTTACCACAAATTCAACTTCCAATTCCCTAGTGGCTGCAGAGGCGGATTTAACGGCGGGCGCACCGGGCGCGCGCCCTGGGCCCCGACTTCTGAAGGGCCCACGCAAAACCCCAACTTTATACGCAAAACCCCGACAAATTATTTGAACATATTAGTTCAACTAATAGTTGAACTAATATGTTCAACTATTAGTTCAAAACTTTGTAATTATTATTTATATTATACATATATTCAAATTTTATTGGAAATAAAACATTAATAGTACATAATATTTTTTATTTATTTTAAAAAAATGATTAACATGTATTTTTATTTTCCCTGTCTCTCTCTTTTTTTTAAGGGGCCCAATATTTTCTTCTGCGCCCGGGGCCTCAACCGACCTTAATCCGCTCCTGAGTGGCTGGGTTATACCAGAGTTTGGAATAGTGTTGCTTCCATTCTGCTTGGAAGATGGAATTGGTTTTGTTTTTATTTGGTCATTAGTGTCTAGTTGTAATTTCTTAAAAATTTTAAAACCTCTTCTCTATGCTACGGTGATATCACGTTCTAAAGATTTAACAAATTTATCCCAATCACCTCGTCGGATTCTTCTGGTTAGTTTTCTGACTTCTGCTCTAAGCTTTTTATATTTTTTATGTAGGTCTTTAGTTTGTAGGAACAGTTTATAGGTCTCTTTTTTTTTTCTCATTGATTGTTTGTTTAAATTTTTCATTCCAAGTTCTTAGCCAGTTTTTATTTTTATAGGTTTATATCCAAGACTTTCTTCAGCAGAATTGATTTTTTTCATGTTTCACCAGATTCACTTTCATCTGATTTGAGTTTATCTTTCAATCGACTTTCATACAGGAATTTAGTGCTTTCATCTTCCAACAAATGTATTTTTAATTTCTTGGTAGTTTTTGTTGGTGTTTTCTTCTTTTTATTAAGATAATTTATTTTTATTTTGAAAGTGCTTTCAACTAGGTAGTGATCACTATCAATTTCACTGCCTCTGAATGCTCTAGTCTCTCTAATTTTGTCATTTAAATTTTCATTAATGATAATATAATCTATTATAGACTTTGTGTTTCTTGCTTCCCATGTGAATTTATGGATATTATTGTGTCTGAAAAAAAGTATTTGTAATTTTAAGTTTATTAAAAATGCAGACGTCTATCAGGCATCCTCCATTATTGTTGACCACAGGTTCGCCTTCTGATCCTATACATTTGTCTACTGATTGAGCACCAACCCTTGTATTAAAATCTCCTGCTAGTGTGAGATACTCGTTTTTGTTAGTTTTGTCTTTGATCTGTTGTAATTCGTCATGAAATTCTGCGGTTTCATCAACGTTGCCTTCTACTTGGTGCGTAGATGCTTTGTTATTGTACAACAACAACGATTGTTATTGTACAAGATAGAATTTTTAGTCTTGATTTCAATATTCTGGGTGATATCCAAGAGTAGTCTAATATTTTGTTTTCCCATTCTTTCTTTATTATAACAGCAACTCCCAATGATGCCCACATTTTACTTGGTACGCCGGAGTATATCATTATGAAATTACCTATTTCTTTGGATCCTTTGTTCTTCTTTTTGTTTTGGTAATGACTGCTATGTCAATATTTCTATTTTCTAGTTCCATGGTCAGTTCATCTAATTTGTGATTTATTCCCCTAACGTTCCAAGTTGCTACTTTAAGTTTCTTAATTGTAGTCCTATATCCATTGCCTAGGTCGTTACCCTTGAGATCCGTCCAGTTTTTTTCCTTGAGCTTATTTCGAGTATTTAGAATGTCCCCCAGATAAGTTACCAGCCTTTCGCGGGGTAAGTACAGTATAGTGGTGGGGCGGCCATCTTATAGCCTCAGGACAGGCTTCAAGTACAGCATTTCCTCTGTATGTGATGGGACAGTTATCCGCTGTGACTCGGTCGAACAAAATATTAACTATAAAATTAATCACTCTTAGCATTTGAGCATGCGTCCTATTGCTTGATTGATCTACATGTCCTTCTTTATGAGAATTCTTTCAACCGTTCAGCTCTTGACATCATTTTAAAGCTTCCCCAAGTGACGCAATAAATGGCAATCGCATGGCGACAAACCTGAATGATATCCTTAGGTCACAGGTTCCCAAACTTTTATATTTTGAGTCCCCTTAAAATTATTCATAAATTTCACACCCCCAAGTTTATTTTATTTTATTTATTTATTTATTTTTCCATAGTCCCTAGCCACTGAAATCTCAGGAAACTAGGTGGCAGGGCTTGCCAGAGTAAATAATTTCTGAATACTGGTGTACCTGGTCTGCCTCCACGGGACCAAGTGTAGGCAACGTTGGGCTCCAGCAGGGGTCCAGCGGCTAAATGGCCAGAAGAACAACGATACACACTACACTCATACAATATCCATACACTTTTAAATCTGTGGCCTTCCCCGTGAACTGGTACGCCTGCAATGAAAGCAACGCAGAGATGGGGAAACCCCTGGTGCCGTTTGACACTAAATACACTTTACACTTTACCCCCAAGTTTCAGAGCAAATCCAAATATACATATTATTTGGATTTGCTTCTGTTTATTTCATCTCAAATAAAATTATTTGAGATCAAATAAACAGATGTGACTTAAAATTTAGCTATGAATATACATCTTTTTATAAATTAATATGCACTTCAATTCATTTGATCTCAAAGAAATAAAATACTAATAATTATTGGTGATTGAATATAATAATTGAATTATGGCAACTTAATCAGTTTTGTACTTCGTTCTCTTTGAAATGCCATTCTGGGAGTAACATAGTGATTATAATCACCTAGTATTTCCACTTAGTGTGGGCAGGACGCCCACACTAAGTGGAAAACAATTTGGGTTCGAATTCCGTCAATGACGTAAGGGACTTTCATGGGCTTTTTTCATTCTGTGGCTAAGTTAGCCGGTATCATAGAAGGTTTGCTCCCCGTCCCTGGAAACTAGGATTTTTCGTACAGGAAAACAAGGAAGTCGACGAGAGAACACATCCAAATTGTGGACATAATAGAATTCTTGTATTGTCCTAATATAACAATTTTTAATTCGAAATGCTACTCGAAAAATTACGCACTCTTTCGCCACACAACTCTCATAAAAAGAAAACGAAACAAATCTTTTCCTATTATTAACTAGCGGTCAATGCGTTGGTTTATCCTTATGTACATCCATGTCGACATCATGCTAAAACAGAACAATTCCTGTACTTTTCAGTATCATTATCATTATTATTATTTAGCTATATGGTGCAAGGAAGCCTGAGGCTTATGCTGCACCAGCCAAAAAAAATTAATTTCTGAATTACCCTGAGAGAGAGAGAGAGAGAGAGAGAGAGAGAGAGAGAGAGAGAGAGAGAGAGAGAGAGAGAGAGAGAGAAGTAGAAGTAGAAGTAGAGATCAAGAAAGAGAATGATAATATCCAGCTCACGATCCTGGGTGTGCCAAACCCATACTCACCAAATGTGAGTCCATGGGGTTTATTAAATTACTATTATTTACTCTGGTCTTAATACAAACAGCATCGTTTTCTTGAAGCATACGTGTACTATCAAAATGTCTTAAGGCTTGAAATCTACAGGTATGACTTATGCAATGAATTTCGTTTTACGGTTTCATCCAAAATCTAGTGTTTCACATCCTCTATCCAATCCACGTCATCATTCTTACCGATTGTTGACGTCATACTCCAAAATTTTAACTGTGAAAAACTTTTAAGTTTTTCAAGGTTTCAAAAATTCTTAATATCCTTTAAAATTATAACTAAATATGTATCTTCCATTGGTGGAGTCAGAGTGTTAATACTTGGTTAAAAATGGAAGAATCCTGGGCAGGAATTCAAGACACTCCAAAGAGAATCCAAAAAATTAGTTAAGGCTACAACTATCTCTTTTTACAGTTTAACAGATGGGAGGAAATCAAAAGCAATTTTAATTTTTCGAGAAGCAAGGTAAGATGCAATATGTCGAATGGCCATGAGATGTCAAGAAAAAGGACATCTCTCTGGATGCCATTTTAAGACAGAAGGTATAAAATGAAAAATGAGAAGTAAGATTTAGCCAACTTGTATGACCCGCATAAACAATTTTGATTTCATAAATAAGAGGAAGCCGATATGCACGTATGTATTTGAATATTACTTAGATGTAAATGGCAGGCAGGATCAGTCCAACTTCAATAGGCATATCTCAACAAGGCACTTTATAGCCATAGCAGCTTATGCGCCATTAAACAACCATAACAGTTTGAATTCTCGTTATAAAATAAATTAATTTCTCACTGTCTGTTCCTAGTACTCATCACTTACTTGGTAGTCCTCTGTTTCGTTTTCTTCAGGTAATGAAAAAGTAAAATATTGATTTTAATCTTAATCCATCTATCTCTAAGAATTTGCTCCTTACTCTCTTTTCTTAATGTAAAATTTGTATATATTTTAATTCTAGCTCTATATTGATTACTACTGTTTTGTATTTTATGTAATACACCTAGCGTACTCACCTTTATTTAGGGTCTGTGTGTCCTGTGTGAGAGAAACGTGTATAGGAATAAATAAATAACAACAACAATCTCTCAACAGCCAAACTTCTGGTATACTAATCACTGGTTTTCATGTGTACTGGTGCTTCTCATAATATCTAAGAATCACGTAACATATCTTCTATTCGCTCGTGTCCGCGATGATGTAAGTTAAGAATATGCATAATTTTAGTGACGTAATTGTCAATAAATTTCCCCAGTGATGGATGATATTCCACAATCACTGTTTATTTCTAAGAACTATGACATTAATCACAAGAAAATTCCAGATTTCATTTCCTTTTGCAAGAGAAAATTTGGTATCGTCGTAGGTAGCAATCTCTTCAACTGTCTTTATATTTGAACAGCTTTCTTGGTTTTCCAAGTCTACTCCTACGGAGTATTTTCAGACACAACGTCATCTGTGTGATTTCACGGTAAAGAAGAAACTCATTTTACGAACGATATAAATATCATTGCAGCCGTGCTACAAAGAAGTTGATAGATTAAGACCATCTGTGTGTAAAGTAGAGAAAACAGAAATGGAGGGAAAGTGTACCCTGTTGTGTCTTCTGGGATTGGCGATTGTGGTATCAGCGAAGAGGTTTTCTCCATGCGAACTAGCGAAGAAATTGGCATCATCCGGCATCAGTAAGTCCCTGATACCTGACTGTAAGTAGAGATTTCTCTCTATCTTTCTGTATGGCAATGAAAAGTATATTTCATTCGATCTCTAAATGTAACACGATTAATTCTGAAATGTATCTTTAGAAAATCGGTGGCTAATTTTTCAACTTTTTGGGTATCAGGACACTGCAAAAACGGTCATATCTACCGATTTTCCAATGATAAGTTATGACGGTTTTTGAAGTGTCGTGGTACTCAAAAATTTGAAAAATTGGCCACTGATTTTCCAAAGATAAATTTCAGAATTAAATTATTTATTTCATTTTATCATCAAATTTCAAAAATAAAATTATACTTGTTACAAATTCAGGAGAGGAATGCAAGGTTTTTAGAGAACCATTCAAATCTCATCGGATTTTCTAAATAATATATACTGTTAATGCATCTGAACCTAAATGTAAAAGTTCCAATGAAATACACCGTGCTGTTCATCTTTTTTTTTGTTTAATCTACCTTTACTTGTAGGCGCTTACTTTAGTTATTCCTCGCGCTGAATCATTTTTGATGCTCGTGTAGCATTTGATCTACCTGTTCTGTTTGAACTGCTTATTCTTCATATATCTTAGTATTTCAGACCCAGAAAATAATAGCCACCGAAATCTCAGGAAATTGGGTGGCAGGACCTGCCAGAGTATATATAAGCTGCTGGGTTCCGGGTTTGCCTCCACGGGGCGTAAGTGGGGCAACGTGGGGCCCAATTGGGGTTCAGCGGCTAAACGACCAGAAAAACAACGGTACACGATACTAAACGATCCAAGACCCACACACTTTTAAATATCTGGCATTTACAGCGTACTGTAACACATCACAATGTAAACTACACGGAGATGGAGGAACCCCTATTGCCGCTTGACCCTAAACACACTTACACTTACCTAAGAGGCCAGCTTACTAAAACGTATTCAAAGAATGCACTGTTAGTGAGCATTTCGAATATCGTTTTCTCAAAATTGTTCTTAATTCCGGATTTTTGTTTCCTCTCTGGTATCTTCCGCTCTTTGTTCCTCAACATTGGTCTGTATCTTATCTTAAGTATTCGGTTTCTTCTAAAGCGTTTATTTTTCTATGTAAGTTGTTTTTTCCAACAAGAAAAGAGAAATTTTCTTCTATACTTTTATTTTTATTTCTATAAATAAAAAATCCAAATGAACTTTTTAAGGTTTTTAAAAATATGTATTTAAAAAATATATATATATTTACTTCCAAAAAAAAGCAGAACTCTTAAATCAGTGGAACCCAAACTGTGCTCCGTAGACTACAGAATGTCAGAAAGCAGACATTCTATTTCTTATACAGACCATGAATATGTTACGTACAAGAAAAAGATACAACTCTCCACCACGCTAAATCTGAGAGATAAGTTGCTATGACTTTTTTGTTTTCAGCATCGAGCTGAAAAATATATCATGATGGTAGTATCTAATCGCCATCTTCATATCGACCATCAGTTTTCTTCAGAGGAGCAGGTTATCAGTAAAGAATATTCCTCCCTATTAAGTGCACAATGGAACTACAAAGATATCCATGAAAGTTTCAGAAAGATGCATGGAATAATATTGAGATTGATGACATACTGTGAAAAATACATAAAATGTGAAAGCAGAGGATATAAAAAACTTAATACATGGCACCATAATTAAACTTGAGAAAGACATTATGTGGAATTACTACTATATTTAGTAGACACACTTAACCACTTGAAGTATTTCGTTGGATTATTGGAACGAAAGGATGATTACCGCAATAGTCAGAAACAGTCCCTACACCGAAGTAAATGGGCCACGTTTCGGATTCCTTTCGGCTGGATTTCTGGAAGAGTGATATCAACACAGAACTCTGAAACGTAGCCAAATTTATTTGATTATTCGGGCTATCTGGATCTGTTGTAATAATCGTCCTTTAGTTCCAATAAACTTAAATTTTTCACGTTGTAAAGTGTTTTTCGAGAAACCTAAAAGGCATCTTATTATTTTCATACAATAAGAATCAACATAATTGAACTGAAAACATTTATAAGTTTGCTATACTTTTCAGAAATTCTGGAATGTACTAAACAAGGTAAGAATTTATTTCACAAGGAAAAGAGAACTTTGTATCACTATGAGCGCCATATGGTTGCTGATAATTCGTTTGGGACTCCATTTTGATTGTGTTACTATTTGGGTGATATGAAATAATTTCAAAATAAAGACATGGGTTCTAGAATATTTTCTTCCTTTACTTTGTAGCAGTAGTATTTATCAAGTGAATCACGCCATGAACATTTGTTAACAGATATTTATTTGCAGATGTATGTCTGGCGAAACACGAAAGTAATTTGAATTCGAGAGCTCTTTCACCTCGAAACGGAGATGGCAGCCGCGATCACGGAATCTTTCAGGTAAGTTTTTTCACGACGGAAAGGATAACAGAAACAAATCAATTAATTTTATTTTATATAATCCGTGCTGTCTTGGCTATTCGAGTGACAGTGCCATTACTAGTTAGCTCATCGACCGTTATGCTGAACCCTTGTCCTTTCCTATTTGTGAGATCCCTTATGCCATATGGGGAAAAGATAATTAACTTTGTCTCAAATAACGATTTATTATTATTATTATTATTATTATTAAATCTGTTTATTGCTCTGCCGAAGATCCACCCCCTGGACAGCAGGGAGCTGGGGGGGGTGATATTTACATACAGAGGTTAAGACAGGGACATGTATCTGGCGGTTACATGGGGCACATGTATGCTTAACCCGAAAGGTACAGAACTTACAGTGTTTATTATTTTACATAATTGAAAGAATTTTAGGATATTATTTTCAAAAGTGCTATAAATTTCAAAAGCATGAGAGAAATGTATAAAATATAGAGAAATGAGGCAGTCCTTCACCGGTTGTTGCACGTGGTACTCTTCAATCTTGACTGTAATAGTGCTCACAGCCAGGCGTCTTTGGAGTAGTAGATTCTAAGAGAGAGGACCAGTGATGGCTTCACTTTATTTTCCTTTGCACGTATCGGGATGCATTGTGGTGGCATTTTCCTTCTGGTGGCGTCTCATAAGTGTACGTTTGCATATGTGTCCTTTAGCTTCTGACGTCTGTATGAATGCTGCTCGCAGAATCTATCCAGGTCGATGGCTAGATTATTCATCAAATCTACCGTGTTTCCTGGGAACATGCGTCTCAATCCTTTCAGGTTGTTCAAACTGATTGTGAGTGGGAGCCTTGGATTCATTTGATTCCTTCAGGCAATGCGGGGAGTTTTTATTAGATCAGTAATGTCAGGGGCGTCGAGTCGTCTAGTGATTAGTCTGGCAAGTGTAAGAAGGTTTGCTGCCACAATCTGTTGTTTCCATGGGGTGACTTCCAGATTTATGTAGAACTGAGCCCTAGAAATGGTGTATTGGTAGCCAGTCCGCCAATTGAGCCATTTCAGGAGCCGGTATTCCAGGCTGAGGAACTTTTTGGAGTGTGTTGTGGGAGCAGAGGACCAAATGGTTGCGGCATAGAGAGGTATGGGATAAACACATCGGACAACATATTTCTTTACCAGGTCGACGTCATGAATTCCCGTTAGTTACTGACGGATCGCCCACATAGCGGAGTACATTTTAGTTTTTCTGTTCAGGACGTGAGTCTGGAATGTCAGCCTCTCATCCCATACTAATCCGAGATCCTTGTGTGTTTCAACTTTCTGAATTGGTGATCTATTGATGGTAAGATTAATGTCATTGCACGACTTCTTCCAGGTGAACGACATTTCAGCTCTTTGCTTGATTAATCTGTAGTCCGATGGAAGCCAAATAATCTGTATTCCGATGGAAGGCAAATATTTGTTCGCGAGCTTTGCCTTTTGATATCTACGATTTGGAATAAATAGTTTTAATCGCTCAGTATCAGTAACTGCTGATTTTAAACAGCATTACCAATGTTCAATATTCGTTTAGAAAGCGTCTTTTGTTTCCAAGGACCGACAGTAATATTCAGTTTTTTTTTCTCCTTGATTTCAGATAAATGATAGATATTGGTGTTCGCCTCCAGGTCCACACAACGACTGCAGAATGAACTGTAAAGGTAAGTTTTGCCATTAACGCGTGTTGCTATTTATTTTATATCTATTAAAATGTGTTCAAAAACAGCTTTCGTAGACCAAGCCAGGAGAGAGAGAGATAGAGCGATTAAAAATAGGCGCTGAGGTGAAAAGTAAACGCATAAGTCTCTGATGTAGTTAAAACTTACTTTCATAATTATGAATAATAGGACAAGGTTTGATTATGTTGTAATGAAACTGAATATAGGTATTTTACGTTTTAATTTTTAAAACAACCTGCTGCTTTTGGATTCATTCCTTACTGGAAAGTAAAATCCTTTGACCTGTTGAAACCTGTTGTGGTTCTTAGATAAAGGAAAAGAAATTGAAAAATTAACTATTTTCAGCACATGTTTTGATTCAAGTCCTATCTTTTATAACAGTTACAATCGAGAGTGTCATAGAAGTTGCATTCTGACTTTCTCGCCTCCTGCTATCTTCAGCTCATTACCACGAAAAGAGAGAAAGTTTGCTTAAAATTATAATTATTGTCGATTTGGACCGATTGTTTGAAGAAATCACGTAGATGAAAGAACCAAAGCAATTAAAGCTAAGAAGAATAGGTATATTTTGTCTGTAACTGCGTGTATGTATTCTTAATTTGATTTGTTTGTTGAAAAACCATTCCACGCTCGCCTGAGATCGACTAACTCAGCTACATTGTGGAAAAAACGATAAAAATTAATCTCATCATTGACAGGATTCGAACTTATATCTTTCGGGTGTGATAGGATATTATTATAGAACGATGGCTTTTGAAACAGTTCTAGAAGAGCTAATTAAACTATTAAGGCATTGTGAAAAGAAGATAACTAAACTAAAGCTAATCTAAAGAAGAGTGGTCCATTTGTCTCTCCAAAGCCAGTTTTTAAGTTGAAAACCTAATTCAATATGAATGATGATATTGCTCTATTGAACATTTTTTAGTTTTGCTCATGATTTTTTTTTCTTTCTTATATAAACCCGAGAGTACTTTGTACCGTGCGTGGTTGAAAGTTGAGAACACAGAAAACACTTGTTGACATTAAATTTGAATTTCTGTAGATCGTAGGTTTCGAGAAATACATAAAAAGGAAGGTTGTTCTAGAAAACGAATGGTGAATGAATAAATGAGTAAGCGGATGTTGACTGGTCGCGACATGTGCTCAGACTGGTTTGGATGATAATGTGATAAATACAGACGAGAGTTAAGAAGAACAGTGCCCATGAAAGTATCTATAGAAAAGGCATGCAACTAAAACAGAACATCAGTGAGACAGAGAGTTGACGTTCGAATAACAGTGATCACTTTTGTGTTTAATTGAAGTGTTAAAAGTTCAATATTAAGATTTTTAGATTGTAATATGTGAAAAATTCTCCATGAAGTATAGTTTGTTTTTGAAATCGAACAATCTAATACATGTACAGTATTTAAATTTATAAATATGCATAATAATCTTATCCCTGTAATTATATCAAATATTCTATTATGTTTATCTTTTTATTTATAAAATACAATTTATTGGAATAATTACTGCAGTGCCTATTTTTTATTTTCTCTCTGTGAGTTTCTTTTTTTTTTTTTTTTTGGGTGTTTTGGTGAGTTTTTTGCCACATAAAAATCCTTCACATACTTTTGTTTCCAAAGAGAGATATATTAGTCTGTCTTAACCATTGAACTAAATTTTTTTTTATATTTTATATTTTGCGGTTCACAGAATTTCTGTTGTTTTACATAAGAATAACGAAATCTATATTAAATTGAAAAGACACACCATGTTATTAGCCTGGCTTATTCAGATATCTTAAGATACTCCTGGTAATATTTGTTGCAAACTTATTTCTGCCCCCATGTTAACATTTTTTTTCATAAGAAGATTTATTTTCAAGGGTGGTTCAGACCAGTTTTGTAGAAGTCCACTGACTCTCCTTCAACCCACGACTCGGCAACCCAAATCATCCCATTATCAGCAGCAAAGTGTGTTCCACGAAGAAAGAACTTCAAGGTAGGAAAGAGGAAGAGATCCAAGGGTGCAAGGTCGGGAAATAAGCAGGATGCGACATGACAATATTTCATGTGTGCATTGTGCCCTCTGCCTTCTTCTGGAAAAGGGATCAGAAGCATATGCAACTGTGGTTGTACGATGTTCTCCACAGACTCTATACTAGTTCTATATACTAATTCTATATACAGACTCTATACTAAAAATTGAGCCATTAATCGTGGATGACCATCCACGATTAATGCCTCAATTTTTAGAACATTACAGCAGTTTCTAGGCATCCTGGGATTTCTTCATCATGCACTGAGGTTCTTCAACATTTGAATTCTTTATAGTTTATACCAATGTGCTACAAACACTGTAACGTGGGCAGTCTTCTCCATAAACAGTGACCATTTCTTCTTGGATTGCTTCGGTTTCTCGCCTTGCAGAAAGTGGAACCGATTCACTGATCTATATTTCACTTTATTCATTGTAATACTTCACTTCATTCAGCGCTGCAAAGGAAAAATAAAATAAATTGTGACTTCGAAACCAAAATTTGTATTGTTGCTATAGAGATTTCGAAATATCAAGCAAAATTTTTTATCTTTCTATCACAACTGCGTTTGGCTGAATACAAATATTTTTTTAACCTCTCCCTCCTGTTTATTTTATTTATTTATTTTTTTAATTTCAATATTTTCAAGTCCCCCTTAAACTTAACCATTCATTCTATTTTTATTCAGCGCTTCGAGATGACAAGATTGATGACGACATTAAATGTTCTAAGGTCATTTATCGCCGCCACAAATTCTCTGCATGGTAAGTAACAACTGTACCTACTTAAATTAGTGCTTCTTAAACTTTTACAACTCAGGACATCCTAAAATTAGAACTATGATTCGTGGCAGTCTTTTAAATACGACCACAGGTTTTGCAAGGTGGCGTAGATTTCCAAATTTACCAACTAAACTTATTCTTTTAATTTAACTGAAGTGAAGGAATTATGGGAATTGCACCGAATTTCTTTTACAGTAGAATCTCGGTTAACCGAATGACCGTTTATCCGATTTGAAGAGCCCGACGAACGAATTCCAAGAAATTTACTTCTCAAGTCAGACAACTTTCTCGGGACTTAAATTCATTTACACATTTCTCTCTACTGATTATTCAAATAAGTTTCTGACTTTATTGAATCCATTAAAAAATTAATTGTCAGAAAATTCCCGGCACCTCTTCGAAACAAAATAAATACGACACGGTTAGACAAATAGTTCTGTTTTGATTAATACAGGAATAAGTTTTTCATATTGACCCAGTTAGAAACAATTCCGGGCGTTAGTAAACAAATTCGATTTAATTAAATGAAATGTTCTGAATTATTTGGTACGAGATTCTCGTAACAGTATACCACCTATGTTGAAGTGTCAAATATATTTGCATTTTCCACTTCTCAATATTCTTTCAATCGTTTCTTTCCAGGGTTGCTTGGAAAAAGCACTGCAGAGGGAAAAACGTCAGACAGTATGTGAAAGGTTGCAGATACTAAAATGCTCTGTCGAAGTCTTTATTTCTGTGGTTACCGAAGTCAGTTACATACTTAGCATCACGAATTCCAACAAATCTTAGAGATCGAACTTTGCAAATATATATTTGTGGACATCTGTCCTAAATAATTTTCTACGCCTTTGTACAACTTTATACTGCCATTTAATTTTACAGTTTTTATATCTATATTTTTATATTTGCAGAAGTGTTTTTTTAATAAAGCCGTGTCAAGAACATTTGGGATGTGTTTATTTACACACAGGAAACATTATACACCGATAGCTGTTTCTCTATTTGGTGTGGTGAGAATTTGGCGAAGGAGCTCGAAAAGGGTGTGTGTTGGTGTTTGAAATCAGTATTAATTGCTGTTCCTCCTGCCTACACGAACTTTCAGTTTTATGTGGACTTCCTTCTACAATTAGAAAAATATACCACATCTAATTGATATAGTAATAGTACTAATAATACAGGCATGTGATGCAATAAAGCAAGCGTATGAGTTTATGTAGCATCAGCCAAAAAAAAAAAAAAAATCACACAACCGTTCCCTTTAAATTTTTGTCCAGTTCCTCCTTGAATTTATTTCAGTTATCAATTTCCAAAACGACAGATGGAACTTTGTTCCAGCAATTAAACTCCCGCTGGCTAAAAGGCAAATTTCCGCACATCTATTCTACAACTTCTATTCTATTCTTTCCTCAATTTGAATTTATGCGCCTTAGGTTCGTAATCTGAGCAAGTAGAAGAATCCCATCTGAATTCAGCGTGTTCAACCAATTCAAGGTCTTATACAGATCACTTCGCAGGTGCCTAGTCTCCAGCCGCTGCAATTTGCAGAACTTAAGCCTCTCTTAGTAAGAGGATTGCTTCATTCTCCGCACTAATCTTGCCCTTCTCTGTACACGCTCAAGCAAATCTACATCCTTTCTAAAATGAGGCCATCAGAGCTGTACGCAGTACTCAAGGCGTGGGCTAACCATTGCCTTATACAGAGGGATAATCACCTCCCTTTCCCTGCTAGCAAAATTCCTCTATATCTTTGACAAAACCCCTTGACCTGCTCTTGCAACCTGTTTGCATTGCTCAGAAAATTCATATTTGACTGCACAATTACTCCCAGATCTTTTTCATTTTCTTGCACCCTAAGTGTAGCACCACACAGTTGGCACGTTCCTCTCGGATTACTTCTACCCATATGCAGTACTTTGCATTTGTCAAATTATCTAGATCCTGTTGCAGTAGCACACAGCCATTACTGTCATTAAAAAAACTGTCAACCTTTGTATCTTTCTCAAAATTCGACACTAACTCCGATATACCTTCATCAATATCATTGATAAATATACAAAACAACAGTGGGCCCAACACCGAACCCTGTGGAACTCCACTAATAACATTAGTGGAGTTAGAGCAGCGTCCATTGATTATTATCCTCTGTCTTCTCCCACTCAACCACCCTTTTATCCATTGAACCATCTTACCCTTAATACCATTCTGCTCCAATTTGTACAGTAGTCTTCCGTGCGCAATAGTGTCAAAAGCTTTCCTGAAATCCAAGTATTTGATATCAAAAAAATTTTTTGCATCCAATTCCTTTGTAACCACATTATAGTATCCAATCAAATTTTTCAGACAAGACTTTCCCTTAACACACCCATGCTGTGTCTGAATTATTGCTGCAGTCTTGTCTAGATGATCCTGCAATGTTTACATCCTGCAATGTTTACATCCTGCAATGCATCTTTAACCAGTGACTCCATTAATTTACCGGGAACAGAAGTTAAACTAACTGGTCTGTAATTACTCGAGTCACCCTTCGATCCCCCTTTGTGAACTGGGGATACATTTGCACTTCTCCAGTCCATGGGGACTTTCCCTGACTTCAATAATTATAACTCTTATAATTATGGATAGGTTCGTAATCTGAACAAGTGGAAGGATCCCATCAGAATTCAGCGTGCTCAACCCATTCAAGGCCTTATAGACCTCAATCAGATCACCGCGCAGGTGCCTAGTCTCCAGCCACTGCAATTTGCAGAACTTAAGCCTCTCTTGGTAAGAGAATCCCTTCATTCCCCTCACCAATCGTGTTGCTCTTCTCTGTACACGCTCAAGCAAATCTACATCCTTCCTAAAATGAGGCCTCCAGACTTGTACGCAATACTCAAGGCGTGGCCTGACCATTGCCTTATACAGAGGGACAATCACCTCCTTTTCCCTGCTAGCAAAATTCCTATATATCATTGACAAAACCCCATGACCTGCCCTAGCAGCCTGTCTGCATTGCTCAGAAAACTTCATATCTGACTGCACAATTACTCCCAGGTCTTTTTCATTTTCTACCACCTTAAGCTATCCTAACAATATCCGCTTTTGACGTCTTGATCAGCACTTCATATTTATTTACTATTTGCATTGGAAACATGCAAGTATACTTTTAGAAATAAACAAGGAGTTACTTTTTATTCAGTCAGTAGGATTTCTTTTTTACCAATTCTCCTTATGCGAATAAATTACGAAATGATACGCTAAAACCAGATTACATAATTAAAAATAATTTAAAACTCATAATGTGTTCCTCACTATTCACACACGGGCAATCGAATACTCCAGGATCACAATGGTGTACCCCAACCTGACCCCAGAAATATCAAACCCCCCATGTAATCTTTAGTGAAGGAGGGAGAAATATTTAGTGCATTTTAAATTCATTGTTTTGACGTACTTTGATCTCATTTTAATAGTATTTCTTTCGTATTTCAAATTCGTCGTGTTTTTGATAAAATGTCTTCCTTCACTAAAGGTTGCATATTTCTGGGGTCAGGTTGGTGTTCACCATTGTGATCCTGGAGTAATGGATTGCCCGTATATTAGGAACACATTATGAGTTTTAAATTATGTAATCTGGTTTTAAGGTATCATTTCGTAATTTATCCTCATAAGGGGAATTGGTAAAGAAGAAATCCTACTGACTGAATAAAAGGTAACTCCTTGAGGTTATATAAGCTTATGTAAAACAAAGGTCAATTTAAAACAAGTGTTTTAAATATGTAAAACAACGAGTTAAAAGTGTTAATGAAACTTTTAGA
The DNA here is from genome assembly GCF_048544385.1 of Mastigoproctus giganteus. Lineage (NCBI taxonomy): Eukaryota > Metazoa > Arthropoda > Arachnida > Uropygi > Thelyphonidae > Mastigoproctus > Mastigoproctus giganteus. Next base: position 15,488,095 of record NC_143585.1, on the reverse strand, counting down.
AAATGTTCATATCGGTATATCATGATGACACATGCTAATCATACCGGTACTCAACTATTTATTTTCAGCTAACTTGACACCTTGTTAACACCCTTTTTACTTGAGACCTTGTTAACACCCTTTTTACTTGAGACCTTGTTAACGCCCTTTTTGTTACTGATTACAAGAACGATTTGAAATCATTCAAAGAGATGAATATTTAGGAACAATTCACTAACACTGAAAAATTCAAGATATACAAGGTGATCTGCTAGGGCAGATGCTCTCTCAGATCTTCGAAATGATTATTAATTAACAAAAGAAGCCTTAATTAATTTATCAACAAGTGAATATGGGAGATCAGGTAGACGTCTAGAATGTACTAAATTAATAAAAAAGAAAAAAAAATTGCGTATCAAACTGCATTACTTACTGTCCTCTGGGATGAAATATTAAATATCTTAAATGAAACGAGTAAATCGGTACAAGATCTTGCAATAAATTTATTGCCTGGTTCTGATCTTTTGAAATCATTACATGAATATATTTCGCATATTAGAAACGATTTTAATATAATCGAAAGAGAAGGTAAATTATTAATTGACGAATGGCAATACAAAGATAAACAAAAGTCGAATTTAAATAAATAAAAACGAAACGAGAGATAATTAAATAATTTTAGAAAGGAAAGAAATGTTTATTATTCCTACATTCAATGTTGTTTGTGATAGATTAATTGCTGAAATAAATAGACGAACAATATTTTAGATACTTTTAAAATATTTATAAATCTTGATTTAGATGAAAATGAATTAAACACTAATATCGATACATTAATAAGTATATATAAAAATGGCATTGTCTAGAAAAAGTTTAAAGATGAAGTTATCCAATTTTTAATGTTTATTAAAATAATATTTATTATTTTTTTTTTATGAAAACCCCAAACCCGAAAGGTATCAAAATCTATAGTACTTAGTACCGTGCATGGGTTGAAGGAGAAGTATGGGGAGAGGGGGATGCCGGAAACTTTGCTCTAGAGACTAAACATGGGTTTCGCCACTTCAAGCCTCCAATAAGCAAAGTGGTGGTATTGCACCGGTTGATGAGAGTCATCTACCACCTGACATGAATGAAATGTCAATAATAATGGACTAAGTTGGCAAATGTGTTCAAGACCCAAAAAGGGTCTTGAACACATTTGCCAACGTTGAAACAATTTTAAAATATTTTTAATAACGCAAGCGGGAAACGGCCATTTTCTGTTCTCATACGAGAGTAAAAAAACTATTTGGCGAATAGTTTTTTAATTCAAGATAAAATGAACAATTTGTCATGGTTATTTATTGAATTTTAACTACACTGGTGTGCGAAACTTAAGGACCAACACTATTTCTAAAGGTTACAACCACAAATTCTTTACTTAAGGTACTTTTTATTCATGAGAGTATATTCATTCTCAGCAGCGATTCTGGACGTCAGCTAATCTGACGAGAGGTTGGCACACGGTATCACCCAGCAAACATGACTGAAAGGGATCGATATGGAGGTCGAGGTGTTCTCGTCTGGGGAGGCGTTATCTTGGACGGACATACACAACTCCAGTTACTGGAAGACGGTACTGTAGCTGGTGCACGCTACTGTTCTGAAGTAATCCTTCCCCATGTGCGTCTGTTGCGAGGTGCCATTGGTCCCGAGTTCGTGTTTAAGGATGATAACGCCACACCCAATCGCAATGCAGCTGTGATATGCTTTTGGAAACTGAGGACATTGTTCGTATGGATTGGCCTGCCCGTTCCACCGATAAATCCCATCGAACACATATGGGACGCTCTAGGGGACGCCTAGCGGAAAGTCCACAGCCATCAGAAAATGTTCACTAGCTGAAGATGGCGCTGACAGAGGAATGGACGATGTTACCGCAAGGACTTATCAACAACATTGTTCTAAGTATGGACAGACGGTGCAAAGCCTGCATCAACATTAGGAGAGGCCATATCTTCTACCGATGACAATATTACCCTTTGTTCCATCTTTGGCAGTGATGCCTCTTTATCATGGCAGCCAGTGCTATGTTGCCATTTTTGAATAAAGTCCCTCTGTACCATTTTGTTTCCGTTGTTGTGTCGGTGTTGTTTCCTTCATCATCTCTGTACCTCACGAGGTTCCTCTGGTATGCTTTTCCCATATCCAGACCACTCCTATGAGCAGCAACAGGTGAAAACCTGACTGGTCCTTAAATTTTGCTCACAGTATAGTAAACAGCATTAAATACGGTTAGTTAATAGATATTTTTGCCGAAGGTAAAGACAAGGAAAAATTATTATGCAAATAAATAAATTGAATGAACTCATAATTTAGCTATTGCATTGGTATTTTACATAATATACCCGCTATTATTTATTGCTGACAAACAAGACGTGAATGTTTTTATAATATTTTTGTAACACAACTTTTAATATTGTTTTTGTAATAAAATTAGTAATCACACTAATTTGTGGTATTTGTAGCCGAGTGGGCATGAGCGGGAGTGCAGTAGCACACGCTCCTTGAGTAGACCGGGGTTCAAGCCCCTGAATACGGTCGATTTGCTCAACCCGCACTAGACCAGCGTGGCAGATTATGGTCCATTTCCCTCAGCATGAATTGTTGAGGAGGCTTCCATCGTGCAATGGGTTGATAATGGCTGCACTTTACTTCTTTACACAGGGTGATTCTAAATTATTGTCGGGATTTTTCGTGGACTATAATTTTCTAACCAGAAACACCAAATTAAAACTGTTACCGGATATGAACGTGTAACTCAATTTTTTTTTTTTTTTTTAACTGTAGAATGAACACAGCATGATGCTAAACAACTTCAACATGCGCGCCTTTCGTGGCACGTAAGATGTCCAAACGATATTCAATTTCCCTCCAAGTGTTCTGCAGCATTTTCGGTGTAACTATTTCGATCGCAGCAACAATTCTGAGCTTCAGTTCATCGAGGGAGGTCACAGAGGTCTCGAACATATTAAAAACTTCATCCCATATATGCCTCCAGGGCCTAGGCCCATATGCGCTAGGGGGTCTTGAACACAATGTCCTTCACGTATCCCCACAGAAATAAATCAAGCGGCGAAAGATCTGGTGAGCGCGGAGGCAACGGAATCGGTCCACCACGCCCAACCCATCCCCCAGGAAAATGCATGTCAAGAAATTCTCGGACAATTAGAGCCCAATGTGGCGGTGTACCATGTTGCTGGAACATCACATTTGGCTGATGATTTGCCGACTGGGGTAACAGATCCAGCTGTAGCATGTCCAGATAGGTCACCGCTGTCACTGTTTTTCTCAGCAAAGAAAAAGCCCCCCCCCCAAAACTTCCGAACATGACAAAGCACACCAGAATTGACCTTTGGACTATCTCTTTCGAATTCTCGAATGGCACGAGGGTTTTCTGGTCTCCATATTCAGCAGTTATGACTATTTCCCCTCCCTGATAAGTAAAACGTTGCTTCATCACTAAATATCCATATCCGAAGGTAATTTTCATCAGCTTCGACGTTTGACGAAATGCCTTGGGCAAATTGGAAACAGCGAGGTTGATCGTTCGGCTTTAAACCCTGCACAATCTGCAGTTTGTAGGCATGGAGGTGAAGGCGCTCACGAACAACCCTCCAAACAGTCGTTTGTGGTATACCTAACTGCAAAAAAGCTTCGTGGATTCGATCAACATCTTCCTGCGAAGTGCTCGGTCTTCTCGCTCCCTTTCGGTGCAGAACACCACCAGTCTCTTTAAATTGATTTAACCCACGTCGGATAGCATTATCTGAAGGTGGATCTTTTCCATACTAAAAAAAAACTATTATATCTAGGCTAGCCGAATAATTAAATTCATCTGCCATGCTGTATCTTATGTCTGTTAATTGCGTGTGTTCTTTGGTCGATTTGCTGGACGAAAAATCCCAGTTTCTAGGGAAAACTTTGCTATCTACTCCGGAGCCTGAAACTCAGCCACGGAGTGAAAAAAGCCCATTAAAGTTCTTCGCGTCATCGACGGGATTCGAACCTAGGCCTTTTCCACACGGTGTGGGGAGGACGGTGACGACACCACTGTGCTCCGCGCAGACGATCTTTTCTGTATTGAGTTCTGTAACGACGTTGCGTTGTGATAACGGACTTTGTTTCGAAAAAACCAAAGTACTGTACGCACATTGCCTTCTCTTGAACAGTCGCCATTTTGAAGTAATGCCATCAATATCCCCCAGACATCAACGCAGCGAGTACAGCGTTGTCAAATAAAACTTTTTGAGTTATACTTTCATATTCCGTAAGCAGTTTTATTTTGTTATTTCCGGTTTGAAAATTATAGGCCACGGAAACCCCAACAATAATTCAGGATCACCCTGTACTTTATTGTTACTGGGGTCTCCCGTAGCTCGGTGTAGGCGGCCCGGGTTCGATTCCGGTGGGGTTTCAAATTTATGGTGTTCATCCGGCATCTTGATATGAAATAAGGAGATACTTATGAAAGGGCAGCGGACGCTGGTCACAAAACACGGCGATGGAACTCGATTCGCTGACCATGTTATGACCCGCCAAAGCCGTGCGACTGGTCATTATACCCCCAAGGGCTGTTGTGACACAGAGTTTTTTTCTTATCATATTTATATATGCAAGTTTTTTTTGTTTTTTTTTTTTTGCCTCTGGTATCTTTAAAGGGGGCCCCGCTCGCCTCAGGCCCCGAGAAGTGTAAGTACGGTCCTGCGCCTCAGGCCCCGAGAAGTGTAAGTACGGTCCTGCTGATCCGGCATAAAGAACAAAAACAAATGCGCCGCAGTTAGTAAGAATCTCTCTGTGATCAAAGAGATTTTTAAAAAGCCTCCGTGAACACATTATGTTGATGTTACAATACAAGAGTTTATAAAGTCAACGATAACCGGTCGACAGAATGTTTTAATTCGTCACAGTTCAGGTAGTGCTTGTAGACTAAAACCATTTACCATCGACTCAAAAGAACGTCAAAACCAGTTCAAACTAAAACATTCTGCACTAAAACCAGTTGAAAACATTCTGCACTAAAACCAGTTGAAAACATTCTGTACTAAAACCAGTTGAAAACATTCCGCACCAAGTCTTTAACAGTTATACAAGTCAGTTTCCTAAACAAATAAATTAAACTTATACATGGGGTTAATGGGATATAGACCACTGGCTTCTTTGAGTAGAATCTACTTGAATTGAGCCTTCAGAGCCCGGTTGGCAATGTTTTCACCTGTGGCTGCAGCAAACTCAGACAATTGACGGCAGGACATCGTAGGGTTCCGTCTTGCTGTTAGAGCCAGATAGCGGTCTGTTCTGGTTGACGTATCATTTGGGTGACCTTGGTCAGCTCTTCTTCTAATGGGTACTGTGTCCTGAAACTGAGTCCATAGTGCCGAGACGACATTGCTTGACACATTAAGTCAATGTGCCACCTCCCCTTGCGACTGGCTGGCTTCAAGTCGTCCAACTCGTCCACTATCTCAAAGAATCATCTAAACTACGATGACATGCCACCCTAGGTAATCCATCCAGCAAGCCAAAATACGGGAATTAAGTGATGTGGTCGCAACCCGTGTTTTTATAGGTATGAATAATTTGCATAATGTGCAGTGTGTAAAGTGGGAGATCGATTTCTGTTAGATACTCCGAATTTGCATCTCAGGAATGCCTATTATATCAAATATTCAGGAAAAAAAAATTTGTTTTGTTATTTTTTCTGAGCAGTGTACAAAGATGCCTATTTTCATCCAGCTTAAAATTTATGTACCTTATCTTTGTATCAAGAAAGAAGCACCAAGAGAATATTATTGTCACGGAATTCTAATTCAGCTTTAGAATTCCATTTATCGTGATATAAAGTTCGTCCCCGCTGGAGAGCTGTTGGATATTGCTGAAAACCATTGCAGTCACTGAACTGAACTGCAATTATTTGATCAATAAATTTCATCAAAACAATTTGATCAATTATATTTCGCTGTATGTGTCAATTCGGTGAAAGGCAATTGTTCGCTGCGACAGTTTGGTGAATATTCGCGACAATTCGGTGTATTGCACAGAGATCAGTAAAATCTCTGAAGTGAAAGGTTAAGGAAACAAAAGATATTTTAGAAACTTAGAAAGGAGGAATGCAAATCAGAAATAGACTGAAAAAAGACAGTTAATCATACTTTTTCCCTTCCTTCTACTCCGTGTTAATAAATTTCTTTCTCAGCCCTTTCAACCTGCAACCAACCGAGCCGAGCTACCTGAAAAACATGGACTGCAAAAGATCAAAAATAAAAAGTATTTTAAAATGTTTCTTTAAATCTCTTCTCCATACCAACAGCCTTTCTTCAGGTAGCATTGTTGTTAGGATCCAGCCGTGTGGAAAAAGAGGTGGTTTGAATTCCATCACAAAGGAGGAATTTTTATGGGTGGGTGCTCGGTTCCCACCTCCACCTGATAACTCGGGTTTTTTTGTGAGGCAAACAGACAATACACTGTTATATGCAATTCACAGGCATCATATATAGACACCTCACGACCTTAGCTGTTTTGTGCAAAAATAAACATATTTATAACTACCGTCCTCCATGCTAACTGTCTTCTGGCGTACCATCCCCTAGAGAGGTACCTTCCGCTACCTCATAGATATTTAAGAGTGGTGCAGATTCAAAACAACCCAATACATTCCCATTCCATGTAGATTCAACTGCAGTACTTGGTTACACAAAAATGATTTTATTTTAATAAGTCAATAATAACCCATACAATTGTAATAATTTATTCGATTTAAACCATTCTAAGAAATCCGTGAGCTAATCTGAGTAGCAGGATAATAGAGTGCATCACCCAACTGATGTACACAATTTTTATTTATTTTTTTAAATTCTAATTACAATCCTTTTAACACTGAGGATGCACGTACACATATTGCACAGTATGTGCAATATATGTACGTGCATATCCGCATTGTTATATTGCTGTGCAATATGTGGACATTTCTCCAAAAATCAGCAACGTTGAATCCTTTTACGAAATCATCTGAAGTCGTTGTCGTCCTCAATTTTTTTCCACGTATTTCGACCTTCAGTCAGCCAAAGAACCGCATCTGATCAAACCCAGCACTGAACTCTTTAATGAATATGCAGCTGGTTAATTAAAGGTTAAAAAAAACCGTGCTGATGACCAAACCGTTTGGAAATACCAATGCACGAAGTCTCCACCTTACCGAAGCAACAGCTTGAATTAAAAAGGAAATGTTTGTTCTAACGTGAAGAAAGCGAATAACTAGACTTCTTAAAATCTAGTGACGTATCCTGATAGTATTACATTATTATGATTGGCCACTAACAGCGTTCAGATTGGGCTGATGCAATATAAGTATGCCAGGTTACCTATGCATTTTATGGATGTTAATAAGAAAGGAATTCAATGTACACGACGTCACAATTAAACAGTGATTTACGACCATCGACGTTTTCAAGGATAATCATACATTCACTTCATCTGGATGACTGGAAATTTTCAAAGTAACAACTTTGTTTAAAGGTAGTCAGAATGACACAGAAATTCTTCTGGAAATTATGAAATGGCAACAATAAATTTTATTTAATTTGAGTCATAATAAGCGTTTCGAATTAGTGAATCTATGACAAAAAAGTCTTTTAACTGTACTTCCTTTTTACATGCTTAAGGCTCTAAAAATCAAATTTTTAAAATTACAAAAAAATACTCACTACTAGCATTTCATTTATTTATTTTTTTATGAAAACCCCAAACACTAGAGGTATTGGAACCTATAGTATTCAGTACCGTGCTTGGTTTGGAGGTTGAGAAGACGAAAGAAGATATTTGTTGACATTGGACTTGAACTTCTGTAGATTGTAATTTTCAGGAAATACGTATGAAGGAAGGTTGTTCCAGAAAACGGCAGTTGAATGAATAAATGAGGAAGATGAAAAGTTGGTTCTGTGGGTTTGAAGTTGGACAGTAAATGGATATTGGCTGGTGGCGGCACGGGTTCGGACTGTTTTGAAAGAGAGAGCAGGAATTATAGAAGCCAATTCAGAAGAACAGTGCCCATGGAAGTAGCTGTAGAAGAGGCATGCAGCAGAAACAGTACGTCTATGAGATTACTGATAACTGAATTACTGCAAGCTGGTTTGCATTTATTTGAAATGCCATACGATAAATTGCACACACGCACACAGACCACCGCCACGAAAACCAGACGAAACGCAGCTGGTCTTATTATGGTTGGTTGTTGTAAGATTTTAGACTCATCAGCAACTTAGGCGATATTGCTCGTACATGACATTTCTGTAAATTGAGAGTGTTCAGATTTCGATTTGTTGTTTGCTGGATGAAATCGCAAGTTTCCAAGAGAAAAAATCATGCTACCTCCGCCTGAGACCGTTTATTAAAGACATACTCAACCACATTGTGAAAAATGCCTATAAAAATTCCCCGCGTCATTGGCGGAATCCGAATTTGTTTCTTTTCAACCCGTTGTGGGAAGGACGGCGCTTCTGCCAAATGTGCTACCCACGAGGAGTTGTCTTCTCATTAATCATCTCAATAATACATAGTACTGAATAATATTAAATATAATATAATTAAAAATATACATATTTTGAAGTTGTGTGATTATTTTCGGGATATTTTGAAGAAGAGAAATCTATCCAGCTATAAGATTATTTATTTATGGCTTTTGTTTCTTCACTAAAACATACACTCTTAAACATGGATACGGATTTAGAAAAACTTTAACTAGACATTCTGAAGCAGAGAATTCGTCTTCCGGATCAGAGTTAGTGGATTCGGGGAGGAGAAAGAAATCTCCAGACAATGTAAAAATGTCTAGAGGTAAAAAAACCCCGAAAACACCTAAAACGCCCAGAGTGCTTGCTCCTCGGTTGGACAAAGATAAATACAAGGATAAGGATAAAAATCCTCATGTTTGGGTGGAAGAGTCTACCCCATCAATAGAAACGGATATTAATCCTATTACTTCTACGATTAATATGGAGAATCAAAATAGTTCTAGTGAAAATGATGTGGTTCGGGATTCGTCATTTACCGAGGGTTTGGACCTTGGTGGGTCCATTGAGGCTTCTGCTGTGCATGCAGCGGTAGCCAAAATCCGAAAGGCTTTGGGTGAGGTTATGTCAGCTGATTCAAGCAAAGTAACAAAGTTGGCCTCAAATCGCATCCATAGTTTGTGGGCAGATTTGGAGGCAGTCACAACAGCTTTATTGATTGACAATGAGCGATTAAAAGCTAAATCAGCGAACTAGAAATTCCAGCAAATCATTTTGATCAGCTAATGGAGAAACGGGCAGCTCCTCACAGATTATTTGCTGATGCTGTTAGGCAGAATTTGGTTTGTGAGAATTCAAATGGTGATACTATTGTTAGAGAGATTACTGAGAGGCGCACAATGGGTGTTGCAGCTGCAGGTAAGGTTGTGCATGTGTCCTCGGTTAGTCCTCGTGGTATTTCGGATCCTAAGAACATTGTTATACTTAGACCAACAGAGAATTCTACTTTGGCTTCAAGCCAAGACGTCAGGAATGCGGTGGCAGATGCAATTAAGAAGGATTATAAGAATATGAAAATTAAGAATATTCGTCTCCTGAGGAATAAAGGGGTTTTATTAGAAACCACAAACTCAGAAAATGCAACCAGGATAGGGAATGTTTTAGCTTTAAAGGAGGTTGGTCTATCGATTGAGAGGCCTAAAATGTCAGATCCAACAGTGCTTGTATACGGGGTGCCCAAGGAGTTTACAAAGGACGAAATCCTGGAGGATTTATATTATAAAAATTTTAAAGATTATGAATTTACTCAGGATGAGGTAAAAGATGAAGTAACATTCAGATTTAATTCTGGATCTGGAACTAATGCAACTAATTGGGTCATTGGTTTCAGCCCTCGATTATATAAATGTTTGTTTCATAATGAAAGAATTTTCCTTGGATTCGGTTCACACAGGTTTCGGAAATTCACGGTGGTGAACAAGTGTTTTAGATGTCTAGGTTTTGGACATGGTGCACAGTCATGTTCACACAAGACTGTTTCTTGTGGTCACTGTGCTAATGGGGATCATGTTTTCGCTGAGTGCCCTCACAAGGAGGATCCTCCACAATGTATTAATTGTAAAAGAAGAAACAGAGATTGTAATCACTCCGTAAGGGATGTTAAGTGTCCTGAGTACATGAGAGCAGTGGAATTAGCAAACATGCGCATCAATCATGGATAATAACTCCTTCTCTGATTTTACCTCTGGAGCTTTGCAAGGACATAGAGATTTAAAAATCTTGCAAATAAATGGTCAGCACTGTCGGGCAGTTGCTGATGAAATAATGGTGATTGCCTTGGAGCATTTTATAGATATTGTTTGTATCCAGGAGCCATTTTATTCCTCACAAGTGGGAGGGGCAGCCCATAAGATTATGGGCTTTCCTTCTTCTACTAGAATAGTAGCAGCTGTGGATGTTCCTCCAAAATCCGCTATTGTGATTTTTAATCAAGACCTTGTTGTAACGTCAATCACGGGTTTGTGCTCGGCGTGTATGACCAGCATTATTGTGTCTTCACAAGTTTCTTTTTTCTGCCTGGTGTCACTGTATTGTCCTCCATCGGAAAATATTCAGATAGCGCTTCATAATTTGGAAAATATTTGTTTAAGATATGCATCCCATAATCTCACTGTGACTGCTGATTTTAATGCAAAATCACATTTTTGGCACAGTGGATATACTGATGTGAGAGGGAACCAATTTGAAGACCTCTTATTATCTCATAATCTTGTTGTTCAAAACCTTCCAAATAAGCCGTTCATCTTTTCAACTGTAAATGGAGAGTCTAATATTGACGTTACTGTGACATCTCTTCGTATGTGCGATTCTATTTTGAATTGGGAAGTCAATTCTGGTTTAGTAAATAGTGATCACCGTGCAATTTCATTTGATCTCTGTTTCGAAGTAAGGGAAAAGAGCTTCGCTACGAGTGACCTGTCTAGATTTTCTATGGACCGTGTTAACTGGAACAATTTTAAAAATTATTTGACTACAGTTTTCGATAGTGATAATTGTGAGATACCTGGAGAGAGTTTAAATGATATGACAGCTTATGAATATGTAAACTATGTACAGTATCATATTTTCCAGGCTTGTGTGCACTCCACGAGGAGAAAAAGGACTAAAAAGTTGTCTGTGCGGTGGTGGATTCCTGCTTTGTCTGCTCTGAGATCTCAGGTATGCCAGGCTAGGAAAGTATACCAAAGAAATAGACATCTCTCTAGTGTTGATGTGGAATCATTTAAAAATGCCTATAAAGAGAGAAGAAAGGCCTTTCATAAGGCTATTGCTGAGAGCAAGAGAACTTTTTGGCAAAATTTGGTTAATGAAGTTGGTAACAGAGATCCCTGGGGTCTCGTGTATTAAATTTCTCGTAATAAATTGCTTTGTGGAGAAATATACAACACTGTATTGAACAATAATGATGAGACATCGGATTGGTTTTCTACTGTGGAAATGATTGTTAGAAGACTATTTCCTCAGGATCTTCCTCAAGATGATTCACCTGAACAAGCGGAGATACGCTGGATGAACTCTGAGTTTACAGGAGCAGGTGACGCTGAAGCTGAATTCTTCAGTTTGGCGGAGTTGGGTGCAGCAGTAGCTAAATTGAACGTTAAGAAATGTCCAGGTTTGGACTTAATTGAAAATCAAGTAATCATTAAGTTTTATGATTACTTTCCTCAAATTATGTTAAATTTGTTTAATAAATGTTTCACTGAAGGTACTTTTCCAAGACCGTGGAAGATGGCACTGCTAAAGATATTGCATAAGCCTGGTAAGCCCAGGACTGATCCGAGAGCATACAGACCAATTTCTCTCTTGGCGAACATGGGTAAGGTTTATGAAAGGTTACTTGCTCCCAGAATTTCTGCGATGTTAGAGGATAAGCATCTGTGTTCTGCTGATCAGCATGGATTTAAGAAGGGGCATTCTACAGAGGACGCCATAACATCTCTTTTAAATTACATCAAGGATTCTTCTGAGAAATATGTTCTTATGGTCCTTATAGGCTTTGAAGGAGCATTTGATTCGGTATGGTGGGAAAGTGCCCTTCAATCTCTAGTGCTTGCAGAGTGTAATAGTTGCATATTTAACACTATAAGGTCATACTTTCAGGACAGATTTATTACTGTGCGTGCACGTCATCTGTCATATAGTGCCAGTGTCTCGAGAGGCTGTCCTCAAGGTTCGGTTTTGGGACCTCTCTTTTGGAATGCAGTTTTAGATCAGTGGCTTGTTAAGGAGAGTACAGAGTTTGCTAAGATAGCCTATGCTGATGACCTTGTGATTGGAGTTTCTGGGCACTCCAGACTTATATTGGAAAGAAAACTATAGTCAGTTTTAGATGATTTAATGCAGTGGGCCAATTTGAACAAATTGAAGATCTCTGCAAGTAAGACCTGTTTTATGGTTTTTAAGAAACAATTTGATTACGGTAGACATCCAAGAGTTCTTTTAAGTGAAGTTCAAATTCCTTATGTTGCTAAAACTAAGTATTTGGGATTAATCATAGATGACAAACTTTCCTTTTTACCACATATTTCACACCTAAATGTAAAAGTAAGACACTTTACAGGCTCCATTGCTAGGATTTCTCGTAAGGAGTGGGGATTGAATAAGAGGGTGTTGTCATTGTATTATAAGGCTATTTTTCTCCAGATAGTGGCATATGCGGCTGTTGCTTGGTTTTCTGTGGTAACTAAAACTAGGATTCAATCGAAACTTTTATCGCTTCAGCGTTCTATGTTATTAACTTTATTGAAAGTACCTAGAACAGCGTCTACAAACGCCCTACAGGTAATTGCTGGTACCATGCCATTGGATGTATTTATTGTCTACAGAGGGTTTTTGTACAAATTGAAAAAGGGTACATCAGTAACGTTTTTGGATATTACAATTGATTTGGAGAATAATATTAAAGAAGAAAAACAACGAATATGGAACAAATTAATGGATTTATGGCAGACCAGATGGGAAAGTGGTGATGTTGGAGCTGTGACAAGGAAATATATTCCCCAGGTGAACTATGCATTGGCAAAAACCGTGGCAACTTGGTTTACGCCTTCTATGTACACTTCTTATTTGTTAACAGGACACGGCTCACTTAGGGCCAAATTATATGAGAGAGGGTTGGAAACAGATCCTTTCTGTACATGTGTTCTGCAGTGGCAAGTCAGTAGTCACAAATTTACTTCCTTTCTGGCAATACACCTCGGAAGCTCTTGATAACCACCTACAAGTTGATGCAGTCTACACAGACATATCCAAGGCATTTGATAAAGTCCCGCACGAACAACTTCTGGAAAAACTTAAGCTATATGGTATCCGTGACCCTTTGCTCTCATGGCTACGCAGCTATATTACGCATCGTTCCTTGAGCGTTATCATAGATCAAGTGAACTCAGACTGTTTTATACCACTAAGCGGAGTACCACAAGGCTCTCCCTTAGGTCCTCTTCTCTTCATTGTTTTCGTAAATGACCTTCCTTCTTTCATGTACACCTCCAATATTCAAGTTGCTCTCTATGCAGATGATCTTAAGATCTACTCAGCAGTGAAGGAGACTACCGATTCTCAACAGCTTCAATGTGCTCTCAATAAATTCTCTCTGTGGCTATCTCTGAATGGCTTGTCTGCTAACCCCTCGAAGTGCAAAGTAATCTCTTTCTCATCTTGCAGATCTCCACAACTAATGAATACGGAGTATAGTATTAACTCTGTGATCATCAAAAGGTGTGACCAAGTTAACGACTTAGGGATTCTCTTTTCCAGCAGTGCTAAATTCGATGCCCATGTCCTTAAAATCACCAGCAAAGCATTCAAAACACTGGGATTTATCAAACGGAACACATACAAGTTCAAAAGCTACAGATATGCGGTTATCCTCTATAAAACTATTGTTCTGCCAGTCCTTGAATTCAGTTCACCCATCTGGAATCCTCACACAAAGACTTTAACTAACAAAATTGAAGCAGTCCAAAAAAACTTTGTCCGTTACCTTACGTACCGCAATCCTCTATTCTATCACTCAGTGTATTATGAATCGCTGTGTGATTACTTTCATCTGAGGCCTCTGTGCACTAGAAGAGTTACTGCTGACATCGCCCTTCTAGCCAAAGTAATCACTGGAATTTACGAAGCATCTGATATCCTGAGTAAAATAAACTTCAATGCTCCTTGTAGACAAGTCAGGAACCTTACACCGTTTCGCCTTGACTCTGCCAACATGGACTTAATGAAGTTCAGTCCACTGAACAGAATCAGCAAATCAGCAAATGACTCTCGCATTGACTTCTTTGACAACTCCCAATCACTGATGAACTCCATCCACAAGTTTGCCTCTTCACTTAAACTGCAAAGTGACTAGCTCACATCTAATTATTGTAGCTTATTATTTGTTATATTATTTTTCTATTCTCTAACGGATTAATTATTACTTGTTTTACCGGTAACTTAACTTAATACAATCCTCTTTTGTACATATGCTTTTATTGTTTGAATCTATATCAATGTTTATCGTCCTGTTGATTTCATATTACTGTTATTATGTTTATTGATCTGATCTCAGATACACTGTTAATGGTTACCTGTTGTGTATCTTGTTATTAATAAAATAAATAAAATAAAAAAAAATAAATGTGGCGAGCAGGAGACTTGGATGCATGTAATTTTTTTATGTCGGGAGTGTGAAGACCAAAGGCGGATTCTGATGGCGCATATTCCTGACTTATCATTTGATACAGTGCATTTGCTTATTGCAAATCGTGACTGTTTTTATTTATTTCAGGAGTTTTCAGCTGATGTTTTTGCACGAAGAACTGTTCTCAGAGCCTTTCTTCAGAGGCAAACCTAGTGTCTTAATTGTCTTCATGGAGTTTCACTATTTGTTTCTACATCTGGCTGGCGGTTGGGGTGCTGGACCTGATTCATGGTGTTGGGTCTGGTGCTCTGGTTAATTGTCTTTTGTGCTGCGATCATGAATACTCCATTCTGGATTCTGGGGTGCTGGATTTGATTCATTGCGTCGGGTCTGGTGGTCTAAAGGTTCTATTATCCATGGCATAAAGTTGGAGATTTGCTGGATGGTACCGTTATTGGTTTTGGAGGTTCCAGTGCATGTGAAACAGCAACTGAGGAAATATTCAGTTGAACTGTGATTTTTGAAGTTTATAGTTGTGCCATCCAGACTATTGAATATTATTGTTGTTTTATTATATATGTTTTTTTTTTTTTTTTTTCCTGCTGGCTTCCTGGTATGGGCAACCCGGGGCGCGGGATTGCTGGCACTCACTGGTATTGCACTACCTCCAGTGGGTGCGGGATTTCAAGTGCGAATTGCGCTACAGTAAAATCAGACTCAAGTAATTTAACATACTTTTTCAGGACTGCTTTGTAAAGACTACATATTCCCAAGTTCTCAAGGTAGATTTGGGCTTATGCCTGGGAGCTACCCTGAATAAGAACACACTTGTACACACACACGAGAGTTTAATGTTTGTCAGAGCATATAATTATATGTAAATATATCTTGTATATAAATCATGTATATACTTTTATGTACATAATGTTGAGACTATATTGTGTGTAATTAATAAATGAATGAATGAAAATAAATGAAAAAAAAATAATTAGCAGTACACCCGCCGGTATTGTACTACATCTGGCGGGGGGGCGGGATTTTAGTGCGCTGAGTATTGACAGTGAAAATGGACTCGGACCTGGCTCCTACAGCTTGGGACGGGCATTAGCGGCAGCTGCTCAGGTGTTGGCTGCTCGCTAGTTCGAAGAGGCCCGACACACTTTTTTCAGGACGTTTCACAGAGACTTTGTGCTGTCGCAGGTGTTTAAGGTGGAGATGGGCACTTGCCTAGGTGCCACCCTGACTCAAGAACATATATACAAAAAAAAAAAAAAAAAAGAACTAGCAGTCGATGCGTTATATGTTCATGCACCAACAGGTTGCTAAAAGAGTTATAGAACGAAGTCTCTGTTATGAAAAATCCTTTTATTATATCTTTAAATTACCGGTATTTATTTATTCTAGTACAGTCATCATCTTATCGAAGCGTACATATATCTTAAATATTTCTGAAGGCCAATAATCTCTAAGCATGACTGCATATGATGAATTTCATGGTACAGTTTCATCCAGATGCCCTACTTTTTCCCTTCATTTCTGCTAACAGATTGATGTCGTCATAGCCCGATTTTTTTCTGGGAGAAATACTAAGATTCTTAAGATTTCGAAAATTCTTAATGTCCTCAACTTATAACGAAATCTATACTTCCCACCTCAAATTGTTAGTGGTTACAATAAAAATTGGAAAATCCTGGGCAAGACATCAAGATACTCTAAGGAGAATCCAAAAATTAGAGCAGGCCCCCAAGAATCTCTTGATCCAATTCAGGAGAAGTATGGAAATCAAAAACGGTTTTAGTTGTTCAAGAAATGACGCGTCCTGTCGAATGTTCACGAGGGATCAAGAAATAGATTCGATTTGATTTTGACGAATATGTATTTAAATGTTATAAAAAACTCTGCAATATTAAAATGGAACTGGCCAGCATGGATTAATATTAATTATAAAATAGTTTTTCGAGTCTCGATTCCTTTGAAATCAGCAAAAAGGCTACACTGTTGTAGTAGTTTTTTTTTTTTTTTTTTTTTTTTTTTTTTTTTTTAGCAGCATCATCAACTAATGTCATATTGCTCCGTGTATACTGGCTATAGATTTCGTGTGTGCTGTGGTCGATTTTCTGTTTGCTGGACGGAAAACCATGCTAGCCTCACCTGACACCGACTAACTCAGCCGCGTTGTGAAAAAACCCATAAAAAATCACCAAGTCATCAACGGGACTCGAACTCAGGTCTTTTCGACCTGGTGGGGGGTTAACCACGATTCTACCGACTGTGCTACCCACGAGGGTTGAAGACTACCCGTTGACATATAAAGTTTAACTGTAATGATCAAAACGACTATAAAATAAAATTAAGAAATCGATAAGAAATTTTACGAAAACGAAATTATATGCCATTTTCTAGAGCCCAAATTTCTAGCTTACTTGTATATTGGCCCTTCTCATTATATATCTGAATTTCATTGCATACCTTTTATTCGCCCATCTACGATGCTGTAAATTAAGAAGATGCATATTTGGTGTGACACAATCGTCAACAAATTTCCCCATGATAAATGATATTCCACTTCTACACTGTTTATTTATAAGGACTATGACATCGATCACAAGAAAATTGCCCGTTTCATTTCCTTTTACTCGCGAAAATTTGGTGTCATTGTGGGTGGCAATCACCGGAACTGCTTTATGTTTGCTCAGCTTTCCAGATTTTCCAAGTCTACTCGTGGAGAGCGTATTTTCCCGATACAGCGTCACCGATGTGATTTCACGGTGATGCAACCCACGAGTGATATATAAATACCTCTTCAGCTATGCTACAGAGAAGGAGATAAGACCATCTGGTAAAGCAGAGAAATGGAAGGCAAGTGTATCCTGTTGTATCTTCTGGGATTAGCGATTGTGGTATCAGCGAAGAGGTTTTCTTCGTGTGAACTAGCGAAGAAATTGGCATCGTCAGGCATAAAAAGGTCCCTGATACCTGACTGTAAGTAACATTTCTCTCTACTTCTCTATGCGTCAATAAAAAGCATATTTTATTTGGTTATGAAAGGTGACTCAAAGCAAAAATAAATTTAAAAATTAAGTGAGAGATGTAAGTCTTGGTCTATCTTTCTTTCCAGACATTTAGTATTTTCGTATATGAAATATTAATTGCCAGAATATTCTAATTTTGTTAAAATAATATCTGAGGAGATCTCTAAAAGTAGTAGTTTTCAATTCGCAAAATAATTGTAATCTCTATGAACATGTGACAGTTTTTGTAGTATCTCCCAGTATTAAAAAAAGTTGATAAAAATAGCCACCGATTTTTCAAAGTTAAGTTTCGAAACTTAATTATTTATTTATTTCAGTTTCATATTCCTTTCCAGCTCAAAAAAATTCCATTTGTGATAAGTTTAGGGGTGGAAGGAAAAATTTCAGAGAAGCATGCTAAACTGATTTCCTAAATAATCTGTAAATGTTCTTCGGTGTGAAACGTAAATGCCAAAAATTACAATATGATATGCAATGCATCTTTTAAAACCTCCATTGAGTTGTAGACATTTTGCTATAGTTATTTGTGGCGCTGAATCATTCTTGCAGCTCGGGCAGCATTCTCTCTAGCTGTACAGCCTGGACTGTGTGTTCACAGTATTGCAGACTTCCAACATACTGTCGTGTTAATGCTCCTCTTACCACATTTTAATCAAAGAGCTTATAACTAGTGAGCATTTCTAAAATAGTTCAACGAAAATTGGGCATTAATTCCCAATTTTAGTTTCCTCTCCAGTTAGATATGCCCTTTGTTTCTAACGTTAACTTGAGTCTTCAACTTAAACTATCACTTTCTTTGTTTTCAATAATAAACAGTTGTGATCGACATAGAAAAATATTAAAAAAAAATAGCTGAGATTTAAAATAGCTCAATGCACAATCACTTGTATCTTGGCTTCCAGAAATGCTGGTGACAAAAGTCTCAACAACTTACCTCTCAGAATTACTGTAATATATAGGCTTGCATCTTTTTGGTATGTAACTCCTTCATGTAGTAAGAAAGATTACACTAGCCTGATTACTTGAGATGGCATAGAAAGATGTAATTCCGTGCCATTATGAGTTCATTAGAAATCTATGGGTGTCATTAGATTTTTATTGACTCTCTTGAGACTCAGATTGTGCTGTTAGAGTGCAGCACAGAGAAGTTGTAATACTTGTAGTGAGTCCCCACATATGGAATTAGCTTATTCAAAACTGGACAACTATTTTTTTTTCTGACAGTTTTGTCAAAAATTCAGTGACGAAATTTAGGGTCAGAAATGCAGTATCAAAGTTCTCTTCTTGAATTTCTTTGGTATAAATTATTTAAAAATAAAAAAATTGGTTGTGAAATATTTTCTTCTTTTAATTAACTATTGGTATGCACACTGGTCAAAAAAATAGGAACCTTTGTATTAAGACAGTTGCAAATAAAATAAATGGGAATAAATTCAAATAACGCAAAGAAAACTTTGAAAAAGGTCTTCTCGTGGGAGCCACGATTCAAGGAACGAAAGACAAAACTGATTTCTGAATAGAGTCCTTCTAAAAGGTTTTCAATGAACGTAAAGCACTTCCACATCTCAAAGGCGTAAATGTGGAAGAAAAAGAATACTTCAAGAACGACTCCGCCGCACTCCAAGGAGGACTGTCCGAAAAATATAGGACATCCAATGTTCAGGAAATAACACTCGAATTCAACCGAGCCTAGAATTGCCCTAATTCAATCCACAACACGCGCAGGGAATAGAAGTAACTGGGTATTGGCAGTCGACTGCCTATTCAGAAGCCCTTGATTTCAGACAAAAAATAAATAAATAAAAATGCCTTGCAGTGGTGCCCAGATCATCGTGATTGTGCACTGGAACAATAGAAGAAAGTCACGTGACCAGACGAATCCCGATATGCTTTGTTTTGCACTAAAGGTAAGCAGACTGTGGCGAGAACCTCACGAAGCCATGGACTTCCGTGTTTTGTTAAGACAAACCAAGCGACTGGAAGTGATATCATGGTATGGAGAATGTCTTGTTGGTACGGACTGGGTCCGTTGATACCGATGCAAGGTTAAATGTCATCTAGGGTGTTCCTAAATTTTGCATTAGAGGTACTGCACTCTCAATGTTATACTTTTATCCCGAAGGTGACGGCCAATTTATGGATAGCAATGCAACAGCGCATCCTGCCAGCAATGTGGAAGAATGGTTCGAAGAACATCACACGAATTTCCACCATCTTCTTTGCCCTCCCCATTCATTTAATCTGTATCCTATTGAGAATGCGTGGAAAGTGCTAAAGACAGCTATTCGTCCTTTTCCTTCCAGCAAAGTACCGCAGCTACGCGGTACTTTGCTGGACGAATGGTTACAATTAGACCAAAAGGCACTAAAACACCTTATAAAGGTTCGTATTTTTTTGGCCAGTGTGTGTATTTGTCAAGTGAATTACACCATGAAGATTTGTTAACCGATTTTCCTTTTTTAATTTGCAGTTGTGTGTTTGGCGAAACACGAAAGTAATTTCAATTCGAGAGCGCTTTCACCTCGAAACAAAGATGGCAGCCGCGATCATGGAATCTTCCAGGTAAGTTTTACTAAATGGAAGAGCAACACAAAATTAATTTAAAATACAGAAATTGCAGACAACGGTAAGATCAAACACTGAATGATGAACCTCGCAGTGGACACCCTTCCACCTCACGAAGGGGAAGGAATCTCGTGCGAAATGATAGGCGAATGATTGTGTTAAAAATATTAAATACATATCAGTAAAAGTATATAATTAAAACTCATACCGTTGTCTGTCTCTGACTGTGCCTTTCCCTAACGTGGGTGTGCTGGAGGGAACTCATGTGAGCCCTCATTAAATATTTGGGGATTATCTGAACCCCTTGTTAAAAAAAATCATTCTGATAAATTATAATAAAAGAATATTTTAACCGGGGATGATCCATCAATAAAACTCTTCTCGATTAAACTCCTGATGAAATTCAGCTCAAGGCTGGTTGTTGTGTCGAACCCTTGTACCTTGCTACAGGCTGAATACCTTGTGCCCAGATGGAGAATTCGTGATTAGTTCCTTTGCCCAAAGTAATCATTTGTTAGCGAGCTTTATCTTTTCATATCTACGAACAGTAAAAATGTGTAATTCTCTGCGCCTTGTGTTTCAAAAACCAACAGTAATACCCTTTATTATTTTATTCTCGATTTCAGATCAATGACAGATACTGGTGTTCACCTCCAGGTCCCCACAATGACTGCAAAATGAACTGTAAAGGTAAGTTATGCGTAAACGTTTGTTTACTATTTATTTCAAAAACAACTGCTACAGACAGCGTTAAGAGAGAGAGAGAGAGAGAGAGAGAGGCTAAGAATCGGAGATGAGGCGTATACTATCAAAAAGCGTATGTGAAAAGTAAGCCTATAAGTTTCCAGTGTAGGTAAATTGTCCTCTTATAATCGTTATATATTAGAACGAGTTAGATTATGCTGGAACGGACTTGCATGGAGGTATGAAGTACAGTTCATTAAAAAAAGTTCCCGGAATCACAAGCTGGTATTTAAATGATTTGCGCTACAGCCGTTAGGTTTAGTGGGGGCGTTGACGTTGACTTTTGTGTGCACTGTGGCTGGACTACTTCACTCGTGTGTCAAGGCGATTGATTGCTGAACGTC
This sequence comes from Mastigoproctus giganteus, assembly GCF_048544385.1. Lineage (NCBI taxonomy): Eukaryota > Metazoa > Arthropoda > Arachnida > Uropygi > Thelyphonidae > Mastigoproctus > Mastigoproctus giganteus. Next base: position 15,466,698 of record NC_143585.1, on the reverse strand, counting down.
GCAGTTTGAACGGTGTGCTAACATCAAGTCACTCTTTAAACTTGGAAAAGAGCTACAGAGTCGCGTCAAGCATTACAGAAAGTTTATGGAGACGAGGCTTTGAAGAAAACAGCAGTTTACGAGTGGTTTAATCAGTTTAAAACCGGAGAGGAAACACTGAAAGATGTGACGTAAACACTGAAACAATCCTGACGTAAGGTTTAGTATACGTGCAAAGTTTGTTCCACCTTGGTGTAGGGCGATCAAATGTACTGCAAGAAATGCACCGCAGGTGATTTGTTCGAAAATTTAATGCAGCATCCCAGCGTCCCAAGGAAACTGGTCACTGGAGATGAGAGATGGATGTGTTCATATACGACCCCGAGACCAAGATGGGATCATTCGAATAGCAATAAAAATGTCCACACGAACCAAGAAAAATCGTGCAACAAAATCCAATGTCAAAGTCATACTGATTGTTTTTTTCTTTTTTTTTCCCCCGACAATGAGGCCATATTGCACTACGAATTAGTGACTACGGTAAAAAGCATTACTGCTGCTTACTACGTTGAGGTTTGATAGGTTTCAGTGAGAATATGATCCTGCACCATGACAATGCGCTAGTCACACAGCGATAGCAGTTCAGCAGTTTTTGGCTGCGAGAAAAAAATCCCAGTCATGCAACAGACTCCCTACTCCCACCGTCTGACTTGTGACTGTTCCCTACACTGAAAATTTCGGGGTCATCGTTTCGCTACAATGGTTGACATCAAAGAAACGTCGAAGCGCCTCTACATGAACTAAAAAAATACGATTTTAAAGAACGTTTCAAAGCTTGGGAAGACCGATTCAACATGTGTGTGCGTGTGTGTAGAAGGAAGTACACTGATGGCTATTAGGCTAGTAAACCCATCTGTTTGCTCAATAAACTTTTATGGTAAAATTCCGATAACTTTTGGAATGTACCTTGTATTTTATATTTTAATCCTTACCTCAGCAATCGCATGCTACTTTTGAATGTATTCTTCATGGAAAATTAAATCGTTTGACTGATTTTAGATTAGAAAAAATACTTAAACACTTTCTTTTCTTTACTTTTCCTCATGAACCCTGTAATCTCTATTCATGGGCTACCTCCTTTTCTCATCCCCTAACTTTCTGTTTCACCCTCTTTAATCACTTTCTTATCAAACTATTTAATCATTCCATTCGATGTTTCTTTCGAGTTTCTTCAGAATTTTCTGAGGAAGTGTCGACACATGCCCTAGATCAGGGGTGGCCAACGAGTCGATCGCGCATTTAATTTCGGTCGATCACGACGAATTTTAAATATACAGTCGTCCCTCGATTTGTGCAATGAAATTATTGAGATGGTAGATCGCGGCGCATTTTGAAGGAAAAAATTAGATCGCATCACATATTAAGTTGGCCACTCCTGCCCTAGATTATTGTTCCTCACGCACCTCCACTTAGTTAGGGACGGGAGGCAGGGGAAATCGTGGTATCTGCTGCCTCCTCGCTGAGAAGTCGCCAGTTGCCAGCCTACAAAAGTCCAACACTACACCATACACGAACCCACTTGTACTACACGGCCTGCGTTTGGCTTTGCCAAGTCCAGAAGATGTAGCGGTGAATGGGGAACCCTGGAGACCACATACAAGTACGTACATAAACCACGTTGGCATTTGCTTTTGTGAACGGTGACCTTTTAACGAGAGTAAACTCTAGCTGGGTATACGGAGCCTTAAGTTCAATTTTAAGGTTTTAGATTGAAATATGCGAGACCGTTGTCCAAGAATCATATATTTCTTCGGTTTCAAAAACGATAATTTCAATTAATATTATACTTAACTTTCCTGTTCCCGTAATTATACCAAATATTCTCATATGCTTATTTATTAATAACATACAGTTCCTTAGAACGATTACTGCAAGTCCCCTGTGGTTATCTTTGTCTCCAGTTTCGGTGAGTTTTATTTTTGCCACAGAAATCCTTCTGATGCATCTGTTTCCAAAGAAACACAGTCGAGTCTTTCTTAACCATTAACCTAAATGGCGTATGGCCCGGGGCTGCCAGATTTTTAGGAATCTTTCCTTCTTTTATGTGTTTTTTATATTTTCTTATTTAAGAATTCGCATTGTTTTTAATCCACGAACAATTAACTCTATATAAGATCAACATTAAATTGAAATGGCGCATCGTGTTATTAACCATTTATTCTATTTTTTCTCAGCACTCCGAGATGACAATATTGACGATGATATAAAATGCTCCAAGGTCATCTACCGCCGTCATAAATTCTCCGCATGGTAAGTAACAACAGTATACGCTTACTACTTAAATCGGTGGCTCTCTTAATCTCTTTCAGCTGAAGGCACCTTAAAAGGACTATGACTATGGTAAGGTGCAGTAGGCCCCCAATTTACGAATGCTCCATATACTTTTAATTTCATTAAAATGATATTCCGTTTTCAACTGTTTTTCACTTTATAGAGTTGACGATTCTCAGTTAAATTTCTGCTAAGAATCGTTTACTGATAATAGTATCTTCTGGTCATTTCATTGGCCAATATTTATTAAAATCAGTTTAAATACTTGTATAATAAAAATAAGGCATCCGCCACAGTAGGTTGTTGTAGGGTTTTAGGAGCACCAGCGACTAAGGCCATATTGATCCGTGTATACTGTCTCTAAATTTCTTGTGTTCTGATATCGAATTTCTGTTTTCTGGAAGAAAAACCCACTACCCTCTCCTGAGACCGACCAACTCAGCCACATTGTGAAAAAAATCCCATAAGAATTCTTCCCGTCATCGACGGCACTCGAACACAGGTTTTTTCCTCTAGGTGCGGGGAGATTAGCGATTGCTTCCTCTGGGCACCATAGTAGGAAGATAATTCTTCTCTTTCAAGAAGAGTGTTTCCATTCACAATGGGTTTCCTCAGCCTAAAAGTTATTTTTTGGTAGGAATTTTTTCCCCGCCATAAAGTGTGGTTCCAGACGTCTTGGCCAGTTAACCTCAGGCTATTATGTACTCCCGAACTCCATCCATCCATGTCCTCCTAGGTATTCCTCTTCTCATTCTTCCAGAAGATATCCATTCTAGGATAGCCTTTGGATATCTGGTATCTTGTATTCGTTTTACATGTCCATACCATGTTATGACCGCCCCTATGAAAACTGAATGCGATCCGTTGACCGTGTGAGGTACAAGAGTGCGCAGTTAGTCGACCTACGTAGCGAAGATAAGGTGTCAGTGGTTCAGTAGGTAGTAAAATACCGATCCTGATGGATCTATCCATCAGGATCGGTATTTTACGAAGGAAGGATTTATCGGACTTTGATAAAGGACAGATTGTGGGTGCTCGACGAACTGGTGCCTCGATTTCCCAAATGGCTGAACTGGTGGGATGTTCGAGAGCCGCCGTTGTTGAAGTGTACCAGGACTCGCGTCAAAATGGTCAAACAACGACCCGATGGCAAAACTGCAAAGGTCAGCGAAAGGTTGATGTTAGAGGTAAGTACCGGGTCCGACGACTCGTACCGGCGAACAGGCGCAACACTGTTGAAGAGTTGACTACCCAATACAACATGGGCCAACCCGGAACTATATCTGGAATGACCATGCCAGCACGTATCGGGTATACCAGCAGACGAACCCTACGGCATCCTCTCCTAACCAAGGTTCATCGGCATAAAAGACTCGCCTGGTGCAAAAGAGCATGCAAGTTGGACGTTAGAAGACTGGAAGAAGGTGTGCTGATCGGATGAGTCACGCTATTTACTCCACACTGTGGATGGTCATGTACGCATTTGGCGTCAACAACAACATGAGGCTCTTGATCCATCATGCATGGTATCAAAAGTGCAGGCTGGTGGAGGCGGTTGTACAGTGTGGGGCATGTTTCACTGGCAGGAACTTGGACTCAAGTTCCATGTGGAACAATGTATCACTGGCCTCTGCTATCGTCAACTGCTTGCTAACTGACTACACCCCGCTATGTTACACTTTTTTCCCGAAAGGCGACGATACCTTCCAAGATGATAATGCTCCGAGCCACGGGGCACTTGATGTGCAGGAATGGTTCGAAGAACACAGTTCTGACTTCCAGAATGACGATTGTCCTCCGAACTCTCTCGATATCAATCCCATACAGCACTTGTGGGACACTATGAAAAGCCATATCAGGCCTCTGGATACACCAATCACTTCCATACCTGCATTGCTGATTGCATTACACACAGCTTGGTTGGCCATACTTCCCCAACGTTTCCAACATCTTGTTGAATCAGTACCACGTCGGATAGCTGCTGTACTGAGGGCAAAAGGAAGACCTGCGAAGTATTAAGTAAGTGGTCATAATCCAGTGATCACTCAGTGTATACTAATCTTTATATATATATATATATATATATATATATATATTAATCTTAACCTTAGTATAATAGCATACCTCCTATGTTCAAGTGTCAAAGTTTTTGCATATTTTTGAATGCTCTGTTTATCGTTTCTTTAAAGGGTTGCCTGGAAAAAGCATTGCAGAGGGAAAAACGTCAGAAATTACGTGAAAGGATGCAAATACTAAAATGCTCTGTAGAAGTATTTTTTTTTCTATTGTTACCGAAGATTAAATACTTAGCATAATGAATTCCATCGAGTTACTGAGTTCGAACTTTACAAATCTATGTTTTGCGGACATCTATCCTGAAAACTTTTATACTCCTTTGTACAAATTTACATTTTGATAAACTTTTATAGTTTTATATCGATATTACTGTATTTACGAACTGTTCTCCATTTTATAAATAAAATTGTTTTCTAGAATATTTGGAGTGTGGTTTTTTTATTAATCAAAAGCATGCTACACTGAAAGGTGTTTCTATATTTTGTACTGTGAGAATTTGGCCAAGAGACTCAAAAACAGATGTATTCTATGTCTTTCTAGAATCGGCAAAATATACAAGTTCTAACTGATTTGTAAAATAATGAAAGGGTTAAAGGAGTTAATGAAACTGTCAGAAAATTTGTTTATCAGTACCTCATGATAATTACATGGGTAAACAACATTTTTTTTTTCTTAAAAGCATGACCTTTTCAATGCACTTTTTATTGCTGATTATAAAAATCACTTCAAAATGTTTTTTACCAAGTCAGAGTTTGGAAAAGGTTCCTTATTTCATTTCAAAAGCTTTTCGTATGTGCTTGTTTAGCACTGCATTCGAAATTGTCTTCTTTCGGAAGACAAGCAGCACATGGTTGCCCTAAACCATTAAGAGTTATTAACGACTCTAGATGATAATCGTTACTGTGTCATTACAATCTGACCCATCTTCTGAACTTATCACGATATGATCCGCCTTGAATGAAACTTGGACTTGACAACGTCATTAGCAAATGTAATGGGGGTTCCCCGTCTCTTCGAGTTTATTGATTCCCTGAGGTTGGTCATCACGGTGAAAATGGTTGTGGGACTTATCTCCGAGCCATCCATATGGAATATTTGCTGCTGGAGAATCCCTATCTCTGCCTTGCTGACTACTCTGGTAGCCATCAAGTACTTTGGTAGCCGTCGACCGTGCGGCCACGCATTTTCATGCTCCGCGTTTAGTGCTAAAAATATAATGTTAATAACTGTGTACCATGATGAATCCAATACCACAAGACTCCGTTTAGTATTTGCCACCCATTGATGGAGCTGTCGTAGAACTCTCCATGACAGGTAAATTTTTATTGTCATTTTTTCGTCTCATATATTGCAATCATAACTACGGTATTTCGAAGTTGGCCCAATTGTGTGAGTAGAAACCTCACCAGGTCAAGGTTGCCACACAATAGGCCTGATTAATTCCCTTGATCATTAAGTGCGTTAAATTCCCTAATGGCCTCCTCCCTAGCGCCAGCGGCCTGAAGTCTGTAATTAAATCTGCTGAAGGTCACCGTAGCAAATCGTCTTGAATGTAACTCCTCTTCTGAGCTTAACTGAAAAGTCAGTTGAAAGCAGCATACTGAAAGTTCACTACAGTAAAATTTGTCGGAGTTCAAATATGCTAAGCCCTACCCAGAAGAATGCCATGTGCGCCGGAAAAACCACGTGTAGCCAGTGTCAAAAGCCTGCGTCTCTCACTGTGCAGTGTGTCAGCTGCGCACTTAGCCTAGGGGCTTGCTGCGTAAATAATCTCTCAAAATTGTCAGCTTCTAAGAGAAAATCGTACCTGTGCCAAGCGTGCAAAACACCTGTACATAAGAAGGTACCACCAAATAGAAGGACGAAAGCGAAAGGAAAGGAAGCGCAACCTAATAACTCCACTAACATAGATAAAGCGAAGCCTCTTCCGGTAACCAACGCTGACAACAGTCTTGTCATTCCTGCAGTCTTATACAGCTCACCGAATGCTGTAGCTATCAAGGAAATTGAATCTGCATGTGAGGCGCCACCCAGCGTTGAAGATTCTATGTATGGCGACGTACTATTAGCTCGTAAAACAGAAGACTTGATGCCGGCGAAAACACCCGGACATAATGAGAATGACAAAATAGCCGCTGAACACAGCCAACCTGCCGTGTCTACACTAATATCTGGAATGAATTTTGATATCGGGATGGAGCCTCCCGTGAATGGGAATTACGATGCTAATGTCAATGGCAATGTTACCGCCTCCATGAACCCAGGTACGTTTCGAGCGCAACTCTACAGAAACTCTACAGAAATCAATGCAGACGGCGGCATACTAGTGATAGTATTGTGTATGTCAGCCAACATTATAATGAAACCCTGACTGATACTGCTTCTAACAGTGGAAATACTATTGTAAGTGTAAATTGAAATGTTAAATGAATACAACCAAATAAATCACAGCGTGAGTCTAGACGCCCCAAGTGAAATATCAAACTCGGCTGCGGAACCTTGCCTAGGAACCAAAGAAAAAGCTGAGTACCAACAATCAGATAATACTACCTTCCTCCGCCTAGACGACCAAAAACTAGAACTCATCGCAAACGAAATAAGGCATCTAATAATCAAAACTCTAGACAGTCAACTAATGTCTCTACTCAAAGCCAAATTATTAAAACTCTCTGAAGATCATGATAACCAGGGTACGATGGCAAATACCCCCAGGGTGTCAATTCACACACATCATATCAACCAAGGGTGAGGTCACGTAATGGTCACGATACTAAAGGCACCCAAAACCGTCAACACATGACGAGTTGTGTTCAACCAGTTCCAGAAGCTAGTGTTATCAACGGTATAATTCCTTCGCTCGAAATTGAAACTCAGAATTGGCAGCATTCTAATCTATCAGTACCTCATGAGGATAAACTTATCACAAGCAATTCATGTCATGGAACGGAGAAGTTAAGTCTCACACCTGTTTCGAGTGACTGCTGTGTGAATAATATCATTTTTTCCCACATTAAATAACCCTAATGCGGTAGGTTCTAAGGCCAGATATCTCAACACAAACCAACCAGCTGAGTTTCAGAGAGACCACTTAACTCATATGGGAAAATGCATCGACAGATCCACAACAAATAATCCAGTGGCAAATTGCCTTAATGAAGACTTTACTGGGTGGCCGTATCAAGAAGCTAATACTTCATATACCATTCTGCCGGATTCCCAGCCAATCCAGAATGCTATACACTGTCCCAGTAGCCTTATGCCGAATAGACTGAATAACAAATCATATGGGAACAGATATGAAATTTTCTTCAAAAGAAAAGTTGTTCAAAGACCTCCCGTCTCCTCCTACTCATCTAGTCTAAGCGGGTACAGCCGAAACAACTCCATCTTGGTAGCTGGTATACAATACCCTGCCAATAACAATTGCGGTAGATTGTCAGGTGCATCATTCTCCTCTCGAATAAAACCCATGATCACAAGACCCATCCAACAATCTAAAGCAATCTTTGTTTCCCGAGTCGACCCTCAGACTACTCCAGACCAAATTGTGTCAAGGAAGAAGTAGACTCATGAATATAACTGTAAGAATCTCCCTACTGAAGAGGGCAGCCACATATGCGTCCTTCAAAATTGAGTGTGATGAAAAAAGATATTAATAATGTTGCCGCCACTTCCTTCTGGCCAGTGGAAGCTCTCATCAGACCTTTTTATCACAACGGCCAGCCGAGATTAAAACTACCTCGCTATGTATATCCTTGTAAGCCAACCACAAACTCACAAAAAAAAAAAAAAAAATACTATATTAGGGTTACCCGTAAATTATTACATTACCCGTATTCGTGTCTGTAAACTGCGTGTGTTCTCTGGTCGATTTGCCTGTTTTGCTGGACGAAAAAAACCCCAGTTTCTGAGGAAAAAACCTTGCTATCTACGCCTGAGACCGACTAACTCAGCCACGGAGTGAAAAAAGCCCACTAAAGTTCCTCGCGTCATCGACGGAATTCGAACCTGGGCCTTTTCCACCCGGTGTGGGGAGGACGGTGACGATACCACTGTGCTACCACGCAGACACCACAAACTCACAACTATGACGCCAAAGGAAGGAAACCAGACCATCGTAGAATATATGTACCCTGTTAGTTACACAGGATACTGAAACTCTACCGGATCGCCATTCAGATGTCAATCGAATTTCTACAATAGTCACTACCCGACACATGATACAAAGTAGGACTATACCCCGTAGAAGACCTACTAGAACACAGATAAAACCATTATCCATAGGGAAGATTTTTTATCAGAATGTTAGGAGCATACGAAACAAGTTGGACACATTGGAACAACTGCTCTTGTCACGGTCTGCTGATGTTATCTGTCTTACAGAGACCTGGCTCCAGCCACATCAAGAGTCTCTAGTCGCTGCTGGATACAATGCCTACTTCAAATTCAGATCTGTAGCGAGGGGTGGAGGAGTAGCCCTGTTTGTACGGGGAAGAGAGCCTAAAATCAGGGAAGAGAGCCTAAAAAACTTCAAGGGTTGTGTTAGGGTTGTTAAATATACAAGAACAGTAAATTTTAATTGTTTATACAGTAATGTTAGAAGTGTCGTCAATAAAATGAGCGAATTCGAACTGTTGGTTAAAACAAGTAACGCGGACATAATAGGGCTTACGGAGACGTGGTGCCACCCGGAAATTGGGGATGATGAGTTTCGGTATGGCTTGTATAATGTATTTAGGAAGGATAGGTTAGATAGAAGGGGTGGTGGGGTAATGCTTCTTATCAGAAGCAGCCTGAGTGCGACGATAGCTTTCCCGGATTCAGACATTTCACATGCTAGTACAGAGTCTGTATGGTGTGAGATAGTTGGAAACAAAGGTATAATGCGAGTAGGAGTAATCTACAGACCAGGTGATTGTGAAGATTATGACAAAAGCCTCTACATGCAAATGGAATGGGCAAGTAAGCGTCAATGCCTTATTATGGGTGATTTCAATCTGCCTCTAATTGATTGGAGTAAATGGGAAGGAAACTCGACATGAGGAACAAAATTTTTAAATCAACTAGATGACTGTTTTTTGTATCAACATGTCAGGGAAAGTACTAGAGAAAAGAATATCCTAGACCTCATCATCGCACATGAATCAGATGACATAACAGGGCTGACAGTAGAGGAACCAGTAGCAGGAAGTGATCACGAAGTTCTACGGTGGATGATGACGAGAGAGGTAGCAGAAGTAAAAGGCAAAGGAATGGGTTTTAATTTCAGAAAAGGAAATTACGACGCCTTAAGGTACTACATGGCCTCTGTTAACTGGGTAGATATCGCGCAGAGAATGAATACATTTGAACTGTGGTACGCTTTTAAAACATTAATCACAGATGCCTTGAATGCGTACATACCATTAAAAAAATACTCCACGAGAAGGGTTCCAAGTTGGATGAATAGTGAAGTTGCCGCATTACTTGAGCAGAAAAAGGTGGCATGGAAAGGTTACAGAGCAATAAAAAGTACTGAAGCCTATAACAGCTACAAGGTGATGTGTAATAGAGCCACAGAAAAGGTTCGACAGGCAAAGGCAGTTTATGAGAAATCACTAGCAAACAGAGCAAAGAGAGGGGATAAAGGATTCTTCACATATATAAATACCAAGAAGAGCAGGACAAACCAGATCGGAGCTTTACGTAAGGGAAAGGGGATAGTAATAAATACACCAGCTGCCGTTGCAGATGAACTCAACAGTTATTTTGCATCGATATTTACAAAAGAAAATCCTTTTGTGGCAATGGGAAATTGTGGGAGCGAAGTTAAAAAATATGTAATTAATGATATTGAAATTTCGCAAGATTATTTAATGAAAAAACTTTCGAGCCTACAGACCAGTAAGGCTCCTGGAGTTGATGGAATATACCCTATAATCTTAAGAGAGGCGGCAAGCGAGTGCATTGAACCATTGAGGCTAATTATGCGAGCATCACTAGACTCTGGGGAGATTCCTTTGGATTGGAAAAGTGCAAATGTGTCTCCCACACATCAGGGTGGCTCTAAAAGTGAAGTTGGAAATTATCGACCTGTCAGTCTGACTTCAGCAGTAGGGAAAATCATGGAGGCAATGATCAAGGGTGGAATTCAGGATCATTTGGATCGAACTGAAATTCTCAAGGATACTCAGCATGGTTTTGTAAAGGGAAAATCATGTTTAACAAATCTGGTTCGCTATTTCGAAAGGGTCACTCACCAGCTGGATTTAGGCAATAATTTCGACATTGTTTATTTAGATTTCAGCAAAGCTTTTGAGTCAGTCCCACATGAGCGGTTGCTTTATAAGCTGGAAGAGGTTGGAATCACTGGGAAAATCCTTAAATGGATAGAAGGATGGCTTCAGGGCAGGAGGCAGAGGGTTGTGATAAATGGCTATTCCTCAGATTGGGTTGATGTAAGAAGTGGGGTTCACCAAGGATCAGATAGAGTAGTTAACGATCGCTGTCAAGCTGAGCTTCTTCAGAGAGACCTAGATAGACTTCAGGAATGGTCAGAAAAATGGCAGCTGTGCTTTAATCCAACAAAGTGTAAGGTATTACACCTGGGAAACAGTAATCCCAAAAAAAACTTATTCACTTGGTGGAGTTCAACTAAACCCAGTACTGGAGGAAAGGGACTTGGGTGTTACGATACGGTCAGACATGAAATTCTCTGAGCATTGTAAACAGGTTGCAAGGAAGGCCCATGGTGTCCTATCGATGATCTATCGAACTTTTGCAAGTAGAGATAGGGACGTGATAATCCCATTATATAAGGCTTATGTTAGACCACACTTGGAATACTGTGTTCAAGTATGGAGACCGCACCTGAAGAAAGACATCGAGCTTCTTGAAAGGGTGCAAAGAAGGGTAACTCGCCTGGTGAGATCGGCAAAAGGGCGTCCTTATGAAGAAAGACTTCGAATATGTGGGTTGCAGAGTTTGGAAACTAGACACCTTAGAGGAGATTTGATTGAGGTGTTTAAGGCTCTGAGAGGCATCAGTAAAATGAATGAGGACAAAATTTTCAAGATTATAAATGATGCTAGAACTAGGGTACATAAATTCAAGTTACCGGGGGGGAAATGTTTAGATTGGACTGCAGGAAGTTTTATTTTAGCCAGCGAGTTATAAATTACTGGAATAAGTTGCCTTCATGGGTGGTAGAGGCCGACAGTTTGGGGGAATTCAAAGGTCATCTGGATAGTACTTTCGGGTAAGGGAAGCGCATAGGATGATTGGTTTAAATTTCCTTTTTATTTATTTTTTATTTTATTTTTATTATTTATTAATTATTATTATTTCTTTTATTTATTTATTTATTTTTTGTTTTTATCATTGTTTTATTCGGATTTTTTTTTTTTTTTTAGCTGGTGCAGCATAAGCCATAGGCTTTCTTGCACCATGCGGCCGTTACTAATACTAATACTAATACTAATACTAATGAGTTACGGGTGACCTTATATAATAATTATAATAATTTGATATCCCTCTCTATACACCTGAAATGTGGTCATCTGCTCCTGCTTCCCACCTAAACAAGTACATCAATCTGGAATATTGGTTGTTAAGATGGATGAACATTAGCCACCCTTTACTGTCTCGAGATCCATCCTCCAAGCTAACCTATGCACCACTCCCTAGAGACTTCTCATCGCGAACAGAAATGCACTCACGTTATCACGGCTTATCACATATCGAATTGATCGTCCATCTACATATCCGTTAATCGCTCGCCCAAAGAAGGCAAGTGGAGAAAACCTCGACTCCTGCTTCCATCTGTGGCTACGCTTACAAACATCGATTCCCTGAGGGACATGTTTCTGGCCAATTGCCACCAGATCTATAATAAATTAGGCATCTAACCTGATAAGTTCTGTGATGAAAAGTTTTACAAAAAGGAAAGCCTTAAGAACTGTCAACAACCTCAACAACGTCAGTAAGAAGTCCTCCAGAGATATGGCGTTTTTAGCATTAGCATTAGCATTAGCATTAGTAGAGGCATATGATGCAAGAAAGCAAGCTTATTCAGCATCAGCCAAAAAAAAAAAAAAAAAAACACACACCACTCCCATTTCACCCCTCCGTTCGTTCGAAATACCTGTCCAGTTGAGCTTTAAATTTGTTTAGGCTATCAACTTCAACAACAAGTGATGGAAGTCGGTTCCACCAACCAACCACCCGCTGGCCAAAGGCAAATTTCCGCACATCTATCCGACATCCGTCCTTCCTCAATTTGAATTTATGCCCTCTGAGGTGATTATTCTGAGCAAGATGAAGAATCCCATTGGCATTGCATTCAAAGCCTTATACACCTCTATCAGATCAACTCGCTGGTGCCTAGTCTCCAGACTCTGTAATTTGCAAAACTTAAGCCTTTCTTCGTAAGAGCAACCCTTTGTTCCATTCACTAATCTTGTTGCCCTTCTCTGTACCCGTTCCAGCAGCTCTACATCCTTCTTGAAGTGAGGCCTCCAGACCTGTATACAGTACTCAAGATGTGGCCTAACCATTGCCTTATACAAGGGAATAATCACCTCCTTATCCCTGCTAGAAAACTTCCTGTATATCATTGACAAGACACCATGAGCTACTCTTGCAGCTCGTCTGCACTGCTCAGAGAACTTCATATCTGCCTGCACAATTACCCCCAGGTCCTTTTCATTCTCCGCCACTGTCAGTGTAGTACCGCAGAGTTGATACGTTGCTCTGGGGTTACTGTTTCCCATATGTAGTACTTTACATTTGTCAATGTTAAACTTCATTTGCCACCTCTCAGCCCATCTGTTCAACCTTTCCAGATCCTTTTGCAGCAGCATAGCGTCAGTAGTGTCCTTAACAACCCTGCCAACCTTTGTATCATCTGCAAACATGGACATTAAACTTGATATCCCATCATCAATATCATTCATAAACACCGAAAACAACAACGGACCCAACACTGAACCCTGAGGAACTCCATTAATAACATTAGTCCACGTTGAGCAGTGTCCATTGATTACTACTCTCTGTCTTCTGCCACTCAATCAACCCCTTATCCATAGCAGCAATTTGCCTCCAATGCCACACTGCTCCAATTTGTGCAGCAGTCTTCCATGTGCAACAGTATCAAAAGCCTTTCTAAGATCCAAATATATAATATCAAAATTATTCCCTGCATCCAGTTCTTTTGTGACTACATCATAGTATCCAATCAAATTGGTCAGGCAAGACCTGCCCTTAACAAAACCATGCTGCCTCTGAGCTATAACTGAATTCTTGTCTAGATGATCCTGCAGTGCTTCTTTAACCAGTGCCTCCATTAATTTTCCTGGAACAGAAGTTAAACTAACAGGTCTATAATTACTTGTGTCAGCCTTTGATCCTCCTTTGTGAATTGGGGTTACATTTGCACATCATCAGTCTATGGGTACTTCCTCTGAGTCCAAAGAAGCTCTCATAATTATGGCTAGGGGTTTGCTTACTTCCTTTGCTGCCTCCTTTAATATAACTGGATAGATCCCATCCACCCCAGGTTCCTTTTTTATGTTTATCCTCAACAATCTCTCCTCCACTTTCCTCTCAGTTATTACAAAATCATCCAGCTCACTGGCAATATTTACTTTACCTACATCATTCTCCTTCCTGAATAACTCCTCATGCGTGAATGTAGATGCAAAATACTCGTTTAGATTGTTAGCCACCTGAGCAGGATCCTCAACTGTTGAACCATCAATATCCAGTGGACCAATCTGATTCATCCCTTTCCTTCTTGAGTTTAAATATGTAAAGAACTCTTTTCTGTTTTTCTTTGCATCCTTTGCCAAGGATTTTTCGTAGTCTGCCTTTGCCTGCCTAATCTCCTTTGTGACTTGGTTACAGACCAGCTTATATCTATCATAGGCTTCCATGTCACCCATTAATTTGTATGTATCCCATGCATTTTTCTTCTCTGCCACATGTCTCATTAGTTCATCTGACAACCATTTAGGCCTAAACCTTGAACAATATTTCTCAGTTGGTATGTAAAGCCTGGTGGCCTCCAAGATTAGTTCCTTGAATGCTTCCCATTTTGAGTTTGCTGTTGGTAACATCATCAGTTGGTCCCACTGTATAGAATTTAAATACTGTCTTAGACCATCATAGTGGCCTTTACGAAAACAAAAACCCTTCCCTTTACCTCTGATGGTAGTTACCTCCTTGAGTAAATCCCACTTCAACATACTGTGATCACTGCCACCTAGTGGTTCATTTATCTGCAGATTCTTAATGCATGAAGAATCACTACTGATAATCAGATCAAGAGTATTGCTCCCTCTTGTTGCCTCACGAACATGCTGATGTAGAAAACAATCATCCAATAAATCCACAAAAGCCTTGCTAGTGTGCGAGTGACCAACCCACAAATTCCAGTCAATATCTGGGAAATTAAAATCCCCCATTATAAGGCTCTCTGATTTACTGGCCCACTCTATTTCCCTGTACAATATCTTATTATACTCATCAGAGTCATTAGGCCTATAGCACACTCCTACTGTCAATTTTGATTTCCCTATGCTTATGTCACACCAAACTGACTCGACATTGCCCTGTCCATCGATGTCGACTGGCTTCACTTCCTTGGACTTTATGTGTTTATTAACTAATAGCATAACCCCTCCTCCCCTCCTGTCCTGTCTATCCTTTCTATACACATTGTATTCCCCAAATTCCAGTTCCACATTACTTATATCTGTGTGACACCACGTCTCTGATATCCCAACAATATCTGCCTTTGATGTTTTGAGCAATACCTCAAATTCATCAAATTTATTTACCAAACTCCTAGCATTGGTGTACACGCAGGTATACATGCACCTGTTTCTATTCTTAGCTACCCTAACACAACCCATGTGTTTACTTGTACCGCAATGACTCCCAGCAGTCTCTGAAATATCCTGCATCTTGTTTTTCAGGTTTCTGCTCATTTCAATAGAAGCAGTGCAAGAATCACTTCCACCTCTGCCAGTGGCTACTGTTAATCTATTAATCCTTGTATCCCCCCCCCGACTAGCAGTTTTCCGACCCACCTAACACTGCCTCGACAGCATCAGCAAAAATTCTTGCACCCTTTCTATTTAAGTGTATCCTATCCCTGTAGAAGCAATCTCTCCAGTTAACAAGTACAGTCCAGGCTGAAAAAAATTCTACCCCTTGAGCCTTGCACAATCCCTCCAGGGCCGAATTGATCGACAAGGCTCTCATCATATACTCTCTCCTATCGTGTAAAGTGTAAAGTGTAAAGTGTGTTTAGGGTCAAGCGGCACCAGGGGTTTCCCCCATCTCCGCGTAGGTTACATTGTATGTGAACCAGTTTACTGGAAAAGCCAGAGATTTAAAAGTGTATGGACTTTGTATATGTGTGATGCCTTGTACCGTTGTTCATCTGGTCATTTAGCTGCCAGACCTCTACTGAGGCCCGACGTTGCCCCACTTTCGCCCCGTGGAGGCAGACCAGGTATCCACTTGAATATAGTTCACTCTGGCAGGTCCTGCCACCTAATTTCCTGAGATTTCAGTGGCTAGGACCTAAAAAAAAAATAAAAATAATAAAAAAAAAAATAAATAAATAAATAAATAAAAAAAAAAAAAATAAAAAATAAAAAAAAAAATAAATAAAATAAAATAAAAATAAATAAAAAATAAATAAATAAAAATGTGATCACGTTGAGGAGGAAGTGCTCCTATCGTGTCTGGGCAGAATTGCAGACACTTTCAAATTCAACCCTAATTCACGGCTTTTTTTCAACAGTGACCTGTACTTGCTAAGTAATTCCGCCGGTCTCCTACTCTTTTTTGACAAATGTGAAAAAATATTAATACCAACATGTGTTCGCAGCAACCGTGGGGATAGATGTCACAAAGCTCCTGTGCCCTTTGTCAAATGGCAACGTAGATTACAAACGAGAGGCAGAAGTAGCCATGTTGTAAAATACCCGAGTGCAGCAATAGAACCCGTTTCAATGAAGTATGGTATAAGCGCGAATCAAGATATATAATATAATTTTTAATACCGTGATAATTTGATAAATATAAAGGTCCGTATATACAGGAAAAAAGTTCAACTTTTTTTCTTTTTTTTTGAATTTTTGCCGATTTTCTAAGAATATTGTAATTTAATCTGAAGATAACCAAAAAAATTTCTAATCCAGAACAACAGAACTCAATGAGAAATATCGATAACTGAAGAGTTAATAGTTTCGTAAATATTACAATATGAAATCATGCAGTGTGGACAACCATTAGAGAATTTAATAAGGAAACCTACCGTCATTTATAAATCAGTAAAAATATTCCGTTAAGCGTTTCGTACATCCACGTTTCAATTCCAGTTTAAAGTGGTTATTTCTGAAGAGATGAAGCCACTCTCAGCAGGAAGTGATAACCAGGCAATATCTTATCCTTACTCAACTTCTGAAATAGGCAACAGAAAATAAAATATGTAAAGAAGCTACATAATTGGTTAGTCTGATTTTCAATTTCAATCCCAGGTTTTATGTATAATTATCACTGAACTTCAAGTGATTTACATGCCAAGCAGTCATTCATTCAGTTTTAATTAAAGTTGTTTCTTTCATCCCACTGCTTTACAAAGTCGTCAGAGTAATTTGCAAAAATTTTCAGGCAGGGTCTTCCCTTAAGGAAACTATGCTTCCACCCATTTAAAATCTCATTCAGGTCGAGGTGGTCAAAAGAAATCAAAATTTATTTCTTTTGATTTTGCTTTCTTTCGAACAATATCATTGCTGTTGTCTTATTCTTGAAATGACTGAAACAGTAAACACACAATTATCTCCGTGCGTTTGGGAAAGAAATATATATATAAAAAGCTACAGGAGCGAGAAGGCACTGGACCAGCGTGACAGATTATGGTCCATTTCCATCAAAATTATTTGTTAAGGAGACCTCCATCCTGCAATAAATATGATTAAAGACATTGAAGACAGTTATTTTGTTGGATCGAAAACATCTTTTCAGATTTCCGAACTTTTCTGCACTGCTCTTTAGAATTTGAAAACTTTCAGCAATAGCCCACTGTTTTCTCATACATCTCTCGACCGAAATGAAATAGGAGAGTATCCGTTCTTTCTGGTCATCTGCAGTACAAAGAGCGTGGTAAGGTTACGTTTATGACCCAAGAAACAATTGCTAAGTTTAGTAATAATGTGATTCACAAGATAGTAAATAGATGGGTGGGTGATGATTGGGTTTGCCCATTTCAGGTACCAATATCCAATATCCTGAAAAGAATTTAATGAGTGACTTCTAATGAGTAAGGAGTGACTTCTAACCATCCTGACATCACGACACCAACGGCCATTCAGAACCAGAATATTGTCTGTAAATGCAAGCAATCTACTCTGTTTGCTGGACGCAAACCACAGATTGTGTTAGACAATACCATGTAATAAACAATCAGGACGGACTGATTCGACCATGATTCGTAAAAAATCATATTAAAATTTCTCTCATCTCGACGGAAATTAAACAGATTCAGTTCTTTTTCTGGCAGCCCATAAAGCTGCAAAGAGCTTTGACTTTTTATACGCAAAACGATTACTAAAAGTTCAGAAGGCTACAGGAAGATATTTGTAGTAAACTGTATGACTGTGAATCAGTGGAAACAAAATCTTAAATTACTCAATGTAAACCAACTACTTTAATAAAATTCTGGAATTCACACTCTGTTTTAAGATTCCCCAATGTTTTCTACAAGCGTTATACATGCAAAGGAAACTCTACCACTACCCACCAATGTCTGTTTTCTTTAATCTTTTTCCATGCTGCCTGTAATATCAACACTTAACCAAACTGGAGAAGTACTCATGATTGCAGTACAGAGTTTTAGCGTATAAACAATTCCACTACGGTGAAATTTGGGCAGATAACACAGCCTTTAAACCCCCTAAATGTTATAGTCTAAATGCATATTGTGCAAAAGAGAGAGGGGATTTCCTCTTTTCGTGAACAAATCCTCATTTTCAATCATTTAAACTTTTATATTTACGAGACAAATGCAACTTCCTCTTAATTTAGTTTTGAAATCTTGGGTAACTGTCAGCTGGAATCACATTAACGTCTATCCGTGTTTGCGCAGCTTTGCGTGTTTTCCACGGTTATTTCATTAAAGGGGGTTTTCCAAAACGACGTCATTTTTTATGGTTTCACGGATCAGAAGAAATTCGCTCTAAGAGCGGTATAAATACGAATGTGTCCGGGTGGACCACAAGAAGACAGGACAGAACTATCAGGCGAAGAATAAAGTAAGAAAATGAAAATGAGATGTATCGTGTTGTGTCTTTTGGGACTAGCTATCGTAGCATCAGCGAAGAAGTTTTCTGCGTGCGAGCTAGCAAAGAAATTGGCATCATCTGGTATCCAGAAGTCCCTGATACCTGATTGTAAGTAGAATTATCTCCCTTTACTTTGGTTTTCCTGAATGAGAAATTTAAATCATTTGATTCCTAAATGGAATGCGTGGAAAAAATAAATTTCATTTCTTCTGATACGTGCTCAAAGTAGAAGAAAAAGAAATAGTAGAAAGAACTGGATATTAAGTGAAAGTCTAGTGATAGATGTAGGTTGCAACCTGCCTTCATTCATCACATATTATTATTATTATTATTATTACTTTTTCTCCTTTATGGGTTTTTTGCCACCAAGTGACGGATAAGTACGAAGTGCATGGGTTGGTTGGTCGTGTCCGGTTAGTATTGTTATTATTACTATTGGTCGAGGAACTCTATTACTATCCTACAGGTGTTCCGAATCGCAGTTGTATGGATTTCCACGTAACTGTTCTCGGGAAGGCCTATTGCAGCTAGTTTGTTATGGAGGCTCTTTGGCACCATGCCGGTGGTTGACACGGTAATCAGAATGGTCATTACTTGTTCCATATGCCACATAACTTTACTTCCCGTCTTAGATTTGAATACTTCCTGACAATTTCTTCGTGTGTTTTCTGGAGGTTGCTGATGTTAGGCACCGCTATGTCGATCAGGTAGGTAGCCAATTCCTTCTTGTCGATGAGGTTATATTTGGTTACGGTACGGTTCCAGTACAGTCTGTGATTAGAGGTCTCTAGTAGGACCTGAGGCTCGTACTTGTAATGCGGTAAACTTTCTTTGATCAGCTGGTATTTTTGCGCTAGCTTCTGATGTATTATCCTGTCAGGCAGGATCTTGGCTATCTGGCTGTGTCTGTGAGTGTACTCAGTCTGCGTGATCACCCTGAATCCTGCAGGGATGTACTGGATTGTTTCCGGAGCCAGGTGGCATCGGCGCTATGTCTCATCTGTTACTCGTGGGTCCTTGGCGATGTAATTCCTGTAGTTCCTGATATTTATTACCTTATCTTGGATGGCGACCATGACTCCTTCGATCTCGGGAAATTGCTTTCTTTTCGTGGGCCGAGCTATTATTATTATTATAACAGGCAACACGAAAGATTTTAGAACCGTCAATACTCCTTTAGCATGCTTTCTTTCTTAATATAACAGATTCTTATAACAGTATTATATTATTATAACTTCATATAACAGGTAACGCTCATTAACATTGGAATAGAACTATTTCCGATTGTAATTCTCAGAATAATTCAAGAGAAGAAAGCTTGTTAATAGAGCAGAGTAGAAGGGAAAATGAAAAAGGGGAAGAATTAATTTAGTTCAAAAGAATTGAGGTCGAATTGTGAATGGATGTTGATTAACGGACGTATGCCTTAGCATTTAGTATAATTGAAAGAGCATCCCAGTTTGTGTAAAAACACAGCCAACTAAATGATACATGGTTAAAGCAGTTGCAATAAATTGACGGAACCAAACCACTGTAATCTTTACGAATAAAAGTCACATTTCGCAGCCTCACCAATACCCAAAAATGCTGTTTCAATTTACAGCAAGCGTCAGATTTTATTTGTTATTTATTTTGTTAAATGCTACCTATGTTGTTATTTAAGTCCAGAAGTGAAAGATAAAATTCGAGAGAAGCATCCAAAAGGGTTCTAGTTTTCTAAAAAAATACTCTTCAGTTAGATAATTGAAATACAAAGTTTTAATCACGCTTGCCTTACAGAAACAGAACTCTAGTTTTGGTTAGTATAGATTATGACATCTCTTCCAGTATAATTCTCGACCCATTCATCAGAATTGCATAGCCCTAGTGAACCAGCCAATGAACATAGACCCATTAAACAAGTGGCTCAGACAAGTATGCAAGGAAACCATATGCGACACAAGTTAGTTGTTCTTGTCATGACACGTACAGTCCAGTTAACTGATTTCAAGAGGGGTGTTTTTTCCGATGTGGCATTCCTGACTGGTCGATTCGTGCAACAGCTGACAACGTACACTATCCAAGTCGAGCATCGGTGATATTATCATTAAATCGACCCGAGACCGTTCCACCAAAACCCAGGCGGTGGAACGATCATGCACAGGAAGACCAGAAGATCACTCCAGTTGACCAGGGGTTATCGGTAATCTAATCAGACATCGTGCAAAACATCAACAAGGAGTCTGAGGCATTGCCAGGGGTCATGGTCTGCATGAACGCACTATATACAGAGTTCCACAACCTCTGTTTTCAGTTGTTGTTATAGTAGGCTTTTAGGAGCATCAGCGACTAAAGCCATATTGCTGGGTGAATATTGTCTCTAAATTGCGTGTATTCTGCATTCCCAGTTTCCACGGGGGGGGGGGACATGCAGCTCTCGCCTGAGGTCGACAAACTCAGCCATGTTGTGAAAAAAGCACGTAAAATTGAGAAAAAGTCCTGAGTTCGAGTTTTGTCATCGGCGGTACTTGAACTCAGGTCTTTCCACCTGGTGTGGGGAGGAAGGAAATCCTACCAACTGTGCTTCCCACGAAGGCTGTGTTTTCGGAGAACAGCTGTGAAACATAGGCCCAATATCACCAAATAAAATCAACGGTATCGCCTTGCATGGTGCATCGAACGTAATTAGTCCAGAGAGCATTAGAAATCGGTTCTATGGAGTGACGAACCACGCTGTGCTTTATTCTATCAGATGGGTGGCTGGGCTACGGAGGATGGGATGCCTGGAGAATGTCTATTGTCAGGGTGCATCGCTCCAACGATGACGTTTGCAGGAGGTAGGGTGATTCCTTGGACCTGTTTCTCATGGGATGTCCTTACTGCTATGTTTTTAGGTGGTTCTCAGGTAATCCATTAACATCGACACTACGTTAACATTTTTATCGTGATAATCACCGTTGAGAGTTACTTTGTACAATTCGATGTTTGTTTCAGCGAGAAAATCTTATAAGTTCATGCATTTGGAGAATAAAACTCTTGGTGTCAAATATAAGCTTGGGGTGTGGGCGAGGGGAACAGGAGCTAAAAGTGATTCAACTTAAAAAGGCTAAAGTGTTATGACAAATCTGACATTAAAGCTTTTATGTAGTGTAAACAGGCAGCAAGGCACAGGGTGTTCGATCTATGATTCACAGAATCGTTGCTACTAGAGAGAAGCACGTCATTTTTCCTCTGTGTAAAAGGGAAAATCGATAGTTAGACTGCATTGGGAATATTTATTCAGTTCTGAAGGTTGTACCTAAAAAAAGATATAGAACTTCTGCAGAGGGTTCAAAGCAGGGCGAACAGATTAGTCATAAGGACTAATCGATATACTTCTGAAGAACGGTTTAACTTAAATGGATTGAAAAGTTAAAAAGCAGATGAAATAATTGTGGAATGAACTAAAACTGGAACACCGGTTGAGGACTAGGCCAACACCTCCCACATTGGCAGCTGATCTGGCCATGGTCCTGCAGGAAGAATGGAAGGCTGTATCCGCTGTAATCTACTGTTCCTCATTGGAGTCTACCATGATGATTGAATGCATCGTAGCAGCCAAAAGAGATCGACACAAGGTATGGAAGTGAATGGCGGTGATGTCACTCTAAAAGAGATATTTTAAGCCATATTTTCTCTTTTCTAAAGTGACGTATTGAAGGTATATTCATAATATTCGTTATTGGAAATGGGTTGTCTGGGCGTGTAGCACAGTTGCCTTGTCACCGTCCTCCCCAAATCGGGTGGAAAAATGCCCTCGTTCGAACCCCATCGATGACATGAGGACCTCTAATGAGCTTTTTTTACTCCGTGGCTCAGTTAGTCTGTCTCAGGCGTAGATAGCAAGGTATTCTCCCCCAGAAACTGAGGTTTTTCGTCCTGCAAAACAGACAAATCGACCAGACAATACACACAATTTACAGACACAAATACGGGTTTATGTAATCAATTACGGGTAACCCTAATATTATAGCAATAGTGCACTTATGGGAAAAAAATTGAAAATACCTGCACAGTTACAAAAAAACAAAAAAAAAACTTATATGTTTTCTTCATTGAATTCAACAATATTTTTGTCCAAAAAATTGTGTACGCTTAAGATTTAATGACTTTTTGTACATTTGCCCTTGTTTTTCACTGTTCCTTTTTGCTAAGTGTGGTTTTGTTTTGCAGATGTGTGCCTGGCAAAACACGAAAGCAATTTCAATTCGAAAGCTCTTTCACCTCGAAACGGAGATGGCAGCCGCGATCACGGAATCTTTCAGGTATGTCCTGTTTGTTTGTTTGTTGTTGGGTTTTATTGGCGCATTAGCAACTAAGGCTATAATGCGCCAAGGTATGTCCTGCCCGAAAGGAAAGAGGATCAAATATAATAGATTAATTAAAAATAAATGAATAAATTTCAGGGCAAAATTTGCATAGCCTACTGATTTCCTCATCCCTTTTATTTTATTTTTTGGTTTTCCAAAGAAAATTGGAATTCTGCAAACTTTATTTCAGCGATTAATAATTTCGTCAATTGTTCACTAATTTTAGGATCTGTTAATGAGTTTTCATCACGACAGATTCACTGTTTGTTTTGTTGTTTATTTGTATGGTTATAGGCGCATGAGCGAATGGTCATAATGCGTAGCATATATTGTCTATACATTGCGTAAGTTCTGTGGTCGATTTTCGATGTGTTGGAAGAAAAACTAGAGTTTTCTGTAGAAAACCGTGCTAACGTCTTCTGAGACCGAAAAACTCAACAACGTTGTGAAAAAGACCCAGGAATTTCTCGAGTCATTGACGGGATTCGCTCGTGGAAAAAGCCCGAGAAATCACTTCCTCCCTGGTGTGGAGGAAGTGGTTTCTCAAGGAACGGTGTTAATACCAAGTGTGATACCGACGAGGGCCGGTGAGATTAGCTTCTCTGTGTTTGGGAATCCGTATTGTAAAGTTCAGTCGCCCGATTTAGAATTGTTTTTCGCAAACAGATAAAGAGGGATGTATTTGTTGAGGTGAGGTTACAATATTTCATTTTAGCAGTTCACCTTGAGTAGCGTGATGAACTCAAGCCACGTAGAAGTAGTGTTATTTGTTCCTTTGAATAAATTGTACAGACCAAGCTGAAACTCATCAATCCGAAGCCTTAGTAATGCACAACCATATAGCCAGGAAGAGAGTTATACTGAAATCATTGCATGCATTTATTAAGGGTCGTCATTTCTGACCGACCTGATTGCGTACTCTGGCACAGTAACAAAAGATCAGGAACCAAAAATTAATTTGACATCATAACTTGTACTTATATTTCAGAAAGAAAACCTTTGCTATTGTTCACATAAAAGACTGCTCTATAAGTTAGAGGTTTGTTGCATTGGGGACAAGTTTCTATGTGTAAAGGGATGGTTGAAAGTGAAAAGACAGAGAGCAGTTTTCAATGGACGCTGCTCTTCTTAGAGTCCTGTTATTAGTGGACCACTTTATGGTTCAGCGCTGGGCCCATTTTTTTTTTTTTTTTTTTTTATATTTATTAATGATATTGATGAACGCATGTCAGACATAATGTCTCAGTGTACAGACTGGGAATTTAAGAATAATACCTTAAGTGTAATGTTTAATAGTGTTTTCATACTTATTGTAATGTACGACTCCTGTATCTAATTTAGACGGACTGCCCTTCTCTCTTTACTGGTGCGATTGGCAACTATTCAATGATTGTTCCTGCTGACAGTGTTAAGAACGTACTGAACAGTATCTACTCAGGAGTTTTGTTTCTCTGTAACCCCAACCAAGATCTTCGTCAAGAAACATCAGCCTAGCACATGATGGCTCACGTGGAAATGAAATGCCACTCCTATCACACCATCAAAGTTTCAGTGCCTTCCAAAAATTTGCCAAAAATTATTTGAAAGACTGCACTAACAACATCCTTGGCTTATTCTTCCTGGAACCGCGAAGTATGGAGCTTAAACTATTTAAATATATCAACGATGCTACGTAACACAACCATAACCTACCGAGTCTATATTCCTTTAATGTCTTGGATCCCTTTTGATGAACTGAAGGCGCACCACTCTGCTATTCTCCAAGCGTGTTATTAAGAAGCATGTCTTCAGGAATTTTCGGTTGAATGCTTTTGAATTGCATCTGCACCTGCGCCTGCTAACACCACTTGACCGGAAGAACTGGACAAACTATTAGAGCGGGTGGACAGTAGATATCAGAAGTGTTTTTGTTATTGACTTATTTTTATTTTTATTATATTTTTCTTATTGATTTGGGTCATGCCATATAAGCTTGCTTTCCTGCATTATTTACCACTATTAATGCTAATACTAATTATGCATTTGAAAATTCTTGGTTTGGGATGAAGGTTACGCTGTTATTGGTGGTCGAAATGGACACGTACATACATGTGTCTGGTAAATTTTAATGATGGACCTGGTTCTGCAAATGTAGGTTCTGGTGCATAGCAATAGCTTGAGTGTTTGGAGCCCCTTTATATTTGAGGTTTTCGAGCTTCCACTTGTTTTTCGAACATGCTACAAATGCTATTCCAAATTTATCACATGCAAGGATTCCTATATAGTATATCAAAATAATAGTAATTTATTTAGCTTTTCCAACAGATTTCTAGCACTCATTGAAACCGTAATGTATATAAAATCTGTTGAAACGTGTTACACATTAAATGTTTCTTTAGAAAAGTTATACATATTACCGTTTACTTGTGACGGTGTGCGCCACTTGTTATTGCTGTGATAATTACGCTTTCGCTTATCCTTTGCTATGGTCGCTGAGGTTGGTAACCCATGACCATAACTATAGCACATTGTTCTCAGTGTGAACTGTGGGGGGAAATTTGTTCTTTATCTTTACTTTTTGTTTGTTGTGAATTTATTTAATATTCAATATTCTTTATTTTGTTCCCTTATTATATATATATATATATATATATATAGACCTTTTTTTTCTTATACCCCCACTTACACATCTCACTTAGACTTCACAGGAGAATTCCAGATTCAAAGGAACTTCCCAATTACGTATAATTCCTTTCGGAAAGGCTAAATGTTCAAGAATGACAAAAACACACGTTAATTTATAACATAACATAGTTTATTTACATATATATATATATATATATATATATATATACAAATGATAAAGTGATCAAAACTCAAGCACATACTAATATTATTCAACTTTGCGTATGTAGCATCAGATATATATATATATATATATATATATATATATATATATATATATATATATATATATATATATATATATATACAAATTAATTCATTGGGTTTACACTAGAAAGGTTATTTCTTTCTACACAACAAACTTAATATCCTTACTAAACCTGCTATAGCTTCTTCTTTCTTCACACATGAACAATAAATACTTAAGAGGTTTAGTTAACACCCTTTTTCCTATGTAAATCAAATTCTTATCTTATAAATTGATTTAGGAATTTCACTCTTAACTTCTGATTTAATTAGTGCTCTTTTTTTTCTTGGGCAATATAAGTTCACAAACTTTCTCTAATCAAGATAAATCATACACTTGACATCAATTTCTGAACTAATGCTTGTCCAAAGGATTAGCTACATTCAGAAGTTCTTTTTCTTTCTCTGTATTTCTCTGCCCTTCCCTTCCAAAATATATCATACATATATGTTAGACAATAACTAATAACAAATATCAATTTCTCTCTTTTGCCTTTCTACATATGTCTAATTATACATTAATGAAAACTATTACTATCATCTGACTTATCTCTATATTTATGTATGTATATTTATATTTTTGTACATCCTTCCCTTAACAACTTTCTAAACATCTACTAATCTGATATTAGAGTTCCTACAGTCGTTTATAGGTAAGTGAGAATAACTTATAACTAGTCACTTACTTAATTTTACGAATCGGATTTCTCCGTTTTGGGGCCTTCAGCTCCTTGTCTGGGAATGGCATCATCCTTTACCAAGGGCATTCATCTCAGGGCTTTACGTTTCTCAATGGCTGTACTCTACGTCTGGATAGGGCATCACTGAGTCTCTTAGGAATTTACGGGCTGGTCTTCCATACTGCTACTTAGCCTATGGTTCAGCTATTCTGGCGGGCTCGGGATTACAACTTTACCTTCTCAGCTCACTTATCTGCGCCTTTGCCTTTACCACTGCCTTCAGATGATGGACTAGGGTTATTTCTTTCCTTACACCACTTATTTTCACGCTGGCCACTTTCACTACCCTCCAATTACGGACTAGGCTTATTCCTCCATACACTTCACTCATTTGTATACGAGCCACTACCCTTCCTTTCCAATGATGGACAGGTTTGTTTCTCCTTACACTTCACTCGTTTTGCATACGGGCCACTACCCTTGCCTTCCGATGACGGACTACGCGACTGCTCTCTTCTATCATGAAACTCCTCTAATTTTTCTTAACTTACTGACTGTACTTAAACTTATCTCACCCTTCACTACTCCATCTTAACTTTGTCAGATATTTCTCAACTGGCTGACAGGACAGGACAGGACTTACCTAACCCTACACAACTTATTACTCCATCTTAACTTTGTCAGAACTTTCTCAACTGCTGACCTCAGACGTTATCTAACCCTACACAACTTATTACTTCATCTTAACTTTGTCAGATTTTTCTCAACTGCTGACCTGAGTACTTATCTAACCCTACACAACTTATTAACTCATTTTCCCACTAACACTGTCAAAAACTCAACTCTGTGTCTTTTCCTATCTAACATTAAAAACACCAACAAAAACTCAACTCAGTGTCTTTGACTAACTCATATTTACCCACACCGACAAATATCTCAACTTTCCCCTGTCTTTACTAACCCATTTCCACAAACACCGACAAAATACTCAACTTTTTGTGTCCTACTAACTCATTTTCATAAAAACCCACATACAACTCAACTCTGTGTCTTTTCTTGGCTGCGCGCGCTCTCTTTTTGTTTTCCTAATTTGTGTATCGCCCTTTTGTGTTGGCCCACCTTCGCTCAGAAATTTAACCACTCGTAATTCAATATTTAAATTTACATCCCAATTATTTGCTAGTGTGGGTTTCCCATGCTATGTCCATCCCTGCTAGATTCAACCTCCCATTTTAATATCACTATTCCTTTTCCAGGCCGTCTGTTCTCTTTTGAAATAGGCCGACATTCCTACAGACACGTGTTACTAGATTCGCACCTACCATAAATTTCTTCGAGACCAGCTATTGCAGACTACCAGACGCTAGCCCTATTGTTTTGGCCACAGTATTAGTCGTGTGCTCACTTCTGTTTGTCTCCAATCAAACTGATGTTCTGACTAATTCGGCTCATCTCTCTATTGTTCTCGAGCGACCCCCCCGCCCCCTGTCGCTCATTCACCGATGGCACTGCTACCCGTTTTAGACCTCCAGATTTGTTTACGGTACTTATAGCTGAGTGTTTATCTATCTGTTGGTAGACATTTCGGGCAGAAATTCCCCATGATTCTCCCTTGCTTTCGATTAGCCCTCTCCTTAATTTAATCTCCCCCATATTTTTTAACAATCCACTTTGTTCAATTTATTTGATTTGTTATATTTTATTTTTCAATATAACTATTCTTGACGTAGCCTTTCTTATTAAATTCTCAGTTTGGGAACGACGATCTGTTATTTTTATATACAATTGACTTGTAAAATTTTACATCTAAGAGAACTAATAGCCTTTTCAGCAATTTCCTCATTTTTTCTCTGAGGACTAGTATCGATCCTATTTGTGTTAGTATCGATAATAACTAAGAAGCCCATAAAGTACAGTTATTCACCGTTTGGTAAGAGGAATGTGTGTTCAATGATCTCTTCTTTCCTTTCTTGATTTCAGATCAATGACCGATATTGGTGTTCTCCCCCTGGTCCTCACAATGACTGCAGAATGAACTGTAAATGTAAGTAATGCTCTCAACTGTTTGTTTTATATCTTTTTCTAATTACAAGTATTTTTATTTAGAATATACAACTTTCACAAACTATGTTGGGGATCCATAAAGAGCTACGTATCGTAGGTTAGGCAAATACTACTGTAAGATAAACTTAAAAGGCGGTAGTAAAGGTCAAATATCCTTTTATGATTTTTTGTTGTTGAGTGCTGCCAAACGCGTTGTAATGACCTGTCCTTTAAAATCTTGAAAAGCCACATGCGTTCCTAAATGACGACTACTGCAATCGATCCTGTACTCGTAATTCAAGTTTTAAGAATTCAACTGAAGTTTTTTCATTTGAAACGTGACACTTAAAGAGCCATTTTCTTGAAGCATTGTTTAATTTAGGTTTTGAAATGCAAATGTTTAAATTGATATTTTTACATGGAATGAGGAAATTATGTTTATAGAATGTTTAATTGATAATAGGAAATATTCCACACGTTTTTTTACTATAAGAAAATGCACTTCCCGTGCACATTACAAGGCTCAGTTGTTTTGCCTCTTTGGTAACAATTCGACATTTCAGCAAAAATTCTAAAGAGAATGTGCTTTTAAAAACAAATTTTCCCAAGAGCTTTGCACGTGTTCAGATTTGGTAGGGAAATAGCAATCATTGATTTTTGAGCGTTTTATGTTATTTGTACATTATACAATTCATTCGGTTTCTTTCAGCGCTCCGAGATGATAATATTGACGATGATATTAAATGCTCCAAAGTCATCTACCGCCGTCACAAATTTTCTGCATGGTGAGTATCAACAGTACAGTGTACTTTACTACTACCTTTCTTCCTTTTCGTTTACACAGGACACTATGACACTCCTAAACTAATAATATGGAATCAGTCCTTTTGTAGATATGAAGAGTTCACAATAGTATTTATATTTCGCTCATTATGTGGATCTTTGAATTTAAATTACGTAATAATAGCAAAGTACATCCAAGCAACTGCTCGAAGTATGTTGTCTAGTAACATTGATAACATACTTCGCGGTAGCCACTTTGTTCCTTAAAAATTTAAACATTTTAGTAGTACTTGCGTCACACAAGTTATAACTTTGTTATTAATAGCTGAAGTGTAAAGGTTTCTGCATATTTCTCTTTAATTTTCTTCTTAATGTTTTCTTTAGGGTTGCCTGGAAAAAACATTGCAGAGGGAAAAATGTCAGAAAGTACGTGAAAGGATGCAAATACTGAACTTCGTTGAAGATGTGTTAATTTATCTTTCTTACTGATGTTGTTCTTAACCAAAGCCAGTTAATGCTCAGGACGCAGTGATCGTCACTCGTTTAAAATTTCTTTTGATATAAACATGTTTATCTGCTGTATTTATGGATGCCGTACTCGATAATTTTTGTAGTTTGTTTTAATATTTCTGTGATTTGTCAGTTTATAGTTTTGATAATAAATTTTTACAAATAAAAGTATATTTCTCAGATATTTACATTTTTTACGTTTCTTGGACAGTACCACGTGACCTGCGATCCTGTTAATGAATATATGTTATTTAAATAAATAAATAAATAAATATTATTATGCGCAAAACGGCATTACAGAACTTAGCGAATAATACTCTTCACGATGGTTTACAGTGAGTTTATACATAAAAACAGAGAACAGGATATCTCAAATACTGTATAATGTAAAAAAAAAAAAAATGATTGAACGAACAGTTAACTTATAATTCATAAAAAAGAATGCTGTACAGTGTTCTCAAAAGATGCGGTATCATACACAAATTTTAGTAGAAATACTAAAATGTATTTAATAAAAGAATTATAAGATCACAGCGAGGATACTGTTTCAAAATTGGCATACTGCTCGTTTTGTTATCGACAATTTCGAATCAGAATTCCAAATGAGATTCAATCAACCATTGTGGATACCTGTGAGCGGCTTAAAGAGGACACAAATGTATTAATTACAGCCTCGGAACCCGATTAACAGTTGCATCTGAGACGGTAGAAATCTTCATGCTATGTGGAAATGTGGGATATTCTGAAAACTTAATTATGGCTTCACATGGAATTTTTGACTGCCTCCTCCTAGCCCAACAAAAAAAAAAAAAAAAAAAAAATTGGTACAGAATGCTGGGTAATAAAGTGGGCCAGATCTCTGCTTCGAAATTCACGACTTCATCTGGGAGATCGTGCGCCGAATGACTACAGGCTCTCAGAAATCCCCCAGTGCTCTGCATGAACCTGAAGGAAATTCCGCTTTCAAGAGGTGCTGTCCTTGTTCAAATACTCTCAACATCCGAATAATTGTCGTCGTTGTAGTTAATACTGGCTTGGTGAGGGATTTTGTGTTGTTACTAAACATGGACATGTGGACATGTATTATTGTTAGGGCGGCTTCTAGAACGACAGTTCCAATCCGCCTCGTATTATTGTAGGTTTTAAAAGACTCTGTAAAATAAGCCAGACGTGTAATGTTTATGTATTTTATGTATGTTGTGTTGTACTGGACTCTTGGCTATCCAGAAACAGCGATCACCAGGAAGGCTGCTTCCAGATACTCATCCACACCACGGGAATTTACAATTGTTCCAGTAGATGGGACGCTACGGTCTCAGTTTTGAAGACAAATAAATAAAACAATAAAAAAAAAAACACTCTGGGGACCCACTTCAAAGCTTAAAATAAATACTCGCCAACAATAAATAGAAACACCAAACTAATAAGAGTTAACCGAAATTAAACCAATTCTTAATTGTGGAAGCATATTTCTCAGATCAAATGCTGTTTCAGCAAAAGTTTGTAATATCTGAAGTTAATCTCGTTCAATAAAAAGATGAAACCGCTGTCAAGGAATCACGTTCACAAGGAGTTCACTAATTACAGATCCCACACTACATTCATACAAAATGTGAAACCAATTTTCCTTGGCTCCATATAAACACAATTCAGTATTTGTTAATTCTAGAGCAAATAGTTTCTCATTGAATGAGCCATGGCCTGTTATTATATGTATTCAGCAACTCCAACCCAGGAGTAATATTTAGCTACTCTTTCATCTCGGAGAAACGTCACCTCAGGAAGAAATAGCTTTGTCACCCTTCCAGCTGTTCCTGTATCCATAGGTTAATTATCTCGTTGATACAACCCTCTTTTCTCATTTAATAGCTACCTGTGTATCAATTGACATATCATGAAACGTAGCAGGCATTTTAGTTTTAATCCTTTATATTAGCGCTGTTACTTCAGATGGATTACTTAACATTATACTATTTCATTTCGCCCTGTTGTATTAGTATTAGTAATGGCCACATGGTGAAAGGAAGCCTGTGGTAAGCCACTGGCTTCCTTGCACCATGCAACGCTAATATAAAGGATTAAACCTTTATATTAGCGACGCTTGCAACGTTAATATAAAGGATTAAAACTAAAATGCCTGCTACGACGTTTCATGATATTTCAATTGATACACAGGTAGCTATTAAAAAAAAATAAATAAATAAATAAAATAAATAATAAATAAAAAATAAAAAATAACAATAAATACGTACAATAAAATAACAAGAATAAAATCAAATTAATAATAATAAGAAGAAAATTAAATAATAATAATAATAATAATAATAATAATTAATAAGAGAAAAAGGAAATGGACAACCTAAACATTTCCCTCCACTCGTAAGTGATTATCCAGCTGACCTTTGCCCCAAACTATCAGCCTCCATCACCCATGTAGATAATTTATTCCAGTAATTTATAACTCCCTGGCTAAAATAAAACTTCCTGCAATCCAATCTAAATATCGCCCCCCACAACTTTAAATGATTGTCCATATTTCTAGAAACATTCATAACCATGAAAATATCGTCCTTATTAATTTTATTATGCCTCTCAGAGCCTTAAACACCTCAATTATGTCCCCTAAGGTGCCTAGTTTCCAAGCTCTG
Source organism: Mastigoproctus giganteus (assembly GCF_048544385.1). NCBI lineage: Eukaryota > Metazoa > Arthropoda > Arachnida > Uropygi > Thelyphonidae > Mastigoproctus > Mastigoproctus giganteus. The sequence goes on along the minus strand of NC_143585.1, from coordinate 15,434,077 downwards.
CAACCCACATAATCGGTCTTTCCTCATATCGACGCGCTTTTGCCAATCTCACCAGGCGAGTTGCCGTCTTTGGACCCTTTCAAGTGGCCCAATGCCTTTCTTTTCCGAAATTTCAGAATTAAATTAAAGCACGGGATATAATTCGATAATAATTTTATTTAAATTTGAATAATTTTGAATTCCACGAACTTGTAAAAATCAACAAAACATAGAAATAAAATGGTTGTTATTAAAATTGTTCGGTTTTCTCAAGATATAATGCGAGAACCCCTAAACGCGGAATGAATACCCCAAACATAAGCATGAGTACCTCGAGATCAAATTTTTAATGTGACCACCCTACGTTACAGTGACCTTTCTTCTCCGACAGACTTCGCAGTTTACACTAAACCGGGACCACAGAGTACCACTTTTATGACAAGATTCACGTGACGTGATAATAGTGTGTTCCTGCCCTTAGTGACACGCCAGGAATATGTAAAGAATAAAAAGAAATCTAAGGAGATAACTATAAGCTGGATGGGGAGGAAAAGAGACAGAGAGTTTAGGGTAAGGTACAGAAATAATTAAGTAACTACAAAATTCACCATTGGTATTGGTTTGAAGTTGTGATCCCCATTTTTTTTTTTTTTTTGCTTTTTAAGCACATAATTTCTTGAGACTTGGTTCCAGCCAATTCTACCTATTGAAGTCCACCACGGATTTTACCTCAAATCCAACACCTGATCGGTTGAATTGCACACTCAAATTAAAAACTACTCAACAATCATGTAGTTTTTCATTCAATAATCACAGGAAGCCCAAACAATAAATTACACTAAATTTGTTATTTCTGTTTTAAGGCCATCTTTGAGTGGTATCAAAATGACGTCACAATGAGAACAAATCTTATAAAAAGAACTGGTCGTTTACAGAATCTTCAGTTTATCGTTTGATCAGGAATGCACGTATCTATTGGGATTTATTCCTTGGTACTCGGATTTCAGCCCATTCTACTTACTGAAGATCAGAGGATCCGAAGAACGCATACCAATTAGGAGAGGAGTGGTGAGGGGTATGAATTCGGAATTCGGCATACGACACGACTGTGTCGAATAAGTTAATTGCATACTTTTCCCCGAAGTACTTTTGAAAGTTGAACTCGGCCATCTGCACAGAATTAGTGAATATCTAAATATATCGGATGTATGGTATATTCTTAGGACACTAGGTTTAGGGAATCTTCTTCACAAATTGCGTACTATGACATGTTGTCGACAGCGTTCGAGGACTGTCACCATGCGTTAGCTCCGAAGAAAACTCAGAAATTAGAAACTTAAGGTAATCGCTTCATCCGGTGTGGTTTTACTTATTTTTGAAAGCTAATTTTGTTGCAATGAGTTGGGTTGACTTCAATCATTTCACTTTGAGGCTGTATGTTATGCTATACCCCTAATACATAATGTGTCATTATGTATTAGGTAATATGTAATAATATGTTAGCTTGTACTAATCCATTATCGTGTATTAGGGATATTCATTGGCACTGACTTCCATCCACATTTGGTCTCAAATGGACATCTTGTGGATGCAGTGTGTTCAATGAGAAGTCCGAAGAGGTATACAGAGGAGAGGAGTGGCGAGGGACCTCTTAATTCGGCCATTAATAAAATAAATTCGATATATAAAGGAAGCGTGCACTCAGTGTATTATTAATACAATTTAGATCATTTAAAAGGAAACTAAATAGAGATTTTTATTATAGCCTTCACGTCAAGGATGCTGATCGGCAGATTTGTTTTGCTCTGATATCAAAGCATTCTGTTTATTGGGAGACTTAGTGGAACGTCCGCCACGAAGTGATAGCGTGTGCCATTTTTTTTCTGCAAGGATAGTTTTAAATTGTAAGGAGTGATTAGTGAAAATGAACAGTATTTAAAGAAACTACTGATGAGCTGTAATTTTAAGAACATTGCATTCCAACCGATATTGCAATACTAAGTGAAAATAGATATTAGATTAAGACCCAAATTGTCTTAATAACATTAAGGACATCTGCTTCTAGGTATAGAGTGTGAGAGTCTTTAGGGAATACATTTAAGTGATACTGATACCTACACATCCCGTAATATGGAATTTACCGTAACCTCTCATTGGTATAGTGTCCCAATGCATTCCCCCTGGGTGTAAAATGGGCACGACCCCGGTGCACCCTTTCAATTATTAATATTATTTCCAGTGTCCCTCACTAGAAAGTTCAGGCGTCTCTGGATTTCTCCCGACTAAAGTTTATCGGTTGCATTCCTACTCCTGCTCCCCGAGCAGCCGAATGGTAACTAAAGTTCGATGGCGTTTGAAGGCACTCTAGGCCAAAAACTGTTATATTTTGGCCACCCTAATAATTAAATTCATCTGCCATGCTGTGTCTGATGTCTGCTAATTGCGTGTGTTCTATGGTCGAGTTGTCTGTTTGCTGGAAGAAAACCCCCAGTTTCTGGGGGAAATACCTTGCTATCTACGCCTGAGACCGAATAACTCAGCCCCGGAGTGAAAAAGCCCATTAAAGTTCCTCGCGTCATCGACTGGATTAGAACACCTTTTCCACCCGGTCTAGGGAGGACGGTGACGATACACTGTGCTACCCTTTTCTTATATATACCTAAAAAAGGTGTATATAAGAAAAGATAAAATAAGATAAATAAAAAAATAACGAATAAATTAATTAAAAATAAAAATTTTAAAAATAATTGGAGAAAGCAGTGAGTGCAAGCAATCCCGTGCCACAGGAGATCCAAATCCTGGGTATCAGCAAAAGCGTTCGCATCGTAAGGCCACAATTTGTATCCTTTAGTAGCTGGGAAGAAACAAATTAAAAAATCGGATCCATGGAAGAAGAAGGCAAGTTCGTATTGTCAGGTATGTGCGGCCAGTAAATACCAATCAGGTAGTCCAGTCAGGTGAGTCCTATCGCAAAGTTATTCTGGTTTGAAATCAGTTCGTCCGTGGAAAAGAATTATCTAGCACGATATCCCACCTAGGTACGTCCTTTCAAGAAAGTAGATCTATTTTATAATTTTGGAGGTGCAGGGGAGGTGTACCATAATCAAATTTTCCCCTGAAAGTCATCATCTTGGTCTTTGAAGGACATACACTCAGTTTATTAGTAGCTGCCCAAGAAAGGGGTTCGGATAGGACCAATTTGGCGAGAGATTTGAGATCCCAGAGAGATTTTCCTGCAAAGACGAGAGTGAAATCGTCGGCATATGCTATTGCGGGTGTCTCAAAACTGCGAAGTAACAAACTGTCTAGGACTATTCCAGATGATGGGTTCCAAGACAGAATCTTGGGGACACCCTCTGGAAACTTTTCTTGTTAGAGACTGCTGATTTGAGATGACTCTGATATATCTGTCTTGAAAGTAGCTTCTAATTACGTGGAGCAGTTGTCGAAATCAACTGGCCTTGACGAGTCTACGGAGGGCACTTTCCTACCACAGGGAATCGAATGCGCCTTCGAATCATTAAAAATGGCTAATTCATATTTAGCCTGAGTGGTCCCAATGTGATGGACGAAATCCACAATTGCATCTTCGCAAAATTTTCCCTTAAACCCGAAATGTCGGGGAGAATTTAGGTTGCTGTTTTCAAAGAGGTTTATATTTTTAGAGTACAGGTCTGGAGGCTTCATTTTAGGAAGGATGTCGATTTTCTTGAGCGTGTACAGAGAAGGGCAACGAGATATTGGTGAGGGGAATGAAGGGATACTCTTACCAAGACAGGCTTAAATTCTGCAAATTGCAGTGGCTGGAGACTAGGCACCTGCGCGGTGATCTGATTAAGGTGTATAAGGCTTTGAATGGGTTGAGCACGCTGAATTCTGATGGGATCCTTCCACTTGTTCAGATTACGAACCTAAGGGGGCATAAATTAAAATTAAGAAAAGACAGATGTAGAATAGATGTGCGGAAATTTGCCTTTAGCCAGCGGGTGGTTAATTGCTGGAACAAACTTCCATCTGTCGTTGTGGAAGTTGATAGGTTGAATAAATTTAAGGAGGAACTGGACAGGCATTTGGAGAGAATGGTGTGATTTTTTTTTTTTTTTTTGGCTGATGCTGCATAAGCTCATACATTTGCTTTCTTTCATCACATGCCACTACTACTACTACTACTACTACTACTACTATAAATGCCATTAATAGACTTCCAAATAAAACTACAATTGGTCTTGACGGCTTTCCTCTATTCATGGTTAAATGTGCATTGCCTTCATTGTGGAACCCCTACAACCAATTTTTCATCAGATATTAAAATCCGGATCAATCCCGACAATGTGGAATCACCCATACCCAAAAGAAGAAACTCTAAGGAGCCTAATGTCTACAGATCGATCTCAGTGGGCTGCTCTCTATTAAAAGTGTTTGGAAAATCTATGTTATCAGCACTGATCGACAAACGCAAGTTGATATAAATATCAAGATGTTTATAGACCTAACCATCTTGATACTGTGATCCCCAAAAGGTCTATATATACAAACCTACTAGACACCTAATTTAAACATGAAACTGCTCTCAACAGTAAATATCAGCTGGACGTCATCTTCCTTGATATTTCATCTAATTATAATAGGCTGTCAATTCCTGCTGTCACCTGCATTCTGGAAAAAAATACTTTGGCATAATAGGAAGTCTGTTAAAAACCATCAACCTCATCCTTTCGCCAAGGCAACTCATCATCAGCAGCGTGTTATAACGCGGGTAGTACCGCAGGGAGGTGTACTGTTCGGGCGCCTCCGTAGCCAGGTGGGAAGGAGCAGCAGTGCGTAGCACAGGCTTCTTGATTATACCGGGGTTCGAGCCCGTCACCACCAAATACGGAGAATGCAGAAAGGTCAGGGAATGACCACCGCATATCCCCGAGCAATATGGCCTTAGTTGCTAATGCTCCTAAAAAAAAAAAAAAACAAAAAAAAAAAAAACCAAGTGTCCTGTTCGGTTTGTTGTTCGCCTCGGCCCTTAAACCTACCCTCGGAAGGTACACTGATTTCTCATCATATGCAAATGACCTCAAATTATATATAAAATCAAAAGACCCTGAACAAACCAACCTGATAAATCAGCGAGCCGCCGTCCTGATCAACAGCCTTGTAACCGATCTAATGCAGATGGGTCTGGAGCTAAACATATCTAAATCAGCCCAAATCACATTTACAAAAAAGAAAATCCAAATTGATATCAGAGCCTATCACAACGGAGTGCAGAAAAGAAAAGTGGTCTCACACCGACCTCAGCTTGACTTGGGAGGAGGGCCTCACTTTTCAGATCCATTTCTCGATCATGAAATCGAAGACTTTCTCGGTGATGATGTGGGAAATTCGACAAGAGCTGACGGGATTACTCAACGTCCATGTAGTCGGAGAATACGTCCAGCGGTGCCTACAACCAATCGCACTATATGCATCATCAATCTGGTCTTCTGCTCCGGCGTCGTACATAAACAGATTCCTGGCAATCGAGTAGTGGGTAATGCCTCAGTCTTCATGCAGTTATCGCTACTGCACGTGCTGAACGCAGTAATGACAATCCATACTTAACGTTGCCTTCTACACTATCCAACATGTGCTGTCTGAAGAACTGCTTTCCGAACAACGCAGTCACTCTTTTCAATTCATTGGCAATAGGCCCCGTGAATACTGTGAAGGCAAGCAGTATAGAGTGAAGAGCCTCTCTGAAGCTTGCAGCTTGCTTGAACAATAGAAGTATGAAGAAGCTTGAACTAGAAAAAGCCGGGAACTTGAACTTTATAAATAGGAAGGAATGACCAAAATATAAAATAGCTGTTGGACTTTTATAATGGTACTTTTAAATGGTACTGTGAATAATTTCCTCTTCTAAATTTTTCGATAATTACATTCTGTAAAGCTTACAGTATTATATAATAATACTATAAACGACTCGCACTTTTGTAAATATTATAAACACGTTTGTAAATATCGTATCGTAAAAATTGCCATTCCTGCATTTTTGTACACCCTTCTAGGCTGTTTAAAAGTGATGAAAGCAATCACTTGCTATAATAATAAACTTATTTAATAATAATAAAAAGCATTTATAGATGCCTCAGGGGAGGAGGGTGTCTTGTTTATTGTGGATGCCTTTCCCTTCATTTGAGATTAAATTTCCCAAATAGGTGACATCAGATGTTTGTTCTATTATTTTGTGATTAGAAACAATTTTGACTCTTTGTATGTTATTTTACCCACATAATCCCATTCATTTTGTTTTTGAGGTGGAGATTTTAATTTCGTAATTTTTGCCTAATTTGTTCAACAGTATTCCGTTTTTAACTGTTTGTTTCCATTTTTTAATAATTTTATTGATGTTTTAAATAAATTTGGTAATTGTTGTTATTTTGGTTTTTAGGAGGATTAGCAACTAAGGCCATATTGCTCCGGGAATATGCAGTGGTCATTCCCTTGACCTTTCCCATCCTCCGTATTTGGTGGTGCGGGCTCGAACCCCGGTCTAATCAAGAAGCGTGTGCTCCTTTCCACCTGGCTACGGAGGCGTCCTAACCTGGTAATGGTCCACATCCTTGTTTGACTCCTTTATTGGTTGTAATTGGGTCTGATAGGTGGCCGTTAGAATATTTTATGATTTTTTTATAGACTTTGCATCGTTTACGGAATTGTGGTGGGATATTTTCATCGTGTAAATCTGCCAAAGTTTTTCCTGGTTTACATTGGCATATGATTTTTCATAAGCAATAAACAGCAGAAACGTTGGTAGGTAGGTTAAATTCTCTTCTTTTCTTCAAAATTTGTTGTAATTAAAAAATGGCTGCTATTCCTTTTCTCCCTTTTCTGAACCCACATTGTTCTCTAAGACTTGTTCCCTATATTTATTAACTTTATTTTAATATATTAGAGTATAGCCAAAGATTGGGAATCTGTTGCTTATGCCATATGATGTTAAATAATTTTAGTAGTGCGTTTTATAGTAAGGTGCCACCATATTTAAATAGTTCTAATTTTTTTAAATTGTCTATGCTTCGCCCTATTCGGTTTTTGTAATATTAACTGTAGTTCTTCCATTGTTACATTTTTTTCGTCTTCGGCTACCACACATTCATCTTCCAATTCATTCCCTAATTAGAAAGAATTGGGAGACAATAGTTTGATATAGTGCTGCTTCCATTCTGCTTGAGATATATAAATAATCTTAAGGATTATAATAATAACAAGAAAATGGGATATTTTTTCCTGTTACCCAATCTGACTCCGCTTGAAAAACTTTTTTTTATATTTGTAACAATGCTTTAAAAACAATATTTATGCCTGAAACTCTCATAAAAGTTCCTCATGCCATTGACATAATTCGAACCAAGTTCTGCGTATATCTGGCACAAAAAAAAGGATTGAATTACTACGGTTACTTTTATACAATCTCTCTTGATTATTTTGACATTAAATTAAAGCCGAAATAATTTTCCGCTTTCAAATTACTTTATAAAATTCAAATTATATAATTAAATTATATTTATTAATATAAATCACAGAGTTTCTATTTTAATTTAATATAATCAAAGAGATTCTATCATGTTCGCCTCCATTCTATTTTGAAACAATTAACGATTATGAGTGGACATATGGTTCTTTGGATGGAAAATTATAATTCCTGTAATAAACCTTCCAAGGTTGTATTACGTTTCAGGCATAAAAATTGATCTTAAAGTTACTACATGTTGAACCAAACGGCTTTCCACACGAAACGTTGCAAGCGTCTTCCTTCCCATATGCAAATTCAAATCACACTCAAGATCATCGATCAGACTTGATACAGGGCTATACAGATACAGACAGATAGAGATACTTGATACAGACTTGATAAAGTTATCCAGTCAGAAATTTCAACGATGATACATCGTTGAAATTTCTGACTGGATAACTTTTATACGCGACCTTCCTGGAAAAATCCCGTTCTTCCTTCGGTATTAATAAAGCATTACAGGTCAGTGAATGAAAGCTAACATATAACACCACCAACTGTTGGATATCTGCGGCTGATCAGTACTGCTAATCTTCCTTTCTTACACTCCTCTACAATCTACAGGAGATAATTCTAGGCAATATCAAAAATACGTGTTCGCATCTCTTTTCTTTATGACTACGACCGTTGTAATATTGGAAGTTGTAAGATTGCTTCTGAAAAATTTGCGCAGTTTAGGGAATACATAAATAATGATCGTTAGGAATAACAACAACAAAAAAATATATTTCAATGTCCATCATAGTCATAGACTATATGGATTTATAGACAACATTACTGATATAAAAAGTAAAGTGAAATGCAATATTGGGGTTCATCATCATATATAATGATATCTAAAAAAGCGTTTCTTAAACAAAGGATTCATCAATGCGATAAACTTTTAGAATCTTTCGACCTTCTTGGCCTTTGCCACAGTCCCAGGCACGTCGCGGCGATTTCGCTGCATCCTAATCTAAAGTTTTCTTTTGTCCAGCGTAAAACCATAAATATTTTGAAAAATGGAATAAATTACAACATATTGTATAGCGTACAGCATAATTATTGCTGCGGCATCTGGAGATCCACCACAACTCCGCTATAATATCGCTCCACGACGATTCATATGCGTGACGGCACACGGTAATCTGGGAAGGCCACAACGTGAGTGATATGCGATTTTTTGTGTTTGAAGTGTAGGTTATATTACGTTGTTCAAACGGCCTAGAGAGCCTTCGAACCTTAGTTACCGTTCAGCTGCACGGACAGCCGGGCGCGGAAAGCAAACGATAAACTTTAGGGGGCGAAATCCAGAGTCCCGTGATCTTTCAGGAGAGAGACAGTCAAAAAATAAAATAATAAAATAAAAATAAATAAATAAATAAAATAATTGAAGGGAACCGCCGGGATTATGCCTATTTTACACCAAGGAGGAATATATTGGGACACTTTACCATTCATCACTATCATTTAAATGTATTCCATAAAGACTCCCACACTCTGTACCTATACGCTGATGACATTCTTGTTGTTAATAAGACAATTAGGGTCATACTCTAATATCTATTTTCACTTAGTGTTGCAATATCCGTTGGATTGCAATTTTCTTAAAATTAAAGCTTATCTCTTGTTTCTTTATATACTGCTCATTTTCACTTCTCACTCCTTACATTCTAAACGGTACTTGCCGGAAAAATTGCACACACTCTCACTTCGTGACTGACATTCCCATAATAAGACTCAAAATAAACAGCAGAGCAAAGCTAATCGGCCGATCAGCATCTTTAACGTGAAGGCTATGGTAAAATAATTTGTTGAGCCGCTGTTTATTATTCTCTAAATTCTATTAATAATACATTGAGCGCATGCTTTTTTTATGTATCGAATTTATTTTATTTATGGTCGAAATAAGAGGTCCCTCGCCACTCCTCTCCTCTGTATACCTCTTCGGACTTCTAATTGAACACACTGCATCCACAAGATGTCCATTTGAGACCAAATGTGGATGGACGTCAGTGCCAATGAATATCCCTAATACATTTTAATATCGATTAGTACAAGCCAACATATTATTACATATTATCCAATACATAATGACGCGATATGTATTAGGGGTATTGCATAACATACAGCCCCAAAGTGAAATGATTGAAGTCAACCCAACTCATTGCAACAACTTTAGCTTTGAAAAATAAGTAAAACGACGGTTGAAGTGCCATAATTAGGACTCGATTTCTGAGTTTTCTTCAGAGCTAACGCTCGGTGATAGTCCTCGAACGCTGTCGACAATATGTCATAGTACGCAATCTCTGAAGACTCCCTGAACCTAGTTTCCTAAGCAACACGCTACACGCGATATATTTACTTATTCACTAATTCTGTGCAGATGGCTGAGTTCAACGTTCAAAAGTACTTCGGGCAAAAGTATGTAATTAACTTATTTCACACAGTCGTGTCGTATGCTGAATTCCGAATTCATACCACTCACCTCTCCTCTCCTAATTGGTATGCGTTCTTTATATCGTCTGGACATGAATAGGTAGAACTGGCTGAAATCCGAGTCCCAAGTAATAAATCCAAATAGCTACGCAGATTCCTAATCAAAAGGGTAAACTCAAGATTCTGTAAGCGACGAGTCCTTTTTATAAGATTTGTTCTAACTGTGCCGTGATTTTGACACCAAATGTGGCTTGAATACGGAAATAACAAATTTAGTGTAATTTGCTGTTTTGGCTTCTTGTGATTATTGAACGAATAACTACATTATTGTTGAGTAGTTTCTATTTTGAAGTGTGCAACTGAACCTATCAGGTGTATGATTTGATGAAAATCCGTGGTGGATTTGTGTGTTTCGTTTGCTGAAGAAGGAAAAAAAAAAAAAAAAAAATGGGATGGTAACTTCAACCCAATACCAACGGTGAACTTTTTAGTTTCTTAATTATCTCTGTACCTCACCTCTGAAAAACCTTTTATATTATGAGGGGAAAAAAAAAAAGAGTCCATGAAGGAATGGAAACGCTTTCAATTAGAAAGCATGAGAATATGGCAGGATCATTGGACAACGTCCGATAAGGGAGGGATTACGTATCAGATGATAGAAGAGGTAGCTTCTGTTGGGGGAAGGCAATTGTTGTGACGAGCCATGGGATGAGGGTAAGACGTGAACAGCTGAGTTTAGTTGATGATGGAAGGTGTAGATGTGATGGTTCGGAGACAGTACAGCATATTGTTTTAAATTGTTCCTTTTATGAAGTAAGGAGAAATAAATTAAAGAAAGTGGTTGACCTCTCCTCTTTGGAGTCATGGCGCCTCTTTGAAAATGGGGATAATAATATTGCATTTTTAGAGTTTGTTAAAGAGGTTTTTGAAGAGAGAGAACATTAGTTTTATTTATACTGTACTTGGTTTTATGGTATACAAACCTGAATTAAAATTTTAAATCCAAACTAAAAAATAAGACTCCTAAGAGAGCAGAAAATTTGCATAAATCTGAGTTAATTTAATTTTTCCAGCAGCAAGGAACTATAAAGGCATAACGCAAACATCGCAGGTGTATTCTGTAAGTTTACTGTTAACATTATTCCTCAACTGCAGCAAAGAGTAAGTCTGGATGAGACAATTTTTAAGCAAGATGGGGCTCCTCTTCATATCGCATGACCAGTACAGCAGCAGCGGTTGGCGTCTCCGTAGCCAGGTGGGCAGGAGCAGCATTGCGTAGCACACGCTTCTTGATTAGACAGGGGTTCGAGCTCGTGACCACCAAATACGGAGGATGGGAAAGGTCAGGGAATGACCACCCATATCCCCGGAGTAATATGGCCTTGGTTGCTAATCTCCTAAAAACCAAACAACACCAAGAACAGTACAGCAGCTGCTCCGTCTTCACTTTACTTCAGAACGAGTCATAGTCATTTGTTTTTCATTGCATGGCCACCACGTTCATCTGACTTTACACCGTGTGATTTTTAGCTGTGGGATCACCTCACGGCCAATGTCTGTCCCTAATCTGGTGTCCCTAATCTGGCTCTGTTAAAGGAGAACGTAACACAGCATGTGCAGAACATTACTCGAGAGATGTTGCATTCTGCAGTCGAGCACACCGTGCATCGAATGCAATTTCTTGTCCAGAACAATGATAATCACATGGAACACCAACTCCACCATCAGCGACATCATTGACCATCGAGAGCAAACTTCGAATGAGTTTGGAGCTGTGAAACCGTTTTCTCTGTCAGTTCAGTTCAGTTTCTTTCTATTTTATTTTGCAAAGAGCACAAATAAAAATTTGTAATTTCATTAAGGTTTGTCTTGGTTATTTATTTTTCGGTACTTTGTCATGTCTTTCCTCCTTTACGCCATATTATCCCCTATTGGCAGATTTTGGGACTACTTTTTTTTTTTTTTTTCACGGGATCCTTCTAACCATTCTTTGAATAGTTTAATTACTAATTTTTGTGGCATTGCACTTATTACTTAGAGCTAAAGAAGCTCTGAATAGGGATACTTAAATTATGGCCACCCTGTATATATATATATAATTTATTTCTCATTACTTCAAATAAGGAACTTCTAAAACAATATGCTGTACTGTCCATGAGCCACCACATTTACACCTTCCATCAACTAAACCCAGCTGTTCAAGTCTTATCTTCAATCCATCGCCCGTCACAACTATTGCCTTCCCTCAACAGGAGCTACCTCTTCTATTTACTGTTACATAATCCTTCCCTTATCAGAAGTTCAATGATCCTGCGATATTCTTCTGCTTTCTAATTGAAACAGTTTCCTTTCCTTCGTGGCATATTTTTTCTCATAATATCCAATTTTTTTTTTCAGAAGTAAAAATGAAGAAACTACGAAATTCACCACCATTATTGGGTTGAAGTTGCGATCTGCATTTTTTTTATTATTTTTTTATTTTATTTTTTATTTCTTCCTCAGCCAATGAAGCACATAAGTTCACCACGGATTTCACGGATTTTACATCATATCCAACAGGTGGTGATGGGTTCAGTTGCACACTGCAAAATAAAAACTAATCAACAATCATGAAGTTATTCATTCAATAATCACAGGAAGCCAAAACAATAAATTACACTAAATTTGTTATTTCCGTTTTGAGGCCATCTTTGAGTGGTATCGAAATGACGTCACAATTAGAACAAATGTTATAAAAATAACCGGTCATTTTCAGAACCATCATTTTATCTTTTGATCAGGAATGTACGTATCTATTGGGATTTATTACTTGGGGCTCGGGTTCCAACCAATTCTACTTATTGAAGATCAGAGGATCCGAAGAACGCATACCAATTAGGAGAGGAGTGGTGAGGGGTATGAATTCGGAATTCGGCATACGACACGACTGTGTCGAATACGTTAATTGCATACTTTTGCCCGAAGTACTTTTGAAAGTTGAACTCGGCCATCTGCGCAGAATTAGCGAATATGTAAATATATCGCGTGTAGGGTATTGGTTAGGAAACTAGGTTTAGGGAATCTTCTTCAGAGTTTACGTAATATGACATGTTGTCGAATGCGTTCGAGGACTATCATTGCGTACCATGAAATGTTGTCGAATGCGTTCGAGGACTATCATCGTCCGTCAGCTCTGTAGAAAACTCAAAAACAGAGCCCGAATTATAGCGCTTCAACTTTCGTTGTACTTATTTTTGAAAGCTAATTTTGTTGTAATGCGTTGGGTTGACTTCAATCATTTCACTTTGGGGCTGTATGTTATGCTATACCCCTAATACATAATGTGTCATTATGTATTAGGTAATATGTAATAATATGTTAGCTTGTACTAATCCATTATCGTGTATTGGGGATATTCATTGGCACTGACTTCCATCCACATTTGGTGTCAAATGGACATCTTGTGGGTGCAGTGTGCACAATGAGAAGTCCGAAGAGGTATACAGAGGAGAGGAGTGGCGAGGGACCTTTTATTTCGGCCATTAATAAAATAAATTCGATACATAAAAACTACATGCGCTCAGTGTATTATTAATAGAATTTAGATAATTTAAATAGTGGGTCAATAGATTATTTTATCATAACATTCACGTTAAGAATGCTGATCGGCCAATTTGTTTTGCTCTGTTGGCCAGGAATTCTGTTTATTTGGAGTCTTATCATTGGAATGTCCACTACGAAGTGATAGTGTGTGCCATTTTTTTCTGCAAGGCCATTTTTTTGAATGTAAGGAGTGATTATTGAAAATGAGCAGATTATAAAGAAAAGTGATAAGGTGTAATGTTAAGAACATTGTCCTCCAAAGGATATTGCAACACTAAGTGAAAAAAGATATTTGATTATCACCCCTATTGTCTTATTAACAACAAGAAGGGCATCTGCTTCTAGGTGTAGATTGCGGGAGTCTTTATAGAATACATTTAAATGATACTGATATCTACACGTCAGGTCACATGGAATTTACCCTGACTTCTCAGTGGTAAAGTGTCCAAATACACTCCCCGTGGGTGTAAAATGGGCATTATCCCGAAGCGTCCCTTCAGTTATTATTATTTTAATATTAATTATTTTATTATTTATTTTAATTAATTAATTTTTTTGAATGTCTCTCTCCAGAACGATCATGTGACTCTGGATTTCGCCCCCTAAAGTTTATCGTTTGCCTTCCGTGCCCGGCTGTTCGTGCAGTTGAATGGTAACTAAGGTTCAATGGCGTTCGAAGGCCCTCTAGGCCAAGAGGCCAGTTGAACAACGTAATATAACGTACACCTAAAAAACACAAAAAATCATATTTCACTCACGTTGGGGTTTTCCCAGATTACTGTGTGCCGTCACGCATATAAATCGCTGTAGAGCGATATTATAGCGGAATTGTGGTGGATTACCAGGTGCCGCAGGACAAATTACGCTGTACACTATACAATGTTTCCATTTAATCCCTAAGCACCATTAAAAAATAATTTTCCGGAATTAAATAATGCACCTTTTCAGTGTTGTGTGTTAATGCAGAGTGGGAAAGTGTAGATAGAAAAAAAAGTAGGGAATAGAACGAAAACCTTAAAATCAACAACATGTTCTTCGAGAAAAGCATAAATAAAAATGAACTGTCACAATTTTTTAAAAATTCTATAGAATCTATTAAAAACAAAGATGATATTAAAATGGACAATTAATAAAGGGTTAATGATCTTTAAAAGAGTCATATTGGTAGTACAGAGATAGTACTTCGTTTTCATGGAGCAACGATACCGACAACCGTAAGAACTGTACGAAGCAACAGCAGTACCTGGACACGCAATGTGCTTGACTTCAAAAACAAATTGGGATATTACGTAACCACTTCAGTGCCCAGTCTTAAACGAAAGCGCTGATTAAAATAAACATCGTTTTTTCTATGTATTATACGTTTCAGATAATGTCAGAATTCTGACATTATCTGACAGTGCAGAAGGTGTTAAATGAAGAAGAAAGCTGTAGCAAGATCTGTGGAATCCCTTTGCAGTTCTTTACTTACATTAAACAAAAAAACCATGCCAAAATACTAAAGAAACATGAAACTTGTGTTCCTTGGTCTAGTTAGCTAGTGGTTCAGCTTCACTTCTTGCTTGAGCATCTTCTGATGCTATTTCCAAAAACGCATCATCGAAATGCATCATCATCTGAAACTGCATTCAACACTCTCACCTTGTTTCACAGAGGCTTTACAGAAAGAACCTTCATATATTTTTGTAAAATGACAATTTCTTTGTTGATGCTGAAAAGAGCACGCACAGACGTTGAAGTGTCCCAAACAAGGTAGTTGCATCAAGACAGGTTTTGGCCATATTCCCTAGAAGTAGATTGTAACTGTTACAAGCACATGGTGTAAAAAATATCCTCGAATTTTCCTGTAAAAGTCCTGCCTGAACACCTGAAACTTTTCCTTTCATATTAGCTTCATTGCCAAAACCATTGCACAAATTTTTTCCGGTACTGCTCTTTACAGTGATAAATTTTATGAACTGCTCATTCACACCGACTGAAGTATTGGGGAGTACAATGCGTTTAACGTAAAACAGCACAAGGAGTTTTCCCATCTCCGCGTAACATATGGCCTGACGTAGCCGAGTGGTCAGGGGCGAGAGTGCATAGCACGCGTTCCTTGTGTGGACCGGGGTTCAAGCCCGTTACTGCTAAATACGATATTTGTATTGACGATTTATTGTAAACTCTACTGACTTCGTTGTCGTGCCGGAGTATAAACAGAAAATTTATTTACATTGTGGGGTAAACAGAACACTGTCAATGCCAGAGGTTTAAAGGTACATGGATTTTGTAAATATGTAGTGTCGTGTACGGTTGTTTCTCTGGTCATTTAGCCCCTGGGCCCCTAATCCAAAACGTTCCGTTGGGGACGTATCCAATTGTCTGGGACGTTTGTTCTTGCTCAGTGCCGGATTAAGGCAAGAGCTAACAGGGCAGTCGCCCGGGGAGTCATTCTTACAGGTGTTCCAGAAAAAAATATTTTATCAAAGTCTCCCGTAAATGATTACATCTACCCATGTGTTTTTGTTTCTGTAAAATGAGTGTGTTTTCTGATCGATTTGCCTGTTGTTGCTGGACGACAAAAGCTCCGTTTCTGTGAAAATACCTTGCAATCTACGCCTGAGACCGACTGAGCCACGAGATGAAAAAAAGCCATTAACGGTGTGATTAGCATGTGTCATCGTAAGGTAACGATATGAACATTTTCTAAGAGTTTCATTAACACTTTTAACTCTAATTGTTTTACCTATCACTTTGAGCCGTCTCCGTAGCCAGGTGGGAAGGAGCAGCAGTGCGTAGCATTCGCTTCTTGATTAGACTGGGGTTCGAGCCCGTCACCACTAAATACGGAGGATGCGGAAAGGTCAGGGAATGACCACCGCATATCCCGGAGCAATATGGCCTTAGTTGCTAATGCTCCTAAAAATCAAATAACAACCTATCACTTTGATGTGGTATATTTTTCGAACTGTAGAAGGAAGCTCACATAAAACTGAAAATTCGTGTAGGCAGGAGGAACAGCAATTAATACTGATTTGAAACATCAACACACACCCCTCTTTGAGCTCCTTCGCCAAACTCTCACCACACCAAATAGAGAAACAGCTATCGGTGTATAATGTATAAAAACACCTTTGAAAATACAAAAATATAAATATAAAAACTGTAAAATTATATCGCAGTATAAAGTTGTACAAAGGCATATAAAAATATTTAAGACAGATATCCACAAATATATATTTGCAAATTCGATCTCTTAGATTTGATGGAATTCGTGATGTAAGTATGTAACTGACTTCAGTAACCACAGAAATAAAGACTTCGACAGAGCATTTTAGTATCTGCAACCTCTCACATACTGTCTGACGTTTTTCCCTCTGCAGTGCTTTTTCCAAGCAACCCTGGAAATAAACGATTGAAAGAATATTGAGAAGTGGAATATGCAAATATATTTGACACTTCAACATAGGTGGTATACTGTTACGAGAATCTCGTACCAAATAATTCAGAACATTTCATTTAATTAAATCGAATTTGTTTACTAACGCCCGGAATTGTTTCTAACTGGGTCAATATGAAAAACTTATTTCTGTATTAATCAAAATAGAACTATTTGTCTAACGGTGTCGTATCTATTTCGAAGAGATGCCGGGAACTTTCTTTATTTTTTAATGGGTTCAATAAAGACAGAAACTTATTTGAATAATCAGTAGAGAGAAATGTGTAAATAAATTTAAGTCCCGAGAAAGTTGTCTGACTTGAGAAGTAAATTTCTTGGAATTCGTTCGTCGGGCTCTTCAAATCGGATAAACGGTCATTCGGTTAACCGACATTCTACTTTAAAAGAAATTCGGTGGAATTCCCATAATTCCCTCACTTTAATTAAATTAAAAGGGTAAGTTTGGTTGCTAAATTTGGGACTACGCCACCCTGAAAAATCTATGGTCGTATTTAAAAGGATGACACGAATCATAGTTCTAATTTTAGGATGTCCTGAGTTGTAAAAGTGGAAGAAACGCTAATTTAAGTAGCTACAGTTGTTACTTACCATGCAGAGAATTTGTGGCGGCGATAAATGACCTTCGAACATTTAATGTCGTCATCAATCTTGTCATCTCGAAGCGCTGAATAAAAATAGAATGAATGGTTAAATTTAAGGATGTTTTGTTGCACTTAAGAAACTTCAAACTACATTCATAAATATATTTTAACCTTTGATTAAACCCTTATTTTTAAAGGTGTGACCTGTTTAAGAGAACCGTAAAATACCAAAATTAACAGAAAAAAAATAATAAAATTATTTTTGTTATTAGACTTATGTGACCTTTTTAAGGGGTACTCTAAAATATTGAAATTTTAGATATCAGTAATAAACAGGAGGGGAAAGAAGCTGAATGAAGTGAAGCGTTACAAGGGATAAAGTGGAATACAGATCAGTGAATTGGTTGCACTTTCTGAAAGGCTAAAAATAAAAAGAATCCAAAGAAACTGTCACTTTTTATGGGGAAGACAGACCACGTTACAGTGTTTGTAGGACATTGGTATAAAGAATTCAAACGTGGAAGAACCTCAGTGCATGATGAAGAAATCCCAGGATGCCCAGCAACTGCTGTAATGTTCTAAAAATTGAGGCATTAATCGTGGAAGATCACCGTATTACCATCAAATAACTAGCTGCAGAGTTCAGAATTAGTATAGTCTGTGGAGAACTTCGTCCAAACACAATTGCATATGTTTCTGACCCTTTACCAGAAAGAGGAAGAGGGCACAATGCACACGTGAATTTTGTTGCTGTGCTAGGAAATGTTTAAATGTTGCTGCATCCTGATTTGTTCCACGAAGAAAGAACCTTGAAGTTCTTTCTTCATGGAACACACTTTACTGCTGATAATGAGATGATTTGGCTAGCCGAGTCGTGGTTCTGAAGGACAGTCAGTGGACTTGTACAAAACTGTTCTGAACCGCCCTAGAAAATAAATCTTCTTATGAAAAAAAAAATGCTAACGTGCGGGCAGAACTAACTTTGCAACAAATATTCTCAGGAATATCTTAAGATATCTGAATAAGCCATGCTAATAACATGGTGTGTCTTTTCAATTTAATACAGATTTCGTTATTCTTATGTAAAAACAATAGAAATTCTGTGAAACCGCAAAATATAAAGAAAAATTAGTATAATGTTTAATACACACCAACATGTTTCGTTTTTGAAACAAAAGCATGTAAAGAATTTTTATGTGGCAAAAAAACTCACCGAAACACCGACAAAAAACTCAGAGACAAAATAAAAAAAAAATAGACATTGCAGTAATTATTGCAATAAATTGTATTTTATAAATAAATAGAATAAACATAATAGAATATTTGACATAATTACAGGGATAAGATTATTATGCATATTTATAAATTTAAATATTAGATTGTTCGATTTTAAAAACAAACTATGCTTCATGGAGAAGTTCTCACATACTACAATCTAAAAATCTTAATATTGAACTTGTACCACCTCAATTAAACAGAAAATTGATCACTGTTAACCGAACGTCAACTCTCTGTCTCATTTAGCTTTAGTTAAGTTTTTATCTTCTTTTCACAATGCCTTAATAGTTTAATTAGCTTTTCTAGAACTGTTTCAAAACCCGTAGTTCCCTCTCTCATAAATACAGATCACTCCCGATAGAAAAGAAAAGTTCGAATCCTGTCAATGATGAGATTGATTTTTATCGTTTTTTCCACAATGTAGCTGAGTTAGTCGATCTCAGGCGAGCGTGGAATGGTTTTTCAACAAACAAATCAAATTAAGAACATACACGCGGTTACCGACAAAATATACATATTCTTCTTAGTGTGGGGTGGGGAGAATAAAATGTCATTACTTGTTGGTTTTTTTTTGTGTTTTGACTTCCAAAACACTACTGAAGTCACAATGACACCCCACAAACGCAAATCTGACTGCAATTCGCAGAAAAGTCTAGATTGTAGGGTGTGTAAAGCGGGTGTTAGCAGAACTTTAAAGACACAGATTTTTTCAATAAAAATTTACAACCTTTAATGGACATTATAATAAATAAACGTCTTTTATTGCTGATAAGTACGGTACGGATACTAGAAACAATAATTCTCATCACGGCTACATGGTCAGGAGTTTTATACTAAGGAAAAGTTTTACATTAAGGAAAGAATTATAAAAATTACAAAAATTGGTAAAAATTATATACATCATTTACATAAACTACAAATATGCGTATCAATTCCTACATGTATAAACCATATTACAGTACAAAACACTACCTCTCTCTCACTCACTCATCAACTATTCTCCAATTTACAAATTATTAACATCAGTTTTTATAAGTTGTACTTACTAAATATGAATCCTCCATGATTACTCAATCATTCTCTTCCATTACCAACTTTTATAACTTACATCAGCAAAACTGATTTCAATTCTTATTACTCTTTTTGCATTTTTGTTTCTAGCCTTTAACACATGAAATGTATTACAACTGGTATCCTCTTACCTCAGTAATATTCACTAGAAATCTCTCATTCTACCTTAAATACTCTCCAGTTATCATCTCAGTCATCCCCTTTACCACCCTTAATTTATTTCGTAATCATTAACATTCATAACCAATTGCCTCAACCTTAATACCTAATTTGCCTAATATAACAGGAATGTTCCTTTTTTTTTTTAAACGACTATCACTTAATTCCATACAGAGATAGGTTATGAGTCCTTGAGTTCAGGATTCAAGAAAAAAAAAAAAATAAAAAAATAGGAACAGTTCCGGAATGGCCGCTCCTTCCAATTTCCTTGCGTTCAGGCTTCCTTCGTGGCAGACAGGCTTTCTTCCATTTCTTGGCTACTCTGCATTCCTTAGTGGCAGACGAGCTTTCTTTCTCTACTTTGCTCATATATATGAACAACTGGCCACTTCTCAACGGGCCGAACCATAGGCAAAAGTGTAATCTGTTACACGACAAAACTTCGGAGGTACATCTTACAATTTCGTTGATAAGGACGCCGATCACCCTATCACTGCCCTCCGATGCAAGACCAGGCTTTATTTCTTTCATGTTTATCTTATCCTTAAACTTAACCACCGCCTTCACGACCTATCACTGCCCTTCGATGCCGAACCAGGCTTTCTCTCTCTCATGTTTTTTTTTTTTCTTCTTCAACTTGCTACCACGCGATGTGAACTCCGACCGCCAAAAAATCTGTTACTATCTCAACCCGCAACTCGCGACTTTCTCCCCTTAGACCGCAGGGAATTCAGATACAGAGCGGACACTTGCTCAGTTACTACCCCAGAACTTTTTTTTTTCCCACAAGTTTGGAACCCCTCCCCAAAGGACTCCATCCAACCAATCCCCATACTGTTGAATTTTTCATTCTTTCCTATTTTCTAAAACATCTCACCACAACCGTCTCTCTAGTGAACAAACCAACCCTTCTCTAGAAATTTCTTATTTTTTTAACACGGCAGTATGGTCCTTTCATGTTTGCCGGTTAGGTTACCTCCAAAACACTCCGTTTCGTCTTCACACCTTCTCTGCTAAATATGGCCAACTCACCAAAATATCAGCCACCCTGACGCAGTTTTCTATTGACGCGAACACTAGACGTCCACTAACTTCTTGTTTAATTCCTAACGGTGGCTTAGATCAAAAGAGATGCCTCGTAACCCCGTTTCATGGTCCCATTGTTCTTGTACTCAGTAACCCTTTCGCGCATGTTCTCAAGTGGCAGAACTTCCCTAGCGCTGATCGCTGTCCCTGTTTGCTCTCTATATTACTGTAAATTACTTGTTTCCATTTAGCCGCTAATATAACATATACGTCTATAACTTTCCCACCGCTAAATCCAGTGTTTCTCCAAATTTAGACCTTATTTACAATAAAACTAAATATTCAATCTTAATATTTACTATCTTTCACTTAATACTCCGGCCTTAATGCTAATTCTCACTTTCCATTGCCGTTCCTAGATTTTTTTTCTAGCTAAATAGAGATGTATATTCTATTTAAAAGATCTACATCTTACAATAGCTTTGGTTCTTTCGTCTATGTGATTACTTCACACAATCGGTCCAAATCGACAATAATTATAATTCTAACCAAACATTCTCCCTTTTCGTGGTAATGAGCTGAAGATCGCAGGAGGCAAGAGAGTCATAATGCAACTTTCATGACACTCTCGATTGTAACCCTTCCAAAGATAGGATTTTAATCAAAACATGTGCTGAAAGTAGTTAATTTTTCAATTTCTTTATCTAAGAACCATAACAGGTTTCAACAGGTCAAAGGATTTAACTATCCAGTAAGGAATGAATACAAAAGCAGTAGGTGGTTTTAAAAATTTAAAACGTAAAATACCTATATTCAGTTTCGTTACAACATAAGCAAACTTCGTCCTATTAATAATGATTATGAGCAAGTTTTAACTACATTAGAGACTTATGCGTTTAATTTTCACTTCAGCTCCGATTTTGAATCTCTCTCTCTCTCTCTCTCTCTCTCTCTCTCTCTCTCTCTCTCTCTCTCTCTCTTTCTCTCTATCTTAGCTTGGTCTACGAGAGCTGTTTTTGAACACAGTTACAAAATAAACAGCCAACATGCATTAACCGCACAGCTTACCTTTGCAGTTCATTCTACAGTCGTTGTGTGGACCTGGGGGCGAACACCAATATCTGTCATTGATCTGAAATCAGGGAGAAAAAAAAAAGCAGAATATTATTGTCCAACCTTGGAAAGAAAAGGCTCTTTCTAAACGAAAATTGAACATTGGTAATGCTCGCTGAAATCAGCAGTTACTGATACTGAGCGATTAAAATTATTTATTCCAATTCGTAGATATCAAAAGGCAAAGCTCGCCAACAAATCGATATTTGAGACAAAGTTAATTATCATTTCCCCATATGGCATAAGGGATCTAACCAATAGGAAAGGGCAAGGGTTCAGCGTAACGGTCGCTGAGCTAACCAGTAATGGCACTGTTGCTCAAATAGCCAAGACAACACGTAGTATATAAAATAAAATTAATTGAATTGTTTCTGTTATCCTTTCCGTTGTGGTAAAACTTACCTGAAAGATTCCGTGATCGCGGCTGCCATCTCCGTTTCGAGGTGAAAGAGCTCTCGAATTCAAATTACTTTCGTGTTTCGCCAGACATACATCTGCAAAATAAATATCGGTTAACAAATCTTCATGGCGTGATTCACTTGATAAATACTGCTGCTAAGTAAAGGAAGAAAATATTCTAGAATTCCTGTCGTTATTTTGAAATAATTTCGAGTCACTCAAATAGAAACACAATCAAATTTAGGTCCCAAACGAATTATCAGCAATCATATGACGCCCATAATGGTACAGAAGTTCTCTTTTCCTTGTGAAATAATCAGACCATTCTTACCTTGTTTAGTACATTCCAGAATTTCAGAAAAGTATAGCAAACTTATAAATGTTTTCGGTTCAATTATGTCGATTCTTATTGTATGATAAGGATAAGATGTCTTTTAGGTAACTCGAAAAGACACTTTACCACGTGAAGAATTTAAGTTTATTAGAACTTAAGGACAATTATTATAACAGATCCATATAACTCCGACAATTAAATAAATTTGGCTACGTTTCAGAGTTCCGTGATCTGTGTTCAGTCTTCCAGAAATCCATGCCCAAAGTCGGATTTTATCCGAAACGTGGCCAATTCACTTAGTTGTAGGGGCTATTTGGGTCAATTGTGATATTTGTCTCTTCGTTCCAATAATCCAACGAAATACTTCACGTGGTTAAGTGTCTCTACTTAACATAGTAGCAATTTCCGCATAATATCTTTCTCAACTAAGTTGCCATGTATTAAGTTTTTTATACCTCTGCTTTCACATTTTATGTATTTTTCATAGTATGTCATCAATCTCAATATTATTCCATGCATCTTTCTGACAACTTTCATGGTTATCATTGTAGATCAATTGCGCCCTTAATATGGAGGAATATTCTTTACTGATAACCTGCTCCGCTGAAGAAGACTGATGGTCGATATGAAGATGGCGATTAGATACGACCATCATGATATATTTTTCAGCTCGATGCTGAAAACAAAAAAGTCACAGCAACTTATCTCTCAGAATTAGCGTGGTGGAGAGTTTGTATCTTTTTCTTGTACGTAACTAATTCATGGTCCGTATAAACAGACCATGAATCAGATCATGAAAGCAGACCATGAATTAGTCCGTAACTTACTCATGGTCTGCTTTCTGACATTTTGTAGTCTACGGAGCACAGTTTGGGTTCCACTGACTTCAGTGTTCTGCTTTTTATGGAAGTAAATATTCTTATTTTTATTTTTAAATACTTATTTTTGAAAACCACAAAAAGTTCATTTTGATTTTTTATTTATAGTAATGAAAATTAAAGTATATAAGAAAATTTCACTTTTCTTGTTGAAAAGAAAATTACATGGAAAAATAAACGCTTTAGAAGAAATCGAATTCTTAAGATAAGATACAGACCAACGTTGAGAAACAAAGAGCTGAACATACCAGAGAGTAAACTAAAATCAGGAATTAAGAACAATCTTGAGAAAACAATATTCTAAATGCTCACTAACAGTGTATTTTTTGAACAAATTTTAGTAAATTTGGCTCTTACACTACAATATTTTTTAGGTCTGAAATACTAAGATATAAGAAGAATAAGCAGTTCAAACAGAACAGGTAGATCAAATACTACACCAGCATCAAAAATGATTCAGGGCGAGAAATAACTGAAGTAAGTCTCCTACAAGTAAATGTAGATTTAAAAAGAAGATGTCCAGTACGGTATATTAAATTAGAACATTTACATTTAGGTTTCAACTGAAATGCATTTACAGTATATATTATTTCGAAAATCTGATCAGATTTGAATGGTTCTTCCAACATTTGCTTCTGCTCTTGAATTTGTAAAATAATATCATTTTATTTTTTAAGTTTGATGGTAAAATGAAATTAATAATTTAATCGTGACTTATCTTTCGAAAATCAGTGGCCAATTTTCAACTTCAACTTTTTGAGTATCAGGACACTACAAAGTCTGTTATAACTTATCTTTGGAAATTCGATAGATATGACAGTTTTTGCAGTGTCCTGATACTGAAAAGGCTAAAAAATTAGCCACCGATTTTCTAAAGATAAGTTTCAAAATTAAATTATGTCCATCCTGATGGTATTACTCCACAGTTCTCAAAACCGATGCAATTTCAGCTAACTGCTATTCTGTGTTTGGTTTTATCCTTCCCTATTCCACTGGTGTTTTCCCCCTGCTTGGATATTTGCTCATATCCAGGCATTTCCTAAAAAGAGTGAAAAATTCCTCACATCCGATTATCTTTCCATTGCACTTACTTCTCATCTTTCTAAAATAATGAAGAAATACATTGACCACCAAAATTTGTTAACAAACTGTGGATAAATTCAATGGAAAAGTTTGGTGAAACTC
Source organism: Mastigoproctus giganteus (assembly GCF_048544385.1). Taxonomy (NCBI): domain Eukaryota; kingdom Metazoa; phylum Arthropoda; class Arachnida; order Uropygi; family Thelyphonidae; genus Mastigoproctus; species Mastigoproctus giganteus. Next base: position 15,409,086 of record NC_143585.1, on the reverse strand, counting down.
AAGCAGTCGCCCTTGATATTTTAAAGGCTTATGATTGTGTTTGGCAAAAAGATCTTCTGAATAAGCTTCCATTTTATGACTAACCAACTGTTATTTGTAATTGGGTATACAGTTTTCTCTCTGACCGCTCACTGTGGGTAATGGTAGACAACTGTCAATCTTTTGACTTCTCGCTATTAGATCTTAGTTATTACTTTAACAAAATTAGATTATTCTGCCAATTAATACTTCATATGAGAAAATACTAAACATCACGAACTAAAACCACGGATCATAACTGATTTTTTCTTTTTAGCTTTCGATTGCACCGCGTTACATTTAGGGATCGAATGAAATATACTTTTCATTGACATATAGAAAGATAGAGAGAAATCTCTACTTACAGTCAGGTATCAGGGACTTACTGATGCCGGATGATGCCAATTTCTTCGCTAGTTCGCATGGAGAAAACCTCTTCGCTGATACCACAATCGCCAATCCCAGAAGAAACAACAGGATACACTTTCCCTCCATTTCTGTTTTCTCTACTTTACACAGAGATGGTCTTAATCTATCGACTTGTCTGTAGCACGGCTGCAATGATATTTATATCGCTCGTAAAATGAGTTTCTTCTTAACCGTGAAATCACACAGATGACGTTGTGTCTGAAAATACTCCGTAGGAGTAGACTTGGAAAACCAAGAAAGCTGTTCAAATATAAAGACAGTTGAAGTGATTGCTACCTACGACGATACCAAATTTTCGATTGCAAAAGGAAATGAAATATGGAATTTTCTTGTGATTAATGTCATAGTTCTTAGAAATAAACAGTGATTGTGGAACATCATCCATCACTGGGGAAATTTATTGACAATTTCGTCACTAAAATTATGCATATTCTTAACTTACATCCTCGCGGACACGAGCGAATAGAAGATATGTTACGTGATTCTTAGATATTATGAGAAGCACCAGTACACATGGAAACCAGTTTTTGTTGTTATGGTGGTTTAATGGCGCATACGCTTCTATGGCTATAATTTGCCTTGTTGAGAGATGCCTATTGAAGTGGGACTGATCCTGCCCGACAGTTCCACCAAAGTAATATTCAAATACTTACGTGCATATCTGTTTCCTCTAATTTATAAAATCAAAATTGTTTATGCAGGTCATACAAGTTGGCTAAATCTTTCTTCTGTTGTTTCATTTTATACCTTCTGTCTTAAAATGGCATCCAGAGAGATGTCCTTTTTCTTGACATCTCATGGGCATTCGACATAATGCGTCTTACCTTGCTTGTCGATAAACTAAAATTGCTTTTGATTGTCTCCCATCTGTTAAACTGTAAAAAGAGATAGTTGTAACCTTCACTAATTTTTGAGTTCGCTTTGGAGTGTCTTGAATTCTTGCCCAGAATTCTTCCATTTTTAATCAAGTATTAATACTCTGACTCCGCCACTGGAAGATACATATTTAGTTATAATTTTAAAGGACATTAAGAATTTTTTGAAACCTTGAAAAAGGTTTTTCCTAGTTAAAAATTTGGAGGATGACGGCAACAATTGGGCAAAATGATGTGGTGGAAAGAGTAGAGGATGAGTGAAACACTAGACTTTGAATGAAACCCTAACACGAAATTCATTGCATAAGTCATACCTGGAGATTACAAGCTGTAAGACAGTTAACGGTTTACATATGCTTCAAGAAAACGACGCTGATTGTATTAAGACAACAGTAAATAATAGTAAAAAGTACAGGAATTGTTCTGTTTTAGCATGATGTCGACTTGGCTGTATAGAAGAATAAACCAACACGTTGATTACTAGTTAATAATAGGAAAAGATTTGCTTCGTTTTCTTTTTATGACAGTTGTGTGTGCACAAGAGGGGGTAATTCTTCGCGTAGCATTCCGAATTAAAAATTGTTATATTAGGACCGTACAAGAACTCTATAACGTCCACAAATTGCATATGTTCACTCGTCGACTTCCCTGCTTTCCTGGACGAAAAATCCTAGTTTCCGGGGACGAGAGAAACCTTATATGATATCGACTTACAGAGCCACAGAATGAAAAAAAGCCGATGAAAGACCCCCGCGGCATTGAGGGGATTCGAACCCAAGTTGTTTTTTCACTCAGTGTGAGCAGGGCGGTGAATATAACCACAATGACACCCCCCAGACTGACATTTCAAAGAGAACAAGTACAAAACTGATAAAGTTGCGATAATTCAATTTGTTATATTCAATGACCAATAATTATTCCTATTTTATTTCTTTCAGATCAAATGAATTGAAGTACATATTAATTTATAAAAGTGTGTACAAAGTTGTTAAAAGTATCCCTATGCAGAGGGATATTTTAATTTTAAATCTGGAGGGCTCTGGAGCGAGTTCTAAGGCTCGTATTGAAGAGGAACTTGGACAACAGGTACAATAAAGAATGCGCTCCCCATATATGGTAAAAAAAATAGTTACAAAATTTGTCACTCTATGGCGAGTAACTATCTTAGTTACGATTATGCAAATAGCTTACGTTATTTGCATAATCGTAAGTTATTACCACAGCGCCTCTACTCAGCTCTACTGACTCTATAAAAGCAGTCTCTTCAAATTCATACAGTAGATGTTTGACTGCACTACAGCAGCAATGCTAACAACGTTGCGAGAAAAAGCGCTATTGAGAGCGAAGATGTACCATCAGAACAGCAATAATGCAGCTGCGGCTATCAGAGAATTCAGGCGTCAGAAGCGCATAAGGCCCACGTGGACATATGCTTGTTTGTGCTGTCCGCAAAATAGTTTCGAAATATGAAGCGACGGGACATTTTGGTGTTCAACAAGGTAGAGGTCAAAAACGATTGGACTCCTGTCGTGTTGAAGATGTGGCTATGGCTGTCGTGGATTTATCAAGTCGATCTCCGTGTGGTAGCGCATGTGTGCCAGCTGTTTCTCGTGAAGTGGACATGCCGTATTCAACTGTAAGGCTAGTAATGCGTCAGGGGTTGCGGTACAATCGTTACAAGATGCACATGCTACAGCAGCTAAAGCTGGTGATTATGCAGATATTCGTTTCAAATACGCATTTCAGTTTCTGGCGCGAATGACAGTGGATATCACTTGGCCATGGAACATCCTTTGGAGTGATGAAGCCCACTTCTGCTTGAATGGACAAGTGACTACGCACAACTGTCACATTTGGGCAAACGAAAACCAGCGAGTTATCCAAGAGGACCCGTTGCATTCTCCAAAAGTGACAGTCTTGTGTGGATTTACGGCCACATTCATCATTGGGCATATTGTTTTTGAACAGGTGACACCGACTGGACCCCCCACTTGTTCCGTCACTGGACAGCAATATTATGAAACTTTGGCAAATTTCGCGATACCAGAGCTGCAACAACGTGGGTGCCTTCAGGATACCATATTCATGCATGATGGTGCGCAACCCCACAACCACTGTTGTGTCCAAAGATTGCTAAGGCAACACTTTACAGACGAACCTTCATCAGCCGTTGTTTTCTGACATCTTGGCCATCCCGATCACCGGACCTCACCCCATGCCACTTCTGGTTGTGTGGTGTTTTGAAGAACCAGTTTTATCAGGAAGGATGTCAAACTCTGGCAGATCTGAAGGACAACATTAGACGTCATTTGCTGGCTATTCCAGTTGGCATGTTAGGTTATGCTGTATAAAATGCTGTTCTTCGAATGGAAACTGTTGTTGATCAAAATGGAGGACACGTTGAACAGTTTCAGCGCAGTTCAAGTGATTTGTATTGCCACAGTGCCATATAGTGTAAAATTTTGTAAATAATTTATTTTTTTCCCATAAATGGGGAGCGCATTATTTATTGTACCTGGTGTCCAAATTACTCTTCAGTACGAACCATAGAACTCGCTCCAGAGCCCTCTACATAGGGATATTTTAATTTTCACAACCCTGTATATTCATAGCTAAATTTTAAGTCACATCTCTTTATTTGGACTTGCTCTGGAACTTGGGGAAGTAAAATGTAAAGCGTATTCGTGTCAAACAGCACCAGCGGTTACCCCTATCTCAGCGTACTATACATTGTCATGTGAAACAGCACACTTTTGAGGGCAGATATTTAAAAGTTATGGATATTGTTGGGTGTACCGTTGTTCATCTGGTCATTTAGCCGCTGGACCCCTATTCAGGCTCAACGTTGCAAACCATTGGCCCCGTGGAGGCAGACCAGATATACAAGTGTTACAGTTAATTTACTGAGATTTCAGTGGTAAGAACCTATGTTAAAAAAAAAAAAAAAAAAAAAGCGGGGGGTAGATGCTAGACGTTTATACAGGGTGTTTCAGTTAAACGTTTCAGAACTTCTAAGAGGGGTAGGGTACATCCTGACAACTCGAAATCATATAGCAATGTGGGGTCGGAAATGCTTTCCTGAAGCGGTGTTGTACACAGAAGCACCATAAAGAAAAGAGACCGTAAGTGAGAAATCGTTTTAATAATACATGAAAAGAAGCAAAAGGTACATGGATTAAAGTAAGTGTTCGAAGTTTCTTCCACGGGCTACAATGCACGCCTCACATCTCCGACGCATGGACATCCGAACATTCTGGAATACTCCAGGCGAATTTCGAATTTCTTCGGCAGCTACTGCGATTCTTGCAACCAGCTCCTCAGCATTGTCAACAGGGGTGTCATAAACTAGCGATTTCATATGACCGTGAAAATTCCTTCACAAGGGAAGGAATTTTCAACACGCATAACGACCATATCTGGGCGGTCGAGAACCCGCATGCAATACGACGTCGTGCAGCACAGATTCGATTTTCGGTCAATGTATGGGCCGGTATTATGGGAGATCACCTCATCGGCCCTTACCTGTTACCGTGTCGTCTAACCGGACCTATCTACTTGATCTTTCTGCAGCAAGTATTGCCACAACTTTTGAGAGATGAACAGATTTCTGCATCGACGCAACAGACAATGTGGTTCCAACACGATGGAGCCCCTGCCCATTATAGCGGAGATGTTCGTAACTACCTGGATGTCACATTTGGTCAACAGTGGATCGGACGTGGTGGTCCCGTGCGTTGGCCTGCTCGGTCACCCGACCTATCATGTCTTGATTTTTATTTCTGGGGTCATATGAAATCGCTAGTTTATGACACCCCTGTTGACAATGCTGAGGAGCTGGTTGCAAGAATCGCAGTAGCTGCCGAAGAAATTCGAAATTCGCCTGGAGTATTCCAGAATGTTCGGATGTCCATGCGTCGGAGATGTGAGGCGTGCATTGTAGCCCGTGGAAGAAACTTCGAACACTTACTTTAATCCATGTACCTTTTGCTTCTTTTCATGTATTATTAAAACGATTTCTCACTTACGGTCTCTTTTCTTTATGGTGCTTCTGTGTACAACACCGCTTCAGGAAAGCATTTCCGACCCCACATTGCTATATGATTTCGAGTTGTCAGGATGTACCCTACCCCTCTTAGAAGTTCTGAAACGTTTAACTGAAACACCCTGTATAAGGCGAGATAGGTTTTAAATGAAGGTTAGGTTAATTTTTAACATTGTAGTTTAGCAGCTTGTAATTGGAATATTCATGGCCGTTAATGGTAGAGCGGGAGGGAGACTGAATACTGGGGGGAACAGATAGATGTATGGGAACGAAAGAAAAGGCGATCCTAGGAGTGTCACTGGAGCAAGCCACACCAGGAGAAGAAGGGGGAGGCAAGTAAAGGGATGAGACGGAGGCCCATCTCTTCCCCTTCCCTGCCTAGAGATGGGGTTTTTAAAGTGAACTGAGCAAGGGTGCCCAGTTCAGAACGCCAGGCGGTGTGCTGCAGCTGAGCTGCTGTGGTCATGTCCAGTCGTTGCGTCGCACATGGGAGAAACAGTCCCATCCAGAGAGATTGTTGTCTGGTAGAGTCCGCATAGATGTTGACGGATCGTCTATCCTTTGCAATGGATGTTCAATCCTTGGAGAGAGAGTGAGGTCCCACCATAATGGTCATAGTCTGGTTCAGTTTGGGTGCTCATGTGCAGGGAGCCCTAGGCTAGCGGCGTGCATCATTGATTGCAATTTGTGTTCTCCTTCTTGCAAATAAGTCTTGTGCAAATTTGGTGAGCGCACTGTACTCATCGAAGTTGTCTAGCAGATGGTATTCTCGGTCCGGAGGTAAGTAAGTTAGTCTGGTGATTAGAATTCAACGTAGGTTGTCGAACAGTGGGCATTGGTGCATCAAATATTGCCAGCTCTCGCGTTCCTCACATGGACAGTGTGGGTCCTTCACGAGCCGAAAGGCTGCAAGTTTTTCATTGTAAGGTCCGTGACCCATCCGGAGGTAAGTGGAGTGCAGTCCTGGGTGGAGATAAGGCGGTGATTTAGGGTAAACTTTGTGTATGTCCGGAAGAAATTTCCTTGTCGCTTTTCCCTGAGGTACTGTTTACCCAGCGGGTTTGCCATTCTTGCTTCAGATGCCCCAATAATCGGGTCTTTTCGGTCTTTCTATCATTTGTAGGTTCGATGGTGTACCCCATGAATGTGATGGGCATCCCTTTAGATAGGTAGTATGAGAGGCTTTGGTCATCCAAAGCCTCTCATACTCTCATACTCTCATACAAGTCCAAAGAACCCGTCTGGGCAACTATTAAAGTTGTGCACTTTGTTACAGCAGTGGCCGCATGTTGTTGTTTGAACACATGTTTGGGAAGTGTGGCCGAACCTGCAGCATTTAAAGCATTTGGGAACGATCACATGTTCCCTGAAGCGGTGAGAGCTCCACTCGATGTATATTTTCTTTCGGGTTTTTATCGCTCGCCAAGCCTCCAGATAGAACACCACAATCCAGTTATTGGCGTTTTTGTCTTTAGGCTTTGGTCACATATTTTGGAATTACTGACTTTTTCGGGTTTTCGTCGGAGAGCAGATCCCGCAGGTTCCTTGTATAGATCTCCTCTGTTAGCTGTTGTGGGTAATATCCTTTCCAACGTAAAAAATAATGGCAGTTGGCCACCTTCTCTTTGGCATCTCTGCAGTTAAGCGTAAAGTCGCGATTTTAGGATTCCCTATTATTCCTTGTATTTCTTCTCTCGTCTCAGTTTCTATCTCTATTCCCGTATTTCATATCTTCCTTATTGACTTGATTCGTGTTGTCTTGAAGTCATCTTTCATTGATTTCATTATTTTAGTTTTAATTTCCTCATTGGTGGTTGCTGGTTCGCTTTCGTTCGGTCTTAGGATGACAAAATTTGGCCTTCGTCTTTTCTTGTTGAAGACGTTCCTTCATTACGATGGTTTCTAGTTTGTTCCAAAGGATTACTATGTCTCCTCTGACGGCCGTAGTGATCCTATTGTTGTTGTCTTTCATTATATTTTCCAGCTTGGTTCGAAGTACCGAGACCTCATCCAATACAGTATTTTTGTCAGTAAGATATAAGGTGTATTTTGTGTCAGACGGCACCAGGGGTTTCCCCCATCTCCGCGTTGCTTTTATTTTGGGTGTACCAGTTCACTGGGAAGGCCAGAGATTTAAAAGTATTTGAGTAATGTAAAGTACAGTGTGGTGTACCGTTCTTCCTCTGCGCATTTCGCCGCTGAACCCCTACTGGGGCCCAACGTTGCCCACACCTCGCATCGTGGAGGCAGACCAGGTACCCAGTAGTTTAAGATATTTACTCTGGCAGGTCCTGCCACCTAGTTTCCTGAGATTTCAGTGGCTAGGACCTAAACAAAATCCATGTATATGCGTACAGATATACTTTGTGCGTTATAGGCCTAATGACTCGAATGAGTACAATGAACAATTGTTCAGAGAAATAGAGTAGGCTAGTACATCAGAATGTCTTATAATGGGGGATTTTAATTTCTCAGATATTCCATTTTATAGCATTTTATCCTATAAACAACTCTACTGTTTATAGGATAAAATGAACGGATTGCGGGAAATGTTAGGTGGGCGAAACAAAACGACGGAGAGATCATCTGGGGGAGCATTTAAATGCTATAAAAACCGCTGATTATAACAAGTCTGCTGTGGCCGAGCATTATTGGGAGATGCAGCATCAAATCTCCTCAGAGGATGCGGTTATTGTGGATCGAGCGCATGGATTCTGGGACCATAAATGGCTCGAGAACCTGCGAATCTCTTCATCCGATAACAATAGCATGAATAGGGACAGGGGGTATGCGTTTGCATCCCCTATTTGAAACTATTGTCCTAAGTACGGATGAACGGTTTTGCTTTGCGCACTCCCCATCCATTTCCGCTTCCAGTTCTGACCGTGTGCCCATGGAACTACGTGGTGAAATACCGTGAGCCTGTTATATATAAGGAAGCGTTGCCGGACAATTTATTACTTTTGAGGAAGGAAGATGATGCTTCCGAAAGCTTCAGGTTTTATCTCTTTTAATCCAGTTTATTTTAGGTAAAAAAAAAAAATTAAGTTTCAATTTTATCACAATGCTTTATTATAGTTTTAATCCTTGTATAGAGTAATAGCAGTTTCATTTTATTTTATACATAAAATTTTATTGTAAATATTTTATTTTAATTTGTAAATTTTAGTCAAGACATGAATTTACCCAGCCTCAGAAGCCTTAACGCAGTTTGCACAGGATCTTTTTATTAGAAGGAATTTTCCTACAAACCAACCACTCGTCATCCAGAATAAAGATCCTTAGATACCTCAACCAAACAAAAACCTAACAACTACAATCTAAAGAACAACTAATCCTTAATTTAACCTGGAACTGATCACTGGCTTATACTGGAGCCATTATCTGGACTTAACCACTCACACGGATGGGACAATATGTCCGAGGAATGGCATTGGATGACCCAACAAAGACATTGTGCAGTTTGCTGCCGAAATGTCATTAGGCTATCCGAACCGGATACCCTCACTACGCGTAGATGGGGGAAACCCCTGGTGCCGTTAGACCCTAAACACACTATACATTTCGATTCACCATATCTTCATATAAACTTTTAAACAGAGTGACTGATTTTGATGAAACTTGTTAGGAATTTAAGTCCAATAAACAAGTTTTTATTTTTTATTCGGCGTTAGTGTTTTTAGGTCATTTCTAATAATAATTTGATTATAATTATCTGGTAAATAAAACTGAAATAAATAAATGTATATCTTCCTCATAAATCTTTTCTATAATTTGAATGCCCGCATCTTTTCATTCACAACATATTTACTATCAATTTTTAGGTACTTTATGTTTTATTACGCACAGTCTCTGGTTTTGTGTTTTTTTCTCAGTTGTACATCAGTCATGTATTCTGATTTCCCATCAATGTAATTTAGACAGTGTACTAACCCAGATAATTTTCAGTCTTTTTTGATTCGCATATATGAATTCTTCGTGGTAAGTTTGAAGCATCACAGCACTTAATTTTCGTTTCGATTAAAGTAATATAACACTTTCTTCATAAAATAAAAAATGATAGACGATCTGATGGCTCCGACACCTAGCTGTGGCCGTGGCAAATAAAATCAGTTCAAAGATGGCAGCCCACTCGCCCTACTACACAAAGGCAAAAACGTCACCAATTATGTGACTCTCCTGGAATCCTGGACTTTCTCTCCCATGATGCTTTGCGCGATCTCCTCTAAGGACTTTGATGGTTTTGCCTTCCCATGATGCTTTGTGCGATCTCCGACTTTCTCTCCCACGATCCTTTGCACACGTCAAACTTCGCTATTTTTTAATTTAATTTTTAATTTTGCTGCTGGATGGAGTCACGGGGAATTTGTCATAAAAATAATTTCATTGGATTCGAACCGGGGTTAACTTTTTTCAAAGTTAGCCCTTTTTTCGATTAGCCCTTTGAAGGTTAGTCCTTTCAAAGTTAATCCACCGGGTTGCTGAGATATTTACTTCCAACACTGCAAAATTAGCATTAGAACGCAACTCGAACTGATTTTTTTAAATTACTGTTATTTGAATAGTGTGCCGTTTTAATTATATTTTTATTTATTTTTAAACTATTCACAACAAATCAATATAAGCAACCAATTAATTAATCAATGGTATTATTTGAACATAATTTTTAAAATATTCATTAGCAATATTTTTAACAAATAGTATTTTGTCAAGTGAAAGAGATTTACCTTTAATGAACACACACAATTTAATGAATGAGCTCGTTTATTGAATACTGAGCTACGGTTGCTTTTGAATAGATTTGATTAAGTTTTCTCCTCAAAATCCTCGTGAATATCGTTTTTTGCCGTACAACGAACAGTCACAAACACATTCATGCACACAGCTGGCAAACCAATGACAGCGCTCCCTAATTTACATCATGTCAAGTACAACTGACTATTCGTCATTTATTAGTGGACTGTCCCCACTTTCAAAACATCCGCTTAAACACCTTTAAATCAATTGCTAATACACAGTCATCAATAAATTTTCCATACTGTAAACAGTTTTTCGTGCACGAAAAACTGTTTACAGTATGGAAAAATTTTCGAGCTCCACAGAAATTGGCCGATGATGCTAAGTTTAAGTACTTAACAGTTAAATTTAACTTATTTACATAGTTTTGACTTACCACACGCAAAGAAAAAGTTCAAAAGCAAAATACAAGGAATTTAAATCACACTTTAATCATAAAATACAAAGCCACTCACCTAGTTTTAGTACAGATCACGCAAAGTTCACATTTTGTCTTTTCACTGAGCAAAATTTTACACACACATAACTGAACGAGAATGGTTTGCATTGGAAATTGTATGCTACCTGGAGACACAATCCCTGATTCGTTGTCTTCCTTTTTCTGCAAATATTTTATCAATCCTGGACGTTTCTTCTACACTTTAATAACGACAACCAAGAATCTGAATGGAGAGTTGAAGAATTCACAAAACGAACACTAGCAATCCATCTGAAGATACAGAAATTGTAATTACACCAACCCCACGGCTAAAGGGAACTGAAATGCAATGATCACTTGGGAGTTTAACAAATCATCAACCAAATTTGTACAATACCAAGCAAAAAATTAAGTGATATCCACAATATATTTTTCAAACATTTTCCCAACATTTTCGCGAAGCGTTGTAATTTGTATATTGGTACGTCCATAATCCTGTCTTCTACCTGGAAAACTCAATATAGGTAGAATTCTGAGAAAAACCCAAATTCAGCAGCGCCATAAACATCCGTAAATCCGCTGAACATAACGGAATAATTTCCACTGTAATTTGGAATTGTAATTCTGAATAACATTTGTTATTCAGAATCAGTGTTTTTAGATTTAATGAACAAAGAATCAACCGGCTTGAAAACGTGGTGAACACGGGTGTATAGATCGCCGAGTGGACCGAATTCCTCGAAAAACCCAAAATGTCATAAACAACATGTAATCCTCTATATTTTTGAATAAACGGTCTAACCGAACAATAAAGAGCTGTATTTATTTTTATGTAATTCTGATGATATCCTTTTGGTGTTAAACATTTTGATTGGTAATAAACGCTAAAAACAACTTATTAGTTAACGTGTTCCTTTTTACATAATTTTGTTAATACACATTTTATAGGTTCTGTTAACTGCATAGATTTAGAACCTATTTTTCTGATCTAATTTTAAAACTTCAGAAATGATCTTAAGATCATTTATGAAGATTTATTCTTAAGATCACTTCATGATCTTAAGGAGAGCATCATTCCAAGGTGGGGGAAAAATTCCTTCAACCAGGCATTTGTTGAAAACAAGAAGATGCTCAGAAAACATTTCGAAGAAACACTTAGTAACATCCCCTTCAATGTGGTTCATACCAGGACACCTGTTATTACGAATTTTGTTAACAGCTGAATTAAGATTTTCCATTGAAAATAGTTCCTCTTGAAATTTTTTTTTTTTTTTTTTTATCGCTCACACAACCACAATCTAACCGGTCAATACTATCAGAATGGTCCACATCATCCACTTTGACTAGGTGATCAAGAATGACACTAATACTGCCGAAACAATCTACAGTTTCAGAATCTCCACAACGCATAGAAATTGTTACATCCTCAGATGGCCTTAATTTGTGCAAACACAACTTATAAACAATATCCCATGGATCGTCAATTACCAACTGTTTGCACCAAGTTTTTCCATGCATCAACTTTCCTTTTAGCTATTAAACGGGAATATATTCTTTTGATTAATTGATACTCTGTTTTCAACCTAGCAGTAGGTTCTTTATTATCTCACCATTTCTGACACTGGAACTTATTATGTGCCCTGTTGACCTCCATTCGAAGCAGAGGTGCATTTCTTAAAAAATAGTACCGGAATGCTCGTCGTAAAAAAATAGTACCGGAACGCTGGTTCTCTAGAAGACTATATGACAATAACGCCACATCGACTGTACACTACCTGAATCAGACTTCAGACTCACGGTTCATAGAACAATCAGTTCTAGCGTTCAGCTCATGGCTAATCAAAATGCACCGTTCGCACGCTTCACAGAATATCTCATTCGATGGATCTCTTTATCTAACACATTGTATTTTAGTAAGAAACATTCAAGTTTCATTGCGAAATTTATATTTTTGTTTTTAAATAGATTTTTAAAGAAATCTATTAATTTTATACTATTAATATATATTTTTAAAGAAATCTATTAATTTTATACTATTAATATATATTTTTATAGAAATGGGTAAAATAGATATTCCTCCATCCGCTTTGATTATGCCATTGTTTCATAATATTAGGTGTATAAATTTAATGATTTTCTATTATGACATTTAGAAAAAAAGTACCGGAATGTCGTTCCGGTCCGAATACACCACTGATCCGAAAACCAGTAAGATCAGAGGACCACCACTGCACTAGAGGACATTTACTTTGCTTTAATTTCATTGACTCCCTCAAGGCATCAAATAACTTCTCTTGTAATAATTTACCAAATCAAATGCATTAATCCTATCCAACTCAGTTAACGAAGTTTCACCAAATATTCAGCTGCTTAATTGCAAATCTTGGACGTTGTAATGAATGAAGCTCAATAAAACAATTTTTAATACAGATTAAATTGAAAACAATCGCTCTGTGATTAATCCAATCTGGTTTAACCAATCCAATGTCAATCCAGTCTGGTTTAACTTGCCAATTAGATATGAAATTGAAGGCCGTACCAGTGGTTAACGTTACATCTACGTTAGACTCACCATTAATAACCACCATTAATAACAACTCACCATTAATCACCATTAATAGTCCAAAACGCTAGCTCATTACCAGGCTTTTTATGGATCTCCAGGTTAAATGAGGATATCAGCTCTTCCAATAACCTGTCTGTGGTCATTCGTAAATCGAGAATGCCATAAAAGATTTTTAGCATTTGAATCCCAACAGATAATCATTTTCTGCCGTTCAATCATGTGAATAACGCTTCTTCCAAATAGCTAAGAGCGAAATGGAGGCCTGCATCAGGGTGACAGTACATACATATAATGAAAAATTAGCTTCAATACCAACACAGACTGCATGCGATGTACAGAAGGAATCAATTCTGGTCACAACCAGATGAGAGCTGAAAATTAGTATAGCAGCCCATAAATGTCACACTTTTTGACACAATTCTAATAGAGTTGGGATATTCAGATAGCTGACCTCTGTAGCATAAGATTCCTAAACACAAACAATGTCAATTATTTCACGTTCACATACGAATCTTAGTTCATCTACAACAGATCTTACACGCTGCACATTAATTTGGAGCACCTTGATTTTGCCGTACATATTATTTCTACGGGTGCTATTGATCATTACCGTAGACCGCAGAATACATTTTTATCTTAGTAACTTTCAGTGCAAATATGTATTAAGGATACCTCTTATCTCTAACCGAATGAGAGCAGACCTATTTTTCGCACTACAATTTGGAACAAGACTGAGGTTTCTTTTAATTTTTACAGAATTTAAAATTATGACCCTTCACACCACAATTACTGGAAACCGACCCACCACTTTTACATGTCTTAGAAGTGTGCCCGTACCTCTGACAATTATAACAAATGGTAACCAAATGAAATTCCTTAAACCTCTAGAACATCAATTCAATAAAGATCCGTGTTTGTTTATCATATAACTTTTAACTCTACAGGGTATTTGCAAGATCCGGTTAATTCCATTTTTGTTTTTGTTTTCATTAGAGAAACGTGTTTTCACCTCATCATTGACGTCATCTCTGCATAGACCCATATGTATTAGGTTTCTTTCATATAACTCTTTAAGCAGATCTTCTTTATATCCTTAACCCCTGGTTAAGGATATAAAGATTATATCTGCAATTAAAGATTCTATTCTATTCTATTCTATTCTATTCTATTAATTGCATCACATAATTTTATGTTAAAACTAGGATTCTTAGACTTAGCGGTATTCAATTTCAATTTCTTTATGAGGTTATTTGTCCTAATATCCTCAAGCTTCTTGTTAGACTCCGTCTCAGGCTCAATACCCATGTCAGGTAGTCTTCGCATTCTCCTAATTCGTATCCTTTGAAGCAAATTTTCCATGATTTTAGAGACCGCTTTTTCTACATCCATGCTGGATTTAAGTTTAGAATCATGCTCAGGCCACATCAGAAGTACATTATTACAAATAGTATTATTTCTAAGCCCATTATTCTGCTTTTTATAGCTGGCATAATTAGTTCTGTTATCCTTCCTATTTTCCTTAACATCATTTTTAACCACCTCACTGTATAGCTTCCAGTCAACCTGAAACCTTTAATTATAACTAACTATTCAATTAGACACGCCTCTAAACATCTATTTCTCTCTTTCAAGCGTTCATTATCTATTCCCAATTTCAAGGCCAAATTTTCTAGATAGCCCCATCTAGCAAATATTTGAGAGATAGCATTATTATTGATTCCATGTTCTTTAGCAAATAAAAATTCCTGTAACTTTCTTCCCATAATTATGACAACATTGATCGGTTCATTGTGGAAATCGTTAAGCGTTTGTTTCTGCTTATTTTGGATATTGAGTCCATCTCTATCAAACAACTATGAATCGATTAAATCTGGCTCAAAATCCACTCCGTTTTCTTCTAAATCTTGCGACATATCCAGAAGTGTGAAGCATACTGATGTTCGTCGGCGCCAATGTTGACAGAATTATTAAAATTTTCAATATCCTCAACTGGATTCGTATATTTACTGCCAATATTTAAGTCCATTTCGATATTCCTGTTGACTTATCTCATTTCTTCATCATTATCCTTAACTACCACTACTTCATTTAATACATTAGTTTATCTTTTTTCGTTTATTGTTCGTACTTTCCCTCCTTCTCAAAACAGGAGATTTACTCTTAACCAAAATAGAAATGTCCACAGCGCCATCTCCTTCGTCAGAATAAACCCGTCTACCATTTCTTGTCATAAATTAATTCTCAGGGGTTTATTATTATTATTAGACATAGGGCGCAAGGAAGCCAGAGGCTTATGCTGCACTAGCCAAAAAAGAAAAGTTGACGAGTTACCCTGAGAGAGAGAGAGAGAGAGAGAGAGAGAGAGAGAGAGACCAAAAGTCAGAAGTAGAAAGGAATCACCAAGAAAGAGAAGAATGATGATATCCAGCTCAGGACCCTGGGTGTGTCAAGCCCATACTCACCAGATGTGAGCCCAAGGGGTTCTGCCTCTTGAGGAGGCAGAGAAGACATCCATAGTCACATTCCAAGGCCCTGCCAGAGAGAGAAATAGCCCAATCAACACTACTGCATCGTTCAACAGAAGGAGGTTCATGATGTATGCTTAATACCGTCAAATTTGACCCCTTCAGTCTTTAGCTTATTACGTTGTTTTAAGATTTTCTTATATATCTTATGGGAACCCTTACTATCAGAATTTGAAAACCCGTCAATGTCTTTCTCAGGTTCGCTAAAAAAAACCCCATTCACTGTATTTACCTCATCATTACTTACAAAAGGCTCAATCTTGGGAAGCTCTTGAATTTTAACAGTGGATTTCCTATTTGTTTATTTATCGTCCCCTTACATAATATCTTTGGTAGCACTAATTTTATTCATTTATGCTTATTGATCGAAAGTCAATTTCAGAAATTTCCAAAAATCACTTCTTTTAAGCTTTCAAGTTGAATTATATTTCCTCAGTTTCAAACCCTGACACACAGAACAGTAAGGTCGTTCTGTGTGTCATTAATTAAAGTCGTTCAGTCTCTAATCATCAGGATTTTAAATTATAGCCGTATTAAAATTTTAAACATTTACGGTATGCTGTATCCTAAGCAAACAATGAACTGAACATTAAAATGAAGAACGTTCTAACTGTCAAAAGAAACTAATGCTTAAAAGTATAGTAGTTAAATACGACCTTAATATTGTTAAAAATGCACTGAACTTCACCACAGTTCAAATCCGTCAACAGGATATTCAACTACAAAATCCAGTAACACTACTTAATAACACACTTTCAACATAAAATTCAGGAGCACGTAGTAACCCCCTTCAGCATACCCAGCAGCCAGTAGCGCCCATCATATTAAGGTACAGACATAATGAAGAAGCTATGAATTCACCATTGGTATAGGGTGGAAGTTGCCCTCCAGCTTTTATTTTTCTTGCTCAGCCATAGAAGCGCTTAAATCCACAAAGATTTTATAACATGATATCCAACGCCTGATGGGCTCAGTCACATACTGAAAATTAAAAGCCACTCAACAATCATGGAGGTATTCATTCAATAATCACGGGAAGCCAAAACAATAAATTACACTAAATTCATTATTTCCATTTTTAGGCCATCTTTTTGTGGTATGAAAATGACGTCACAATGAGAATTAAACATTATAAAAAGAACTGATCATTTTCAGAACCATCAGTTTATCTTTTGATTAGAATCTTGATCTACGCAGCTGTTGGGATTTATTCCTTGGGACTTGGTTTCAGCCAATTCTACCTATTCGTGTCCAGACGATACAAAGAAGGCATACCAGTTCGGAGCGGAGTGGTTGAGGGGTATGAATTCGGAGTTCGGCATACGACACGACTGTGTCGAATAAGTTAATTGCATACTTTTCCCCGAAGTACTTTTGAACGTTGAACTCGGCCATCAGCACAGAATTGGTGAATAAGTAAATATATCGCGTGTAGCGTGTTGCTTGGGAAATTAGGTTAGAGAATCCCTTTCAGAAGTAGCGTACGATGAAGTATCATCATGTGCAGCTCTGTGGAAAACTCCATAATTATATTCCTAACGTAGCCGCTTAAACCGATTTGGTTTTCCTTATTTTTGAAAGCTAATTTTGTTGCAATGAGTTGGGTTGAATTCAATCATTTGACTTTGGGGCTGTATGTTATGCTATACCCCTAATACATAACGCGTCATTATGTATTAGGTAATATGTAATAATATGTTGGCTTGTACTAATCCATTATCGTGTATTAGGGAAATTCATTGGCACTGACTTCCATCCACATTCGGTCTCAAACAGACATCTTGTGGGTGCAGTGTGCACGATGAGAAGTCCGAAGAGGTATACAGAGGAGAGGAGTGGCGGGGACCTCTTATTTCGGCCATGAATAAAACAAATTCGATATATAAAAAATATATATCTCAGTGTATTATTAATAGAATTTACATAATAGAATTTACATAATTTAAAAGCAAGTTGAATAGAGATTTTTAGCATAACCTTCACGTTAAGCATGCTAATTGGCCTATTTTTTTTGCTCCGTCGGCCAGGCATTCTGTTTATTTTGAAAGTTATTATTGGAATGTTTGCCACGAAGTGAAAGCGTGTGCGATTTTTGCTGCAAGGATAATTTTAGAATGTAAGGAGTGATAAGTGAAAATGAACAGTATGTAAAGAAACCAGTGATGAGCTGGAATTTTAAGAACATTTTGCTCCAACAGATGTTGAAACACTCAGCGAAAATATATTCGAGAATGACAAATTGGATTATTGACAAAAATAAGGGTATCTTCTACCGGTCATGGGATGTGCGAGTCTTATACAACACATTTAAATGAAACTGATATCTGAACATGGAATTTACCCTGACTTCTCAGTGACAAATTGTCTAATACATTCCCTCCATGGGGATGAGATGGGCATCACCCTATCGGTCGTCTTCAGTATTTGATGTGACCGTCTCCAGAGAGAACACCCTCCTCTCAATTTCCCCTCGCTAGAGTTTACCGCCTAATTTCGTGTCTGAGGTCCTGTGCCGCTGGGTGATAACTAACCGTCGATGGCGTTACACGAGTTCCTAGGTCAAGAGTCCATTTGAACAACGTAACCCACACCTACAAACACAAAACAACCTTTTACTCACATTCTGGCCTTTACAGAATAGTTTATGCGTTGTGCCGATAGTATAGCGGAGTTGGGATGAACTTCCCCTTCTTCGGTTCCCGCCGAACAAATCATACTCTGTTTCAATGCATTTCCTACTACGCTCCATTTCAAAATTTTTCCGAGCTCTTCAGAATGCACCCGTTCAGCTTTGTCTGTTCGTTGTTGAGCGGATAAGGGAATTTAAAAAGGCAGTAGTGGATAGAATGAAAACATTAAAATGGAATGATATAAAATACTGTGAACGCTTTCTTCGACCAAGTCATCAATAAAAATGAAAATTCGTAATTTTGCAATAAATCCATAGAAACCATTAAAAACAACTAAAATATTAAAATCCAGTTTTAATACGGTTAATGATCTTTAAAACAGTCATATAGGTAAGAGTCCAGACATAGGAGTTTTCTTTCGCGGAGAAACGAAACCGACAACCATACGAACTGTACGGAGCAACAGCAGTACCTGGACATGCAACGTGGAGTTCAAGACCAAATTTTGATATGCAACTACTTCTTCAGCACTTAAGTAAACGGAAGCTCTGCTTAATCCCGTCGTTTTCTCTATGTATTAGACGGGATTTCATAAAATTCTAACATCTTATAAAAATAAACGGTGTCAATATTCTGTTTATTGGAGGAGAGTGTATATGCGCTTGTAAGACGTAGATCTTACAAATTAAAATAGAAATATTTGTTATGCTAAAATAAATCCAAGAAGAGCGATGGAAATTGAAAATTTGCATTAATGCCCGTGTATTAAGTTAAAGATTGGATATTTAGTTTTAATGTAAACAAATTTAAAGGTTGAAGAACACTGGATTTAGTAATGGACAGTTTTAGGCGTGTGAATTAAAATATTGGCTAAATAGAGACAAGAAATTTCGAATAATATAAGAGAGCAAACAGGGACAGGGGGACTAAGTAGAGGGTGCCATTTGAGAACGGACGTGAAAGGTGTTGTTGAGGGTAAGAACAATAGGACCGTGAAACGGGATTAGGAGGCGTCTCTTTTGATCTAAGCCACCATTAGGAAGTAAACAGGAAATTAGTGGACGCCCAATGTTCGCCTGAAAAGTAAACGATGTCAGGGTGACTGATATTTGAATAAGTTGGATACATTTAGCAAAGAAAGTGTGAAAACGAAAATGAGTGTTTTGGAGGTGATAGGCAACGTGAAAGGGCCATACTGCCTTGTGAAAGAAAAATATATTTCTAGAGAAGGGTTGGTTTGTGTGCTAGGAAGACACCTGGGGTGAGATGTTTAGCAAATAGGAAGGAAAGAAAAAAATTAAACAGTATAGTACGGGGATTGGTTGAAGTCCTTGGGGGATGGGGTCCAATCTTGACGGAAAGAGTAAAGTTGGGGAGAGATTTTGAGCAAGTGTCGATTCTGTATCTTACTTCTCTGTGGAAGGAAAGAGTTGTGAGTTGCGGGTGAAGTAGAATTTGATTTTTTTCTGGTCAGAGTTCACATCTCGTAGTAGCCAGATGAAGAAGAAAAAAAAACCCGAGAAAAACAAAGCCTGGTCCGGCATCGGAGGCCAGTGATAGGCAGTGAAGTCAGTGTTAAAGTTTAAGGTTAAGGTAAACGTGCAAAAAAGAAAGTCTGGTCCGGCTTTGGAAGGCAGTGTGCCCAAGAAATGGAAGAAAGCCAGGTCGGGCATCGGAAGGCAGTGTGCCTAAGTTATGGAAGAAAGCCTGGTCCGGCTTCGGAAGTCAGTGTGCCAAAGAAATGGAAGAAAGCCAGATCAGGCTTCGGAAGGCAGTGTGCCCAAGAAATGTAAGAAAGCGTGCTCCGGCATTGGAAAGCAGTGCGCCTAAAATATGGAAGAACTTCCGTCTGCCAGGAAGGAAGCCTGAACGTAAGGCATTTGAAAGTAGCGACCATTCCGGAACGTACGTCTTGAATCCTGAACTCAAGGACTCATAACCTAGCTCTGTAAGGAACTGAGTGAAAATTCTTTTCCTGTTGTATTAGGCAAGTTAGGTACTAAGGTTGAGGCAATTGGTTATGAATGTAAATGATTTTGAAATAACTCAAAGGTAGTAAATAGGGATGAATAACTTGGTAATTAGAGAATAACTGAGGTGGAATGAGTGACTTGTAATAAATATTACTGATGTAAAAGGATACCGGTTTTAAAAATTTCGTGGGCTAAGAGATATAACAAAATATATAGAAAGAGTAATAATAGTTGAAATGAGTTTATTGATGTAAGCGATAGAAATTGGTAACGTAAGAGAATGATTGAGTAATAATCGAGGATTCAAATTAAATAAGACACAACTGATACAATTTGATGTTAATAATTTTTAAATTGAGAATAGTTCTTGAGAGAGAGATAATGTATTCTACTGTATTATGGTTCAAATATATAGAAATTGTTATGTTTTTATGTAATCATTTGTTTCCTCTATGTAAATGCTGTATATAATGTTTATTAAAGATTTGAAAACGTTTGTAAATAAATGTGTGTATTTAATGTTCTGCTTTGTCTACAATAAGGCCTCTAAGGTTGGGATAATTCATACCACAAATTTAAACAGATACGCCAACCGTTTAAAACTGATTTAATAATAAAATAAAATAAATAAAATAATACAAAAGACTAAAATAATATTTACAAAAATTTGATTATTTACAAAAAACTAGTTTACAACATAAAACAAAAGATAAAAATATAAACTAAGTAAATAAGTTAAAATTCATTAAAATGTAAATTTAAAAGCGATAAAAACACTATCGAAGCTTTCGGAGTTGTCTATCTCCATCCTCAACAATAATGAAACTTAAGTGACACATCCTTAAATACCACGTTCACGGCACACGTGGATGACCAGGCACATACTCGGTGTTCCTTTCACGTGTACCAGAACTGGAAGTGGTCTGGGGGCGTGGAAAGCTAAAACATTTATCTCTGGCAAAAACAACCACCTCAAAAAGGGTGTGAAGCCTAACTCCCCTGTCTCTGTTCATCCTTGTCGGGGGAGATCTGGTGTTGTTTTTCCCAATAGTGCTCGGCAATGGCGGATTTATTGAGCTCTGCGGTCCGTATCGCTCTTGAATGTTCCCCCAGACGGTCCTTGAGACGCCGTCTTGTATCCCCACGTAATATTTTCCCCACAATCCGGGAATGTGATCTCATATACGTCCCCACTACTAGAATCACTAGTAATGGGGTCTTTGACCTGTGACACTAATGTGTGCAACCTCCGGCCCGGAAGCTGCACACAACGTGTCTGAAGGTCGCGAAGCATCCTCGCAAAGCGATCTGACAGTCTCGGATAGTAGGGAACATACACTGTGGTAAGCGGTACAGGCAGAACTATCCGATTGGGCTCTTGCTCTCTATTGTATTTATCAATGACCCTCTGGGGGTAACCGCCCCTCATAAGATCCGTCGTAATTTGCCTAATTTCCTTCTCCCCCTCCTCAGAGGTGCTGTACTGTATCCTCAACCTACCCAAAAATGCTCTGGCCACACTATTTTTATGTCGGGCAGTCTGTGCCGTCCTAT
Organism: Mastigoproctus giganteus; assembly: GCF_048544385.1. Lineage (NCBI taxonomy): Eukaryota > Metazoa > Arthropoda > Arachnida > Uropygi > Thelyphonidae > Mastigoproctus > Mastigoproctus giganteus. The sequence goes on along the minus strand of NC_143585.1, from coordinate 15,387,259 downwards.
AATGTGTATACTGGCCCCTACACATTGGTTTCATATAAACCTTGGTTCTAAGTCTGGGGCCTTCCCTATATACCATTACGTCCAGAAATGGGAGGGTGCGATCTATTTCTACCTCCGAGGTGAATTTTATAAAGGGGAAGAAACCGTTGAGAAACGAGACCACATCTTCCTCTCTCCCCTTCTTTACAATAGTGAACGTGTCATCAACATATCGTTTCCACTTACGCATAGGAAACTCCAATCTCGCAAAAGCCCTATTCTCTAATTCCTCCATAGTCAGATTTGCGACAATGGCGCTGATTGGAGAACCCATGGCTGTGCCATGAACCTGTTTATACATCACTCCTTGGAAAACCAAGGTTTTACTAGAAAGACATAATTCAACAACACGACATATATCTTCTATGTTTTGGTGGGATCTAGCACTTAAGGTATCGTCCTTCTGTAAAGCTAACTTCACCCATTCTACCCCATGTGCTATGGGGATACACGTGAATAATGATACGACATCCAATGACATCATCTCGTCCTCCCCTATATCTTGACTCCTTACAAAGTTCACAAATTCCACACAATCTCCAATGACTAACGTGGACCGGCCCACAACCGGAGAAATCAGTTGCGCCAGATATTTAGATAGAGCATACATAGGACTACCAATGAAGGAAACTATGGGCCGTAATGGAACATTCTCCTTGTGCGTCTTAGGTAACCCATACAATCTGGGCAGCATTCCATTTTTTTTCCCATTTATTTGTACACACAATTCTTTACATTTTATATACAAGAACTTACAGAGAATATATATATACAATTTTATATACATTAGCATTATTATTCTCATTATACCTATATATATACTATATTATATATGAACACGTGTGTGTGTGTGTGTGTGTGTGTGTGTGTGTGTGTGTGTGTGTGTGTGTGTTTTACCTGTATCAAGGGTGGCTCCTAGGCCTTAGCCCATCTCCACCTTGCACGTCTGTGGTGGTGCAGAAACTCAGCAAGCTTTTTATCGCTTGTGTATGTCCACCTTGCCACCAGGGAGCAGCCAACACCCAGGCAGCCGCTGCCTGCCCCCAGGCACAAGCAGCCAAGCCTGGGTCAACTATTACCTTTAGTGCCATGGGCACAAATCCCACACCCACCGGAGATAGTGCAATACCGGTGGGTGCCAGCAATCCCGTCCCCAGGTTGCCCAAACCTGGAAACCAGCAAAAAAAAAAAAAAAAAAAACGAAGTAAATATTTACATATGTACAAAAGATAATAAAAGTTTGACTCTAAATCCTAGTAATACAATTCAATTTACATATCTGACAAGTCATCCTATTTATATATAATGGGATACCAACATTTATATTAACTGCTCAGCTGTCAGATTTATACTCGATTTTGGATTTGAGTTCTTAGTTAAAGTCTTTTCTTAAAGACCGATTCTGCAAAGGTCTGGAAAGTCTCAAAGTTTGTTTTGTTCTCAACTAGTATTTTCACGTTGTCCTCAGCTAGACCTGGAACCTGATTAAGTAGCAATACTCGATGGTCTGTATATTGCGGACAAAACAGTAAAACATGGATCCAGTCCTCCATTTGACCACAGGTGCAAAAAGGATCCGGCTCCAAACCTCTGTCGAAAAGTTTGGCCCTCAGAGATCCATGGCCTGTTAATAAATACGTCGTAAACATGCTTGGTGCAAACCACGAAACAGAAGGTTGAGTAGAAGCAAACTCAACATTTTCAATATACTTCTTTGTGACTTCGCCGTGCACAGACTCATTCCATCTACTTTGCCAAATACTAACCATTTCACTCCATAATCTTTTCCGTTCTGTCTTTAAGTTACTAACTGGGTCGGTTGTAATTCCCATAATAGATACCTGCAGTCCTTTCTTATGTTTATAAATCATGCCACGGTATAAAATAAATAAATCTAAAGGCAGTTCTCCTCCAAGAATTTGGAGGGCATTGTTTGATACTGTACGAGGGGCATTGTTTAGTGCCAGAAGCATTGTCCTTTGAATTGATAGTAGCTTATTTTTAATTTTCACCTTAACGACGTTCTGGTGCCAAATACCTGCTCCATACGAAACTATAGGCAGAAATATTGCTTTATAATATAGTTTCAAGGTCTTTTTATTCAAACCCCAGTCTCTTTTGGAGATTCTTATGACCGAAGCAGTAAAATTTCTAATTTTTTCCTTCAGTTTGGTGACATGAGGGAGAAAGGTTAATTTATCGTCGAGAATTATGCCAAGATATTTGTTTTGAGGAACATAAGGTATCTGTAAACCATTCAGTTGAATTCTTGGTGGTCTCCCATAATTAAAGTGGTTTTTAAATGTCATGAAATTCGTTTTACTCGGAGATATCTTGAGCTTGTTGATGTCAGCCCATGCCACCAAATCATCTAAGATGGGTTGAATTTTGTCCTCTAATACCTTACGTGACCTTCCTTCTATGGCAATCACGAGATCATCGGCGTAGGCCACCTTTAGAGAATCCTCGTGTGATTTCGTGAGCCACTGATCTATTACGGCATTCCAGAGGAGAGGCCCCAACACCGACCCCTGGGGGCATCCTCTCGAAACCTGGGCCTTGTAAGACAGATGCTTTGCCTTGACCATGATGTATCTCTCATTAAAGTATGATCTCAGTACCCTGTACACATAATTATCACATTTAGCCAGCCTTAAAGACCTGAGGGCACTCTCCCACCAGAGGGAGTCGAAAGCGCCCTCAAAGTCCACAAAAATTGCCAAAACATATTTAGAAGATGAATTCTGGATAAAGTTCATCACCGTAAGAATAGCATCGTCGGTGGACCTCCCTTTTTTGAAGCCAAACTGACAGTTTGATCATAGTTGGTTTTCCTCAAATTTCTTTAGTATTCTGGGAGCCAGAAGACGTTCATATAACTTTTCCAGATTAGCAAGTAAGGAAATTGGTCTGTAAGCACGGTGATCGGATATATTTTTCCCTGTCTTGTGAAGAATCTTGAGCAATGCCAATTTCCACTGATTTGGAAAGTATCGTTCCAGGAGGCATTTGTTCAAGAGATTTAGCAGTACTTGTGGGTAAAAGTTGAAAAACTTGACGATAACAAGATTCTCCACAAGGTTAATTCCGGGGCATTTTTTGCTGTTTAGTCCAGCTATGGCAGAACCCAACTCCAACAGATTGAAACACTCAATATCAGTTGAACCCGTGTACATGCTGTTTTCAAGACGTATCTTGCCTTGCTCCAATGTATCCAACTCTGGAATATCTTTAGGGAACAGACTTGACACTATAGCATGTACCGTGGAGCTCCAGTCCTCAGATTCTGCTCCGGTTATTCTTACTGTATTGTACACTTCTCCACAGATTAATTTGTTTCTGGAGATTTTGTAAACTAATCCCCACGGTTCTGAATTTCCAACCTGTTTGACAAATCCTTGCCAACAATCTATTTTAGCATTAGCTATTTCTTTGTGGTATCTCCTTCGAAGATCTCTATAAGAATCCTTGTATGCTTGAACATCCTGTCAAGACAGATGTCTGTGATTTTGATACTCCTTCCTTGCGTTCTGAACTTGCGATCTTAAATTTGCAAGATCTGAGTTCCACCAAGGGACAGGAGTTGTCTTGTGTTTTTTCTTTGCTGCGTAATCCGTGGCCAGATACAGCTGGGTTTGAACAAAATCAACAATCTCCTCAGCCATTAATATATTAAGGGATTCGATCATTTCGGTCTTAAAGACAGCAGAGAGGAAATCTTTAAATTTGTTCCATTTAATAGTCTTAATGGAAAATTTCCTAAGATCAGTACGTTGAAGGTCATCAACTCGCTGCCCAGGAAGAAGACCATAAACTATGGCACGGTGATCACTGTTGATTAACTCTGGGACAACATCCCAATGAGAGATACAACAATCAATTTTGACAGAGGTCAGAGTAATATCAATGTTACTTTCACCGTTGACGGTCGAAAAAGTGTAGGGTTTATGAGGCAAATTTTGAACAGTAAGTCCATGAGCAAGAATAACATCTTCCAGGGCCGAACCACGAGGGTCATTATACCCGCTATGCCACATATTGGATTTTGCATTTACATCACCAGAAATTATCAAGTTTTTCGAGGCAAACTTAGTACATAATCTATCTATACTGTGCAGAGCCAATTGGAAGTCTTCTGACGGCGGGCAATAGAGAGAAACGATATAGAAATTTATAAATTTCGAGGAGACAAGCACACAGACTGCGTTCTGAGAACACTCACCAGAAATAGAGGTGACCACTAAATCGTTATTCAGAATGACGATAGCTGTCTTGGGCGAACTGTCAAGCGAGTGCACAATTCTTGCAGAAGTTGGGAAGCCCATTAGCTTAAATGCTCTACCACCAATTTGTGCAGAGCAATAAGGTCCCTGAATACAAATAATATCCATTTTATTCTCAAATGCCGCCACCCTTATCTCGTCCATAGTTGCTCTAGCTCTTTGGCCGTTAATTTGCAGGATTTTAATGCCCTGGTAAGAATAATTTACGCTCAAAAGAGGATTTGGATTAGCCGTGTTATTCATATTGTGTTCTCTTTTCTGTCAATTCCACCGCTCTTATGTATTCGGAACAGCAGCTATCACGAACAGGATGTTGAAAATCTCGATTTCTCCTCTTACAGTTGACACATTTTGGTGGCTCCTCTTTGTGCGTGCATTCCGAGAAGACGTGGCCTCCATTGGCACAATGGCCGCACGAGACTGTTTTGTGCGAACAGTTTTGCGCTGAATGACCATACCCCAGACAGCGAAAACATTTAGAAACAGCTGTAAAATGAAGAAACCTGTGTGAGGAGAACCCCAGAAAAATACGATCATTTTGCATTATATATTTGTATATTTTTGGAGCTAATCCAATGACCCAGTTAGTAACACGATTCCCTGCACCAGAACTGAACCTGAAAGTGGTTCCTTGCCTCACCTCTTCCAAGCTACAGCCAAAGTCTTTCAAGTTTTTAATGTAGAGATCCTCTACAATGTCCTCTTTGGAATAATCCTTGGGGATATTGTATATTAGAACAGTGGGACGTTGCAAACGGGGTTTATCCATAGCCAGACCAATACCAGTCAGCGTTGTGGAATTGCAAATGGTTTTTACATCTGTATAGTTCGTCGTTTCGACTAGAACACCATTGTTTCTTAACAATCTATTGTTTTTAATCTTGATATTTCTGTGCTCTTTTCTTATTGTGTCGGTGACCTTGTTTTTTATGTCCTGACCACTGGATATTGAACTGTCAGGTGAAGGCTTTAATATTATTATATTGTTAGGATCACTACTAACCGCACTTTTGTTCCTGGGTTTATCATATTCTGTAGTTCTGGATTCAGATACACTTTTGTGTTCTTTAGTAATAACTCCTGAGGGGATAGTCCGATCAGCCGGACATTGTGCCCAAGTTCCAGTGTCTTCTCTAACAACGTCCGCATAAGACGTAAGTTTAGGATCTTCTTTAAAAAGGCTTTCAAAAAGGTTTGCTCTTATTTGCAATTCCCCTGCCTTGACTTTTAAACGCTCATTCTCAATTATTAGTGCAGTAGTTACAGCCTCAAAATCTGACCATAAACCCTGGATACAATTAGAGGCAACCTTTGTTACCTTACCCGATTCGGATGCTAAGTATTCCCCTAGAGATCTTTTAATTTTTGTAATTGTATTATATACCCTTGTTGGGTCAAGAGGTTCAGAAAAATCAAATCCTTCCACAAAAGAAGTGTTTTGTGTCAAGTCAGACTTGGGCAAAGCGTGTTCCTTTTCAGGATTTTTATCTACTTCAGAGTATTCATGTACAATTTCTTGATCACTCAGAGAACTTAAGTTTGAGGTATCCTGTGCATCATGATTCTTACATACCTTTACTTCACTGAAATCCGAAGTAAGAGAGTTTTTCTTTTCATCAGTATTGGAGATCTGAACACATTTTTTGATCACTGTCTTAGTTTTGGCGAAGCTAGATGTTAGCAATTCCTTTTCTCCTTTTTTACCAACAGTTTTTACATTTGCTGTCTTAGCTATCTGCTCCCCAGCATCTACGTCAGTCCGTTTTGGGCCCTCTTTTCCAGCTTGCTTTAAAAAGCGCTGAGAAGCTGATTTTACTGGGAATTCGTTGTCTGAATCAGACATAATCGTGGTACGTTTTTTCCTGGCACTCTTAGACAGGAGTTCTGGTGCAGATTTAGCACTCGCATCTGAGTCCATAGTCTCAGACTCAGAGTTCTGAGAGCTAGGTATGTTTTCATCCATGGGATTGAAAAAAAAAAAAAACACGCACAAGATATATTAATTAAAATCCTCTTCCCTGAAAGCGAAATAAGTTTATTTTGCTTTGTAGGTGAATTCGGTGGCAGGTAGCTTCTGCACAGCAGCTGGACGAAAAGAAAACTAGCAATACAGTGCTAAGATGAGTGAAGACTAATGAACATATGATATTAAGTCAAAATACTGCGATGGCGCTAGTAAATGTTTTCCGTCTCCATGACAAAATTCAAAAATGGAATATTTCAAGTCGCCATTATCATCCATACAAAGTCTATGGGATAATGGTATCTCTATGGGAGATTTCAGAGTTTTAAGTATAAGCACTATGCGATGCAATGTACGACTATGAAATCAATTACTCAGTTTGTAATATAATCTCATGCAAATAATTCCACAACCCCACGGTCCCAACAACCAAAAAATCACCTATGAACTCACCACAACTTTAACTTCTAAGAACACATATTTGTACATAGGGGGGTTGTCAATGAACACATTAAATATCTCAAAAAGCAGGAGCACATTCACTACACATGAGCCACACTGGACGACACCTAGCGACCTTCCCAATCTGGGCAGCAGACACCCTGTTGCATGCATGGACCAATACTTGTCCTTTGAAATCTTTTCCATTTTTAGCCAGGAAAGTAGCATCTTATTTACACGCTGTTCTAAGCTAGCCAAGGGGTTTCTATGGATAATATTATAAGTACCACTATCACCTAATAAGTCTAACACTTTCTTGTGGTAATCTTCCTTGCTTAATACCACCGTTGATATGCCTTTGTCTGCTGGAAGGATTATAATGTCTTCGTCCCGTTTAAGTTCTTCTAGTGCTTTCTTCTGTTTCGGGGTAAGATGTGGAGCAACCATTTTTGCCTGGCCCAGGATGGCAACAGCTTTAACACGAATTTGATTGACAATATGTTCAGATAATTTGCTAATTGCCCTCTCAATGCCCATAGATGTTTCGGTAATTGGAAGATTGGGGGGCAGTAATGCAAACTTAGATCCAAGAGCCAATAGTCTCTCTTGTTCTTGGGTTAATGTTTTCCACTTAAGTTCTAAAAAATAAAGTTGGAATTGTTACTACCCCTAAATATAGTGGACTGCTCCTCTAAATCTCTTACAATTCCTCTTGCACAGGTTACTAACCTGAGGGCGAATAAATTGAAATTAAGGAAGGACAGTTGTAGAATAAATGTGCGTAAATTTGTTTTTAGCCAGCGGGTGGTTAATTGTTGGAGCAAACTTTCATCTGTTGTTGTGGAAGTTGATAGCGTAAATAAATTCAAGGAAGAACTGGACAAACGTTTATAGCGAATGGATGTGTGAAAGGGAAAAAAAAATTTTTTTGGATGCTGGATTAACTTGCTTTCTTTTATCATATGCTTCTGCTAAAGATAATGTTATTTCGTCATTTGGCAGCCACTTTACACAGACTTTTGATTCCGCGTTACGTTCACATCCAGTGTGAGGAAAATCGGGTAGGGGAAAGCAGTTAGCTGTGCATTTTTCTAGATTTAGATGGAGACCGGTAGGGATGCTGTATATTCAGTGTACGAAATATTTGGAATACCGTAGCCACATTTGGAATACTGTGTTTAAGTGTGGAGACCTCCTCTAAAAAAAAACAGACGTTGAGCTTCTTGAAAGGGTCCACAGATGGTCAAGTTGAGTTGCGAGATCGACATAAGAACGACCTCATGAGCAAAGTCACCGATTGTGTGGGTTGCAGGCGGTGGCAACCAGGTACCTCAAGGTGTTATGCCACACAGTTATAAGAGATAAACGAGAGAGGGATTGGTAAAATGAATGAAGGTCGGATTCTCACTGTTCTAAACAATTCCATAAAAAAACTAGTGGTCATAAATTCAAATTACAGGGTTTGATGTTTAGATTAGATTGTAAGAAGTTTTCTCTTAGCCAGCGAGTCATGGATAGATGGAACAAGTTGCCCTCGCAGATACTTGAAGCTGACAGTTTGAATAAATTCAAAGTTCAACTGGGATACTGACTTGTGTGAGGAGCGAGGCATATAATTTGTGTTTTCACTAGTTAGCTATTATTATTATTATTATTTTGGCAGTGCTGCAAAAGCCTATGGCTTCCTTGCACTATATGATAGTAATGGCAGTGTGCTACTGCAACAGGATCTAGATAATTTGGGCAGATGGGCTAAGAAGTGGCAACTGAAGTTTAACCTTGACAAATGCAAAGTACTGCATATGGGTAGAAGTAACCCCAGAGAAACGTACCAAATATGTGGTACTACACTTAAGGTGGTAGAAAATGAAAAAGACCTGGGAGTAATTGTGCAGGCAAATATGAAGTTTTCTGAGCAATGTAGACAGGCTGCCAGGGCAGGTCATGGGGTTTTGTCAATGATATATAGGAATTTTGCTAGCAGGGAAAAGGAGGTGATTATCCCTCTGTATAAGGCAATGGTCAGGCCACGGCTTGAGTACTGCGTACAGGTCTGGAGGCCTCATTTTAGGAAGGATGTAGATTTACTTGAGCGTGTACGGAGAAGGGCAACAAGATTGGTGAGGGGAATGAAGGGATCCTCTTACCAAGAGAGGCTTAAGTTCTGCAAATTGCAGTGGCTGGAGACTAGGCACCTGCGCGGTGATCTGATTGAGGTCTATAAGGCCTTGAATGGGTTGAGCACGATGAATTCTGATGGGATCCTTCCACTTGTTCAGATTACGAATCTAAGGGGGCATAAATTCAAATTAAGAAAAGGCAGGTGTAGAATAGATGTGCGGAAATTTGCCTTTAGCCAGCAGGTGGTTAATTGCTGGAACAAACTTCCATCTGTCGTTGTGGAAGTTGATAGGTTGTTGAATAAATTTAAGAAGGAACTGGACAGGCATTTGGAGGGAATGGTGTGATTTTTTTTTTTTTTTTTTTGGCTGATGCTGCATAAGCTCATACATTTGCTTTCTTGCATCACATGCCACTACTACTACTACTACATGTCTGTTACAGTTACTATTTACGTGACATTGAAGTCGGCGTCAGATACACTGATATGAGAAACACGGTTCTTGCAACTTTTTTGCGGTGTCGTGTGCGACTATTTGTCGTGAATATCGAACTTAATCCAACAACCAAATAATATTGCTAATTGGATTAAGAAATATTAGTTATTGGATTAAATAATATTGGTTGTTGGATTAAATAATATCCAGGAAACGAGGATCTTCTTGTCAGAAAGAGCTCGCCAATGCGAAATGCCATCGGATGATGATAAGACTTGAAGAGGGAAGCAGAGAGGCAACAGCCAGTCAAATTAAAACCCACTACAACTGGGGTAACCGAAAAAGTCATTTTAGAAAGTACATTTCGTCTTACATTGTCATTGATTCGCTAAAGCAATCAATAACTGATCAGGTTACACTCCTCTCAGCATACGTTTTCTGTGAACACCAACACTAGACATTGGGAACTGAAAAATACCAACTGGCCGGAGGAATCTCGTTCCTGCAGTTTATCGCAGGCGGATGAACCATAATACGTTTTAAACAGCAGTGGTTCATGGACATATCGTTTCACTATGGGTAATGGTAGGATGAGTTAATTGTCTCAATTTTAAGCTTCTGTATAAAAAAGGAAATTCTTTGGTAATCTGACCACCTTTAACAAAAAATATGCCTTCTAATTTACGTCTGCGGCAATTTGAGACGTTCATTAGACGTTAATTTTACGTCTTTAAATAAAGGTGAATGATCGCCAAAGTAAAATAAATTTCTTGTCGATTTCTCGTAAACGATTCACATCACCATTATAACTTAAAATTTATTTCAGAAATAATTGTGTCCTACAGTCATAGAAAAGGGAATTTGCAATATAGCAAAGAAAGAATACCAATTTTTTGCTTTGAACTGGGAAAGTCTGCAAGAGAAATGTATGAAATGTTAAAATCTCTTTACCAAATCACTTTAGTACGCAGAAACTGTAGAAACAATGTTTATGAATGGCATAAAAGGTTCGAAGCAGACAACAGGGTGTTTGCGATGACGAAAGAAGTGGCCCTCTTTCAAACTATCTAATTGAAGACACCTGGAAAATTCGAGAAATTGTGGCAAGAGAACGTTGTCTGATCCTCAAATTGTTGGCTAACGAGTGGGATAGGAATAAGGAGACGATTCTTCAAATTCTGCATGAAGATTTAGAAAATGGCAAGTCTAGCAGAATTTGTGCCGCACAGCATCACGGTTGAGCAGAAGCAACAGAGAGTGTAATCCTGCGAAGATTTCATCCAGACTAGTCGAGGCAGTCCTAATTTCCTGGTTTGTTGTTTGTTTGTTTGTTTGGTTTTTAGGAGCATTAGCAACTAAGGCCATATTGTTCCTGGATATGCGGTGGTCATTCCCTGACCTTTCCGCATCCTCCGTATTTGGTGGTGACGGGATCGAACCCCGAGTCTTCCTGGTTTGTATTGTCACTGGAGATAACTGCTACGTGTTGCGTTACGACCCAGAGACAAGGGGTCGGGATCTGCACGTGGACTTCAAAATAATCATCAAAGTCCAAAAACTTTTGTTCAGAGAAGTACGAAATCAAGGCGATGCTGATCATATTTTTCTGCTTACAGAATATGACTCAAAAGCAATTTGTATCTGAAAAAAAAAATGAATGCTACTTTCTATGTACAAGTGCTTCAAAGACTATTGAAAGGCATTTTTCTGGATAAAGCCGCAATTTCGAGAGAAAGACAGCTGTGTTTTGTTGCGCGACATTACCCCTTTCACTTCGAAATTGGTCGTTAGACATTAACGTGGCGTCGTACAGTCAATCATTCACCACACTCTCTCCTTCTAGCATCAGCAGACTTCTTTCTCTTCTTCCTCGTTTGCAAGGGGAAAACTGTCTTCAAAGGAAAGAGATTTTAGGATTTTTAGCACAGAAAGAAAAAACGTAACCGCTGGAACCCTTTCGACGCCTTTACTGACTCTTTCCAGAAACTTCTAGAACGGCGAAGTAGGTTCATTTAATGAGTTGGGGACTGCTTTGAATAAAAATAAAAACACTTTTGAGTTTCTTCACTTGGGTTCTTTTTATTACACCACTGTGGGAACTTTATTTCTATAACCTTTATGTTGTTGAGTGATGTTGGGTTGTGCTGTTTGTGTACAATCACCCACCTCTAAGCACAAATTGGCACAGACGATGTAGCTCGCTAGAAACTGTCCCTGTCTTGAAGGCGGTTTGTCTAATATTACTATTCTAAGCGTTGGAATTCCAATAAGATCACTGGATAGTTCGTGCAATTCACCCAACTGGATCATCTTTCAAAATAATCCCTGATATTTTTTGTAACCAGAAATAAAAAAAAAAGGACCCAAGACAGTTATCCCCATTGGGAAATACAACAGGCTAAGTAACTTTAATATCTTTAAAGCCATGCCAAAACATTTTATTCTTATTCTGCAAAGTAGTTTAAATTTTTATTATCATTGTATAAATCTTTCTATATGTTTTATATTCCACTTTTATACATTTTTGTGTAATTTTCCTTGAAACCTCTTGATATTGGCGTTCACGAGTGGAAGAATTTCACAAAATTCTTATTTTGTGAAATTCTTCAATCTTATAATTTCACAATCTTATAATTCAATACATCCTTAAATGCGTTACACCGATTCCGTTGTACGCATCGACTATCTGGTCATCAGCCCCTGAGAGCAACATCAAGGCCTTCTTAGGAGTAGAATACTGGCTCCTGAGATGGCTAAACAAGATTGCCGGGAAACCGTTTACCATCTCAAGAGCGGTCTTGTCTGCCAATCTGGACATCACACCCTGGAAGTATATCATCACAACCAGAAACATCTTAACTCTGGCAAAGCTACTAACGGAGAGAATAGATTCGCCGAAAGTGGGAAACGTGATCACTCGCCCCCGGATGATACGACCGAGAATAAAGAGGGAAGAACCAAGTCTCAAGTGCCAACTGACTCAATTGGACTCTCTGGGGAGATTTTTCCCAGCAAATACTGTGAATTATTTTAATAATTTAAATATAGATGCAGAGAAACTATGTACAGACAAAATGTATAGGACAGAAATCTTTGGTAATGTGTATCGGCAAGTATAAATATAATAAGACTAATTTAATAATTTATATAATAATATTTAGCATTTAACAACCATTTGCAATTAATTAAACCAACTTAACAATTAATTCATTAACCACATATTCTGTGTTTTTGCATCTCCAAATTTTGTAAATAAGTTCATGTAAACATGCTTGTAAATACTATAATGTAACCACACCCTCTAGCCACGTGCTGTCTATGGGTGTCTCGTAAGAGAAATAAACAGATATTAATAATAATAATAATAATAATAATAATAAAATTGATTGTAATAATAATAATAATAATAATAATAATATATGAAATTAAGAGACCGTTAATCTGTGTAAAATTTGCACAAAGGCAAGTAAACCCGAAAATTGTTATGAGTGAGAGACTGTTCATTATTGAACGGCTTATGTTGGTTTGGTGAAAATCCCCGAATTCTGGGAAGAGAAAACCAAAATGGAACGCACAACTTTCACCTGAGAATAAGGATAAAGGCTGTCCATTTTTCGTTGTATGTTTTATCTTTTTCACTCTAGCTACCTGTCGAATTTTGTTTTCTAAATTAATTAATGCATTATATCGACGAAATTTTTTGAAATATTCACGGCCGGCTATGATCTGTGTGTGTTTGTGTGTGTCGGTGAACATACTTGTATGTGTTAAGCTAAGTGAACATACTTGTATGTGTTAAGCTAAGTGAACATACTTGTATGTGTTCAGAAGAAACAGCACATAACCCTCCCTTGAGACTCACTAATTCAGTTTGATTGTCAAAAAACAAGCCCATAAAAATTCTTCGCGCCATTCTGGAGATTCTTCTCGTCATCCAGTTGCCTTTGCCTAAGTTGAAATATTATAAATAATAAAAGAACTATTAGAGAGATTTGAACGAACGAAACTGATTGGACCCATATTGGCATTCAGCCATAAATGCAAATAGATACGCAATTTGGTATTTCAATGCTAATTATCAAAAGGTTTGCTGTAATACTAAAACGGGAATCCAGTGGCAACGATTTGTACCTACAATCATAAAAAGAGTTTTTCAATTGCAATTACAGAAGTACAATTTAGGTTTAAAATTGTACGCATTAAATTTAATTATTTTGATTAAACAATTCTCACATCATATTTTATGAATTTTTAAACTTCCACTGAAAGTATGTGGGCATTGAAATCTTCACATTTCAACAAAAACAAAATTAAAAGCAAAGTCACGCATCGTGGTTATAACGAAATTAAAAAGCTGTTTAAGAAATAATCTCTTAAGTTCATGGAAAATGATAACATATATTCCCCACTCCATATTTACCCCATAATTGCAACTACCGTGTTCGAATTGCTTTTAATTTTGTTCGCGAAATCTTGGGTGACTGTCAGCACGAATCAGTTTAGCGTCTGTCCATGTTTGCACAGCCATCCGGGTTTTCCACGATTATTTCATTAAAGGGTATTTTCCAAAACGACGTCATTTTTGGGGTTTCACGGATCAGTAGAAATTCACTTTATGGGCGATATAAATATGAATGTGCCAGGGTGGATCACAAGAAGACAGCACAGAACTAACAGGGGAAGAACAAAGTAAGAAAAATGAAAATGAGGTGTATCGGGTTGTGTCTTTTCGGACTAGCTATCGTAGCATCAGCGAAGAGGTTTTCTGCGTGCGAGCTAGCGAAGAAATTGGCATCATCCGGTATCTAGAGGACCCTGATACCTGATTGTAAGTAGAATTGTCTCCCTTTACCTCTGTTTTCCTGAGTGAGAAATTTAAATTATTTGATCCTTAAATGGTATGAATGCGTGGCAAAAATAAATTTCAGTTCTTCTGACACGCACTCAAAATAGAAGACAAAGAAATAGTAAGGCTGGAAATTCATTAAGTGAAAGATGTTATTTGAAACCTGACTTCATTCCGCACATATTGTTATCATCATTATTATTACTTTTTCTCCTTTATGGGATTTTTTTTCACCGAGTCGCGAGTACTAGTTCCAAGTACATGGTGTGGGTGGTTTTCACCGGTTATTATTCTTATTATTATTGATCGAGTTAGGATAATAAGAGTGATATTTATATCGCTCTTACTATCCGACAAGTGTTCGTGATCGCAGCTTTCTGGAGTTCTCGGGACGTTCCGGAGTTCTCGGATATTGGATTCTCGGGACGGCCTACACCTGCTAGGTTCTTATACAGGCTCTTTAGTACCATACTGGGAGTTGACATCGTGATTCGGATGGTCATTACTTGTTTGTTCTATATTCCACATTTCTTTGACTTTCTGTCTTAGTTCTGAGTATTTTCTGATCATTTCTTAGTACGTTTTCTGTAGCCTGCTGGGGTTGGACATTGTTATGTCGATGAGGTAGTAGCCATTTCCTTCTTTTTGATAAGAGATATGTCTCATTACTTGTTCGTTATGAGGATACGCTTCCAGTTCAGTGTGTGAGAAAATAACTCTTGCATGGCGGTAATAGGTAAACTATATTTGATCAGCTGTTATTTTTGCGCAGGCTTTTGCCGACATATCTCTCCTTTTTGTCATGGATCCTTGATGATGTAATTCCTGTAGTTCCTGTTGTTCAATTAATGATCTTGGGTGACAATCATGAATCTTTGGACTCCCAGAAGAGCCTTCCTTTCGTGAACCGAGCTATTTTTATTATTATTATAACGAACAACAGGAAAGATTTTAGAATTGGCAACACTCCCTTACCATGTACGAGTTTACATAAGAGATAGCACTTTTTAATTTTGTACAAGAACTGTAAATTTTTTTTTTTTTGGTAATAGGTTATGACTTCTTCCTATAGAGTTAACTAGTCATTCATCTGGACTGAATATCGTCAGTGAAGAAGACATTGAAAATAGAGGGTAAAACAAGAGGCTGAGACGGGTACGTAAGATAGTGTATGTGCCACACAAGTTAGTTATTCTTGTCATGACACGTAGAGCCCAGTTAACTGATTTGTAGAGGGGTCCTGTTGTCCGATGTGGCATTGCTGACAGTGCGATTCGTGCAGCTGCTGACAGCCTACATTATCCAAGTCGAGCATCGGTGGTATTAATATGAAATCTACCCGTGACAGTTCCATCAAAGTCCAGACGGCGGAACGGTCATGCGCACGAAGAACCGAAGGTCGCTCTACTTCAGCGGTTCCAAACCGGTGGTTCGCGACCCCTTGGGGTCAGCGAAATTGTTCCAGGGGGTTCGCGCAAAAATTCTGTAATGGCGTCTGCTTAGATTTACAAATGGATGCGAACTTGGTGCGTATAAGCACTAGACAGCAGAACCGGTCAATCCTAAACGTGCCTAGAAACAAGAAAACGACTGACGAAGTGTTGGTTGTGCTTATGTGTCTTTACATAAACACACAGCCACAACATTCTCAGTCCTTTAGACAGTTTTACTGTTTCTAACACAGATTTACAAGGTGGAGTTTGACTTTCATCTAGGTGCCACCGAAAACATGTTGTAGATACATACAGTCTCTATTATATCGAACGGATATAGATATATGAGAATCTATATAAAATATCTATAAATCTTCTGTTTCAATGTTTTGTATAAATGGATGTATAAAATTTCTTGAGGCTGTACATAAAATTGTGTATATAATAAATGAAAATGATGAGATTTACATGGGTATGTTTCTGTAAACCACAAAATATTACTAATAATAAACAATAAAGAAAAATAAAATTAAATATAAAGAATTCCAACGAAAAAAACCACATCTCCCACGATTCTTTATAATTAGTTTATCATCTTGTAGTTTATCGTGTTAAATAAATATGTATTTAACATATTTATTGAACATACTATTTTTTTATTTAATTCTCAAAGACCATTGCTATGTATAGGTACTTAATAATTATTTTTATTATTGCGCAATATCGCTTATAAAAACGTAGTATTGGAAATATTTTTAATAAAAATTCAGAAATTATACGATTTCAGAGAACATAGGCTTAACGGTTCGCAATAAAAATATTACGTTTAAAGCGGTCTCGAGTCAAAAAAGGTTGGGAACAGCTGCGTCTAGTTGACCAGGGGTTATCTATAATCTCGTCAGACCTCACTGAAAAACATGAACATGGAGTTAAAGTCATGAACAGGGGTTTTGGTATGCATCAATGAACTACAGACGTCCTCCATTTTCAGTTGTTATTGTAGTATGGGTTTAGGAGCACCGGCGATTAAGCCCATAATGCTCCGGTATACTGGCATAGACGGCCAAACAAGTGGCTGAAAAGGATTATGCAAAACTCAAATTCCTCACTTTATCAATGGGACGATCGCCAATATGGCTGCCGTTGTGAACAGACGTGTGTTTCATCGCTCCGCTAATTTCAGTTTAAAATATGTGTTTTACTTCTGTCAGTGCCATGGAATGTATCCTCACTTGAAGACAAACTGGACTGGATTCCTTTGGTGAGAAAATTTTGCCTATATATTGGGAATTTGGTCAGGTTGAAGCGTTATTTATCTGTATCCTTTGTTGCCAGACCGCATGGTCACCATGTCGCTGACAACAGGGCTATAGAGAGGCTGCCGATATAACACGGCGGCCGCGTTTCCACCTGACACCTTGACTGGGGAGGTGCCCCAACTAGTGCAAACTGAGCAGTTGTTGTGCTCTATCAATCTGTGCCTTTACCGAATAATATCACCAAAGAAATATGAATTTAATGTGTCCCCCCCCCCACCATAAACTCTCCATGGAGAGAGAGAGAGGCTATCTTCGCACCTGTGCTTCTACCAGAAATCTGACTGCCATGAAATCTGACTGCCATGAACGTCTTCGCCGCTACTAGATATCCCGCTGGGAAAGTAGTCCCGTCCTTTTAGGAGCATTTCTATATCCGGCGTTTCCCCCCCCCACCATAAACTCTCCACGGAGAGAGAGAGAGGCTATCTTCGCACCTGTGCTTCTACCAGAAACCTGAATGCCATGAACGTCTTCGCCGCTACTAGATATCACGCTGGGAAAGTAATCCCGTCCTTTTAGGAGAATTTATATATCCGGCGTTCCCCTCCCCCCGCTCAAAGTGCTGTGGGGAGACCCAAAACTTTCACAGTCCATTGTGTGCCTTCAAATACACCCACGAACTTGTGGTTGGCATCAATCGCCATCATTTTTAACAAACCATCTAACCCCAACATTGTGAACCCGATTAACCGAACAGTCCCGGTAATCCGGAATCCACGGATATGGAGGGGAAAGATAAGCACAAACATTCCCTGACAGAGACACAAAATGATGATCCCATCATTATTGATCAACTGGAGGATATAGAGGACACCCGACCTGGGACCCCCCCAACCAAGCGGAAAACCCGCAAGCGATTGGTTCCCGAACCGGAACGCGAAACACGATCTCGGGTTGAAACAAAGGAACAGCCAGAAGCCAATGCATCGCAAAAAGAAAGAAATGATGAAAAACAACAAGAACTATGTCTGGACCATACCATACCAGAAGGCTCCGTATACGAGAAAACTCTCTTTCTGAAAACGGCCCTCGAAACCATTTTTAAGGAGAATCCCAGTAGGATATCGTCTGGCCTGAGATCACAGATTGTCACCATCTTTCACAAGATGGAGACAATCCTGCATGACACATATGTTGAAAACGAGAGAGCCATCACACGGCTACACGCCTACATCGAATGCGGGGCAAGACAAATGCCACAGCGCGCCCCGACATATACAGAAGCGCTGAGGACCCCAACGGAAACGCAACAGACAACAACGCACCAGACAATAACAACGCACCAGAAGAGGAAGACGCTACTACCAACACCAAACCTGGTGATACTTAGACCGAAACAAACAGGGAAAATTCCCACAAGCGAAGACCTCAAAGCAAAAGTAATAAATAACATGAAGGAGGATCTGAAGCTAACACGAATAAAAGGGATGAGAAAGATGAGAGACGTAGGGCTGGTAATAGAGACAGAGACGAGGCAAGAAATCCAGAGCATCATTGAAAACCCCAAGATTGAAGCCCTTGGATTAACGGCCCAGCCGCCCAAAAGGAAGGGACCAAATATAATAATTTATGACGTTAGCCCAGAAATTACAGCCACCCAGATAGCTGAAGAACTTTACCACAGAAACCTCCAACGCGAGATCCCGGACAAGCAGCCACAAGAAGTGATAACACCAAAGTTCCACATAGAGGCGAGAGGAGGCTTAAAAAACAGCTGGAGTGTGGAACTAATCCCGGAAGCGTGGCAAGTCCTAAAGGACCGGACAAGGGTCTACATAGAATGGGGAAGCTATCGTTTTCGTGAGCGGGTGGCAGTACCGAAATGCTTTAGATGCTGTAAGTTCGGCCACTCCAGCCACGTCTGTTCCCAGACAGTCCCAACATGCGGACATTGCACTGAAAAGGGACACGAATATAAAGAATGCCCACACAAAGACAAGGAAGCCACATGCGCAAATTGTAAAACAATGAAACTCGAATATACACACTCAATCAGGGATCCTAACTGCCCAATCTATATAAAAGCCAAGAGCACCTACCAAAACAGAATCGATTATGGGTACAAAAATTAAGAAATATAACACAACCATGATAAAAATAATACAAACAAATGCCCAGCGAGCAAAAGCGGTGGCTGACCAGATTCGGGTCAAGGCCGATGAAGAGAACATAGACGTTATTATATTACAGGAGCCGTATGTCCATGCAAGGCGGGTGGCGGGCTACCCATTACAATATAAAGTGATCCACACAGAAGAAGACACCCCGTGGGCGGCGGTATTGGTCAGAAACAAGAATATTACCGCAACAAGAATAACGCAACTATGCACGGCTTGGGCAGCCTGTGCCCAACTCATCACAGCACTGGGTTCCAGGAAGTCCCGCCAGGTGGCGTCTAGTTATATACCTGGTGCATTTCGTGCTCCTAATTAAAGGTGATTTATGTGAATTACAGTGAATGCTCGACCGTTCAAGTGATACAGAGGTCATCAGTAAGTGCCTGTCTACTGGTGCATGAAATTTCAGCTGCGTTGCTCCAGCCAAAGATAAGTATTTTATAATTTTCCCTTTTTGGCCTGCGACAATGAATTTTTCCAAGATGGACGATATCTTGTTGTCATTTCTTGTATGCAAGACTAAAAATCATAAGAATGGTCTGATGTATACTGGCCAATAGCAAAGCACTAAACTAGCAAGTACTCACCGCACTGAGTAGGGTTAATACCCGAGGGATATAACCCTCCTGAAGCAAGTATCTAAGAACAAAGACAAGAGGATTAAGAGTAGACCCCGAGTAGTTTCTTTGTAAATTTCACAAACAGCAAAATTTAACCGTAACACAGAGGCAAGTGTAGAAGCGAGTTAAAATTAAAATTAAAGTATGTAATCTGAAAGGGACATCAGCTCTAAAATGACACAGGAATGCGTTATCTGCCACCAGAACCCTGAGGCCATCTTTAAATGCTGTACATGTAGCCGTAATTTTTGTACAGTCTGCCTAGGTCCCTCATTTAAAAAGTTAAAGAAAGAAAGGCGACTAAAATGGTCTTGTGATTTTTGTCGTGGCAGCGCGAGAACTAACACAAAACCAGATCTGACAACTAAAGAATTGACATCTGGAGAAGAGACAGAAAGTCCAGTTACCCAGGAAAATCAGGAAAGTGTAGGAATTACACCCCCAGACATCTCTCAAAGGGAAAATCTGACCACATCAGAAAACTCTATAATATTGAATCCTGATAAAGGCAATGGCGATAAGAGCGGCCAAGTGATCTATGGAGAGTTGATTAACGCGCTTACGGACGCCCTCGCTAATCACGTTACTCAACTGACACAGCAGTATTTACCTCCTCTGGCTCAGGATCGGGTTAAACCTACCTCCACTTCTCATAAAACAATACGTTTTGAGTCAGGAGACAAAGACACCGAAGCTGAAAGTACGACTTCTTGTGTAAATATTGAACAAAGCGATTCTGAATTTAACGCGTCTACTTCTCAGGTTAACCAGGGTGTTCTTGAGGATAAGGGCATAAAAGACAAAGAACGTCCGGAAAAAATGAATACTGATAAGTCGAAGACAGACCCAGTTTTTACGATTGATGCAGAATGCCTTGCAGATAGTGCTAGTATGCAGGTGGCTTTGACGAAAATAAAGAAAAACTTGAGTGATTTCATGGCTGCTGAAACCAATAAAGTAACTAAGGCAGCCTCAAACATAATCCATAGCTTTTGGGCAGAAATGGAAACTATTACCACGTCATTGATAATTCAAAATGAGAAGTTAAAAGTCAAGACAGAGGAACTACAAGTAAGAGCTAATATGTTTGACCAAATCATGAGTGGCAAGGCTGGTTTGATGCCACCTTTACAGCAATCTTACGTCGATAAAGTCAGGATCAGCTCGACACAAACGAAGCAGATGTATTCTGAAGGAGATAGAGTGGAACGAGGGCAACACTATAATATAACTGACTCTAGAGATAGGATACTTATGGAAGCTAAAACTGGCACAACACAAATCAGTGCCCCTCAGCATGTGGCGATCTTTAGACCGGTGGACGGCTCCAAGCTGGCCTCGGGGACGGAGGTTAAAGAAGTAATAGCCAAATCTCTGCGTTCTGAACATAAAAATTTAAAAATTAAAAACGTCAGAATTGTGAGAAATAATGGAGTGATCGTTGAAACATCTAACAAGGAGGATTTAGAGCTGCTTAGACAATCATCCACATTCAAAGATGTTGGACTACAGTCGGACAAACCAAAAATGACATTTCCTACCCTACTAGTTTATGACGTTTCAAGAGATTTGACTAAGGAAGAAATAGTAGAGGACATCTTTATGAAAAATCTTAAAGATTATGGCTTTACTTTCGAAGAAATTCAGGAAGAGGTGATGTTACGTTTTAGCTCCGGTACAAAGACAAAAGTGATAAATTGGGTGATAGGTCTCTCACCGAGATTATTTAGACATATTTTAGAAAACGATAGAATTTTCTTGGGATTCTCAGCCCATAAATACAGGAAATTTACAATAGTGACAAAATGCTTCCGTTGCTTGGGATTTGGTCACCACACGCAGTTTTGCACCCACAAGACTGTATCTTGCGGTCATTGTGCGGCTGGGGGACATATATACTCAGATTGCCCCCATAAAGAACAACCCCCGAGATGTATAAACTGTAAGAGGAGGAACAGGGACAATGCACATTCTGTAAGGGATCCACTCTGCCCAGAATATCAGAAGGCAGCTGAACTTGCAAGACTGAAAATTGCTAATGAATAATACACAAATAAACCATCTAAATTACAATAGATCTACCAACAAATACTTCCTAAAAATAATGCAGGTGAACGCGCAACGTTCACGTTGCGTTGCAGATGAACTAAGAGCTTCATGTTTGCAGGATAAAGTAGACATTTTGGCTATTCAGGAGCCCTACTCGATGTATAGACAAACGGATAAATTATATCACGTTGTTGGATACCCGTTAGTAGCTAGAGTCGTTGCATATGAATCCAAGCAGCCAAAAACTGCCATTGTTGTATTTAATGGAGCTCTAACTGTAACAGTCATATCTCGTTTTTGTACATCCTTTTCTACCTGCATCCATATTTCTACCCAGTTTTTAGACTTCTACATGGTCTCTTTATATTGCGCTCCAAATGATAATATCGAGGTACCAATGCACCTTTTGGAAGAAATTTTAAGCACTTTTCCTAGTGCAAATATATTGGTTTCAACTGACTCCAATGCAAAATCTCAACTTTGGTTTAGCGAACGCAACGACGCTAGAGGTTCTGTGTTTGAAGAATTTATATTGACTAACCATTGGAATGTGCATAATCTTCCAAACATGCCAACAACCTTTTGGAACGTTCACGGACGGTCTAACATAGACCTCACCCTTTCCTCTCCATGCTTGTCGCAGCATGTAAAAAACTGGATGGTCTGCCCGGATGTATGCAATAGCGATCACCGTGCTATCACTTTTGATTTAATATTAAATGGCACGGATGGAGGTTCTTCAGGTCACCTTCAGGATTTAAACCGCTTCTCTATGAGAACCACGAACTGGACCAAATTTAAGCAAGTCTTGCAACAAGAATTTTCAGATGATAAAATTGCACAATTGAACAGTTTATCTGCAGTAGAATATGCTTACTTTGTGCAAAACACTCTTTACAGAGCTTTGACTGAATCCACTAAAAGGAAAGTTAGGAGACCTGGCTCCACCCCATGGTGGAATCCCCAGTTATCTGTTTTGAGAAGACGGGTTATAGATGCAAGGAAGAATTTCCAGAGGCACAGATACTTAACAGAAACAGACGTTAGGCGACTAAAAGAAGTCTATTGTCAATTACGTAAGGGATATTTCGAAGCTATTTCGGAAGCCAAAAGATCCTCATGGCAGAAACTAGTGTCCCAGACAGGAAATTCTGACCCATGGGGATTAATATACAAAATTTGTCGTGACAAACTTGCAACTCCTGAGATATATAGTTCTGTTTACTCTAACGGAAGTCTGACTACTGATTGGCTCTCCACGGTTGAAGCTATTATAGAGAGACTTTTCCCTGATGATCACCCAGAGCAAGACACAACCGAACAAGCTCACATAAGGTTCGTTAACGGATCTTACAAGGGATCAAATGACACAGAACTATTTAGTCTAGATGAACTTGCACTTGCAATTTCTAAAATCAATCAGTCAAAATGTCCTGGAATGGACTTAGTTGAAAATGTGGCAATCAAAAGATTTCACCAACATTTTCCACATATATTGTTGAATGTTTTCAACAAATGCCTATTAGAGGGGACTTTTCCAAATTTTTGGAAGATTGCATTAGTAAAGATGCTCAGAAAGCCTGGAAAATTGGCAACGGATCCCAAGGCATATCGCCCAATATCCCTTCTAGGAAATCTTGGAAAGCTTTATGAGAGATTATTAGCGCCTAGGATGCAGAAGGTTTTGGCTGCAAGTAATATGAGTTCTAATTCACAATTCGGCTTTAAAAAAGGCTCCTCCACTGAAGATGCCATCAGAAATTTGGTGAATCTATGCAAAACTACAGACAAAAAATACATGATGGTTGTTTTTATCGACTTTGAGGGCGCTTTCGATACACTCTGGTGGGAGAGCGCCCTCAGGTCACTTCGAGAGGCAGAATGTGATGATTTACTATATCAGGTTATGAGATCTTATTTTTCAAATAGGCAGATAAAAGTCATCTCACAACACTTGGTATTTTCAAAATTCATCTCCAGAGGATGCCCAAAAGGCTCGGTCCTTGGGCCTCTCGTCTGGAATTCTGTTTTAGACCAGTGGTTACTAAAAGAAAGTCAAATTTGCAATAAAATAGCATTTGCCGACGATTTAGCGTTGTGCATACCAGGCAGGTCAAGACTTATGCTAGAAACACATGGGAAAGAAATCCTGGATGATTTGCTGGAATGGTCTAGAATAAACAAATTAAAAATTTCTCAGACGAAAACTAAAATGATGATCTTCAACAATAAACTGGATTATAACAGACCTCCTAAACTCCATATTAACAATGTCCAAATTCCTTATGTTTCTCAAAATAAATATCTTGGTCTCATAATTGATGACAAATTTTCTTTTATCCCCCACGTAAAGAACTTAGCTGAAAAGATTAACAAGTTTACTGCCAATGTGATTAGGCTCTCAAGAGCAGAATGGGGTATAAAGCACAAAACTTTGGCATTATATTATAAGGCTATATTTTTGCCAATTGTAGTATATGCGGCTGCCATATGGTTTCCTAGGGTTACTCACGTCACAGTGAAGGCCAAACTCTTATCATTGCAGAGAAAGATGATATTGGCAACACACAGATGCTGCAGAACGACATCAACCAATGCTTTACAAGTGATCTCAGGTTGTATTCCGATTGACCTTTATGTGGCATACCGAGGCATGATTTGTAACTTAAAGAAAGGTTTGGCAACTCAAATCCTCGACATTGCAAGTAATCCGGCCACGGACATTCGGCAGGAGAAAATTAATCTTTGGACAAAATTCACTGAGAAGTGGAAATACAGATGGCAATCCAGTGAAACAGGACTCACTACCAGGGAGTTCATTGAAGATGCAACATTTGCTGTAAATAAGAAAGTTATGGGATGGTTTTATCCTTCTATGACAACGTCGTATTTAATTACTGGACATGGTTCACTACGGGATAAATTGTGTAAATTTGGACTTGAACCTGACCCTTTGTGTTTTTGTGGGGCTGTAGAAGATTGGAGGCATGTTCTGCTTTACTGCCCGGCTTATGACGACTTCAGACAAGAACTATTTAACAGCACTCAACCTATTAGGACTGACAACCTCGATATTTTGATTCAAGATGCCAAGAGCTTTGCAGCATTCCAATCCTTTTCTGACAAGGTGTTTAAAAGAAGACGCACCTTGTTTACTAACTCTAGAAGTGGACAGTAGAGTGATGTATTCATGAACTTATATTTCTACCTTACTAGGTCAAACAGCTGTTAACTTAGAAACTAACTGTTGTGTTCTTAAATTAGTAGCAACATTCAATGTATATAATGGTATTAACTATACATATTTTTATTTTATTTTAACTTTTTTTTTTTTTTTTTTATTATTATTACTATTATTTATTTATTTATTTATTTTTTTTTTTATTTATTTATTTTTATTTATTTATTTTTTATTATTATTATTATTTTTTTTTTTTTTTTTTCCCCTCGGGTTGGGCAGCCTGAGAGCTCCTGTCCTTTGGTATTGCACTCCTTCCACTGGACGACAAATTGGTGCAGCAGCACTAGATAATAGAAGCAGGCACAACTACTCATGCTTAGAAATGGGCAGTGATTGACAGGGTGTTGATCGCTGTAGAGTGTAGACAGTTTCTCTCTCTATCAACACAGATTTTCCAAGGTGGAGTTCGACTAAACGTCTAGGTGCCACCCAAAACAAGTACATCCGCATACATACACACATAGTATATCTTTTATTGTTTTATTGCTTGCAAGTGAAGCTGTATAATTAAAATTGTTTTTTTTTTTTTTTTTTTTTTACGCAGAATGCGACGATTGTAAATAGAAAGTGTTTGTATCTGTGTATATATGTAATAAAAATGTATGTATGTAAAAAATAAAAAAAAAAAAAAAAAGCACTGGGTTCCCTCTACGTGGTGGCTCTATACAGTAGACCGGGACAAGAAATAGAGATCGCCATCAACTACCTACGCTACCTACAGAACATCCTGCCAAACGAAAGAATCATAATAGGCGCGGATGTAAACTGCCGCTCCCCGCTATGGTATAGCGCTACAGATGATAGAAAAGGGACAGCAAACGGACAGCAGCTTGAGAATTACCTGACAGGATCACAGTTAGCGGTCCTAAACCAGCCACACCAGTTACCGACATTCTGTAACACCCTCTGGGAGGCCACAATCGACATATCCTTAGCCACTAGGAACCTGGCGAACCACGTGGCCGACTGGAGGGTGGAGGAAGCCTGGACCACCTCGGATCACCGAGTTATAACTTGCACAATAACAAGAACAATGACAAGAGCAACAACAATCAACCAACGATGCCATAGATATGCAGTTGCCAAAGCGGACTGGCCGCTATTCAAAGAACTACTAACCACAGCGATCAACAGTAACCCACTAACCCTGAACCCATTGAACAGCCCAGACGACCTGCAGAAAGTTACTACGGAACTGATGACAACTATCAGTAACCAAGCAATAAGAAAAAAACACCCCCAACTGGGGGCAGTACCCTGGTGGACTCGAGAAATTGCCATGCTCCGGCGGCAAACGATAAAAGCAAGGAAGGACTTTCAGAGGGCCCGCAGATCATGGCCTGCAAACGAAGTCGAAGTCCTGAGACAACAATATAGGGAGATAAGAAACCGCTATACTGATGCCATTAAGAAGAGCAAAAGACGCTCTTGGGAGCTCTTAGTATCCACAGAAGGAAACACTAACCCCTGGGGCCTAGTCTATAAGGTAACCACCAACAAAATGCCCAGAGGGGAGGTGAATGCCACAACCAGGACCCGGCAGGGAAACCTTACCACGACCTGGGAGCAGTCGATGGACAATATACTGGACACAATCTACCAGAAACCAGCGATGCCGATACTAACAGCACAGAGAGAAATATGCGAGAGCAATGCCAGTTACACCAATCAGGCAATGGAGCCCCCCTTTACCAATGACGAGCTCAGCGTGGCAGCTAGTCGAGTAAGAAGCAAGAAATGCCCAGGTCTCGACATGATTGAGCCGGAAATCTTAAAGAAAACTGTTGAATACGCACCGTACCTATTGCTCACCCTATACAACAGATGCCTGGAAGCCGGCCACTTTCCAAAGGCATGGAAAACGGCCAACTTAAAACTAATTCCAAAAAAACCCCAAAAAAACCCAGAAAGCCCAGATGCATATCGACCCATCGCACTGCTCTCGGTGGTAAGTAAAGTATTCGAAAGACTACTTCACAGAAGAATAATTGCTCACTACGGAAAAGCTGGACTCCATGCCGCGAATCAGTATGGCTTCAAGCCAGGGACCTCGACAGTGGACGCACTGGGAAACCTACTCAGGACGGTACAAGAATGTAGAAACAAGTACCTGCTTCTCATCTCGGTTGACTTTGCTGGGGCGTTTGACTCACTTTGGTGGCCAAGCGTCCTGGCGAGGTTGAGGGAGGCACGGGTGCCAACAAACCTATTCAAGGTCATGGAAAACTATTTATCACATAGAAGAGTGGAGATCAATGTAGAATACCATAAGGTCACAAGAGAAGTACACAGAGGCTGTCCGCAGGGGTCGGTGCTGGGACCACTCCTGTGGAATATGGTGTTAGATGAGTTCTTAGTGATGGATCTGGGACCCGTCAGGACACAAGCATTCGCTGATGATCTGATATTGACCGTGGGAGCGGATTCCCGGGCCCAGTTGGAAACCCACGCAAACCAAGCACTGCAGCAACTCCAGCAATGGGCCGCAAAACACCAGCTAACAATTTCACCCACAAAGACCTCTTCAATCCTGCTTAAAGGAACCCTGCAATTGCGACGACCACCGCAAATAAAAATTAACAATGTCACCATTAAGTTTGTAAACCAACTTAAGTACCTAGGCGTGGTGCTGGACAACAACCTCTCGTTCCAGCTGCACCTAAAGTACATAAGAAAAAAAATCAGGAGCTATTCTGCACTGGTAGCCAGAGTTACTAGGAAAGATTGGGGACTCAAAAAAAGAGCCCTGACGCTATATTACAGGACAACGTTTCTCCCAGCAATTACTTACGCCTCAGCAATTTGGTTCCCAAAAACTGCACTGGCAGTGAATAGAAGAATTCTGGACATGATCCAAAGGACCATACTCTTAACTACGACGCGTGCGTGTAGTACAGTGAGTACTCCAGCACTACAGGTACTCGCTGGAGCGCTTCCTTTGGACCTGGAGGTCGTTCGCACAGGTCTGCTATACTTGCTATCCAGGGGAGTGGCGGCCACACATCTGGACTACACAACTGACCCAGCGAACAACCTAAAAACGGAAAAAACTAGATTACAGAACCACCTGCTAAAATTATGGCAGAGAAGATGGACGGAGACCACCAAGGGTGAGATAACCAGAAGATATCTACCTGACCTCCAGAAAATCTACCCAAAACAGCCGACCTGGTACTTCCCAGGGTACCATTTGACATCTCTAATAACAGGACACGGACCCTACAATGAGAAGCTGCACGGATTCGGACTCACTGAGGACCCAAACTGTACGTGCGGGGAGACAGAAAGCTGGAATCACATAGTGTACGAGTGCCCACAATATGAAGACCTCAGAGGAGTACTTATAACAAAAATAAGATACCTACCAAAAGGATTGGAATCCCATTTCATAGATACTGAGGATGAATATAGAGCATTATCCCAGTTCGCACAAGACCTCTTCATCAGGAGAAGGACATTAATCACCATCTACAATGACTGACATCAAGTACCACTATTGAGACACCAGCCAGCACAATGTAAAGGCTGCAACTAAAGATGAGGGACACAAGCACAAGGACGGAGCTTGCCCCATGAATAAAGAAACTTGAAACAATAGCTGCCAATAGCCATATGGCGATCTGAAGAGGGCACTCTAGCCTCCTTCACCTTTAAACCTACTTCCCTGGGGGGAGGGGGGACATTTTCGTCCTCCTCTCCTCTCCACCCTATATCTTCTACTCTGGTGGGACATGGGCATGTCCCACTGAAAACTGGGGCTACCTACTCTATTGGCCCCATATTTCTGTCTTTCTCCCCCCAGCCTTCTGCCTCCCCCCCTCTCTATCTATAAGCTAGCGAAAGCCCTACCCAAAAACTTAACATATCTAAATTACCTTACGCCCATAACTTGGCCTAGCAAAACTAAGCGATTCTACCCCTACGTCGACGCGTTTCTGTCCCTTTTTTTTCTTTTTTTTTTTTTTTTTTTTTTTTTTTTTTAAGGTCCTAGCCGCCGAAATCTCAGGAAATTAAGTGGCAGGACCTGCCAGAGTGAAACAGACTACTGGGTTCCTGGTCTGCCTCCACGGGGCGTAAGTGGGGCAACGTTGGGCCTCAGTAGGGGCCCAGCGGCTAAATGACCAGATGAACAACGGTACAAGGCATCACACATATACAAAGTCCATACACTTTTAAATCTCTGGCTTTTCCAGTCAACTGGTTCACCCACAATGTAAACTACGCGGAGATGGGGGGAACCCCTTGTGCCGTTTGACCCTAAATACACTTACACTTACACTTACACTTTATCAATGGGACCGGCACTCACGTTTTTCTTCCCGGTGTGGGGGAACGGCGATCCTTCCAAATGTATGGTACTCCATCCTTCCAATTAATCCATGAGGGCTCTGTTTTCAGAGAGTGCGGCGATACATAACCCAACATAACCAAATGCAATCAGTAATCTCGTTTTGCCTAATGCATCGAACGCAGTAATTAGACCAGAGAACAGTGGAAATCGGTTCAATGGAGTGGTGAATCTCATTGTGCCTTCTTCTGATCAGATAGGTGGCTGTGTCTGTGGAGGATATCTGGAGACCTTCTATTATCAGAATGCTTTGCGTCAACGATGAAGTTTCGCGGAGATAGGGTGATGGTTTGGACCTCTTTCTCATGGCACAGCCTTGCAATTATGTTCTCGGGTGATCCATGATCGTTGCCAACTACCTTAACATTTTGGATAGCTCACTGCTGCTTAAAATATCGAAGTTCTTTTCTACAGTTCGATATTTCTGTGAGCAAGATACTCTTAATTATATGCATTTGAACAACAAGAATCCTGGCGTCAAATATAAACTGAGGGTGTGGGGAGGAGAGCCGCTAAAAGTGATTCAACTTAATAAAGGCTAAAGGGTTATGAAAAATCTGATGACAGTAAAGTTTTTATGTTGTGTGCAAAAAGCGGCAAGGCACGTGGTGTCCGATCCATGACTGCAAGATCTTTGTCAATAGGAGAAGGACTTCATATTTTCTCTGTATAAGACGATGGTTAGACTGCCTTTGGAATGTTGTAGTCAGTTGTGAACACCACGCCTAAAAAAATAAAGATATAGAACTTTCTGCAGAGGATTCAAAGAAGGGCGAACAGATTAGTGAAAAGGGCTATTCCATATACATATGAAGAACGGTTTAAGAGAAAAGTTAGAAGGCAGATTGAATAGAACTGGAGTGAACTAGAACTCGAACGTCGGGAGCGGGTCCCGCTAACACTTCCAACATTGATGTGGCCATGATTCTGCAGGAAGAATGTACCAGCAGGAAAATGGTTTCTTCACCATGATGGCTGAATGTGTCGTAGTAGCCAAAAATATATCGACAGGGTATGAAAGCGAATAACAGTGACTTTATTCTGAAACAGATATTTTCAGCCATCTTTTGTCATTTCTAATTTTATGGATTGAAATTGGATTCATCATATTCGTTACAGCAAAATTGTTACTTAGATTCGAATAAAGTGGAAAAATACCTACACACAGTTAAAAAAAAAAACACTTAAAAAATACTTTCTTCACTGATTTCACAATACGTATTTGTGCCATAAGAATAGAGCGTTTGAGACTTCATGCCTTTTTGTACATTTGCTCTTGTTTTTCACATTTCCTTTTCGCTAAGTGTGGATTTCTTTTATTTGATTTGCAGATGTGTGCCTGGCGAAACACGAAAGTAATTTCGATTCGAGAGCTCTCTCACCTCGAAACAGAGATGGCAGCCGCGATCACGGAATCTTTCAGGTAAGTCCGGCCAGAACGGAAAGAGAAGAAATACAATTTGTTAGCTTGCCGTTTCTTTAATAGTATGATTTAAAAAATAATTCTATTATCTTTTTCTAATTCTAGTTTGTATTTTAATCAGTTGAGCACCGAGTTAAATTTATTTAGGAGTTTATCACTATCAGGTTTATTTCCAATTAATAAAATATCGTCATCATATCTTATAATTTAATCCCAGTGGGGAATGACTGGAGAATTTTATCTTCGACTGCCGCTAGATATATTTCTGAAAGTGTGGCTGAAATGTCTAAGCCCATTGGGATCCCGTATATCTGCTCATAGATATCATCATTAACCCCAAATTGCCTTGCTTCAATTAAAACTGATATGAGGTCAAGAATATTATCAATAACGAGGTTAATATGGTTTTTGAGTGAAGTATCCCTTGTTAGTAGCGAACATAATTCTTGAAGCGTAAAATCTACATTAACATTAGCATAAAAGGAGACTATGTCATATGGATTGGCGCCTCCGTAGCCAGGTGGGAAGGAGTAGCAGTGCGTAGCACACGCTTCTTGATTAGACCGTGGTTCGAGCCCGTCACCACCAAATACGGACGATGCGGAAAGGTCAGGGAATGACCACCGCATATCCCCGGAGCAATATGGCCTTAGTTGCTAATGCTCCTAAAAAAAACCAAAATAACAAATAACGTCATAGGGTGCCAGTACTAAAACGTTGTTAATATGTTCGAACACTTCATAAGTGTTAAAAACTCTGAATTTTAATAATTTCATTAACGGTGTTACTAATTTGACAAGAAATAATGAAAGATTAGCAAAGGCAGATTTTTTGTAAAAAACAATGTGGCGCAGTGGTTGACTTGGTTTATCTAACTTGATAATCCAAACCTTTTGTTTGGAAGAATATTATTCCTAATCCCTATTTTGTAATATATGCAAATCGATTTCTTTTCCTGCTCGAAGGTTCCTAAGAATGCTATCTAATTGTGATTTTTTAATCTTAAATTTTTGTATACGTTGTCTAGCATGTATGTATCGCTATCTGATAAAATTTGACGAATTTTTTGCGTATCCCCCTTATCTAAGATGAGGGTTGTGTCCCATTTATCTGCTTTTTGGTTGATGATCTTACTCCCTTTCCTAAGTTTCTGTAAATTCTTGTTGTTGTAAATATTAGGACATATTTATTTATTTATTTATTTTCAGTATACGATTATACCAACACTACCTTAAGTCATAACTATAAAATGTACTAAAATTTACTTAAATTCATTCATAATTCCTAAATTCTTTCAGAATATCACTACGTCCCTAATTCTCTACATCTTTGTATATTTTGTATCTGTATAATTTTTCGTATTCTGTATTTGTATAACTCTTGAAATTTGCTGTATAATTTCTTCTGTCCCAAACAGTTTGTACCATTATTTGTTTAAAGATGTGTAATTCCTTCTCTTGCAAACAGTTGACTGGAAAACCAATTCAGGTTATTTATCTTTAATTGGTTCCCCTAATTATTAAAGGAAGTCCAACTCTAAACAAATTTTTTCCTAATGTAACCTGGAATGGTTTTCTTCATGTTTACTTTGTTGTTATGTCTACAGGCAACTCCGCTATCACGACAACGAAATAAAGGGGAGATAAAATGATGTTCCAGTAGCCGCCATTCATTAGATACATAATTCTGTGCCTTGGAATCCTTTTGATGAATTGAATGTCCACCACTCTACTGTCAGCGATGGATACCACAGTGGTGTCGTCACTCTGATTCGAATCCCGTTGATGATGTAAAGAACTTTAGTGGGCTTTTTATTACTCCCTAGCTGAGTTAGTCGGTCTCGAGTGTAGATAGCAAGGTTTTTTTTTTCCCAAGAAACTAGACAAACCCAGCAAAACAGGCAAATCGACCTGAGAACACATGCAATTTACAGACTCAAATACGGGTTTATGCAAAGGGATCACACACACATCTAAACAACACACACACTGCACAAACGTAACACTACACTCAATTCTCGCCATTTTACAGAGTTCAGTATCACAGATTACCATGGGGGAGTGGAACTAGCGGTCAGAGACCGCCATGCATAAGATACACTACATGTACACATAGATTGACAGGATGCTTAATGACAATTAATCAGGGTGTGCTACTAAAACAAGATCTAGAAATATTGGATAGCATAAACTGGAATGGATAGCAGTAATCCAGAAACACTAGTGGGCAGTCCAGCGGATATAATCACCGTTCTCTCCATCTGAGGTGGAAAATATTTCAGCTCAAATCCCATCCA
The DNA here is from genome assembly GCF_048544385.1 of Mastigoproctus giganteus. Lineage (NCBI taxonomy): Eukaryota > Metazoa > Arthropoda > Arachnida > Uropygi > Thelyphonidae > Mastigoproctus > Mastigoproctus giganteus. The sequence goes on along the minus strand of NC_143585.1, from coordinate 15,354,283 downwards.
TGACGTCAGGAATTTTTATGGTTGATTTTTCACAATGTGGCTGAGTTAGGTTTCCTCAGCCTAGGGTAGCACAATATTTCCTTCCGGAAACACGAATTATTCTTTAAGTAAAACAGGCAAATCAACAATACAATACAGACAATTTACAGATATAAAATATATGGCACAAAATGTCCTAATTCTATTATGCGTTCGAAAAAACAAAAACAACGTAAACCCAGATAACGTTCCAACCGTGTGGTGCCATACTTGAGTAGTCGAAACTTAGAAAAAAAAAAAAAAACTTGGGTAATTTTGCAGTCAGGAATAAACTTCTCTGAGCACTGAAGAAATACCTCCAGTACAGATTCTCGGATTTTGTCAATGATTTACAGGAATTTTGCCAGAAAGAATAAGGCGATGATTATCCTGCTTTAACGAGACAATGGTTATGCCTCACCTTGGGTAGTACATACAGGTCTGTGCGCCTATTTGAGAAAGATTGTGCATTTGTTGGAATTAAGCAGAGCAGGATAATGATATTAGTCAAGAAAACAAAAGGGCCTCTTAACAGCAAAAACTTCAATTTTGAAAATTGCAGCATGTAGAAACTAGGACCCTTCGAGGATATCTGATTGAATACGTTAATTGCTATTTGGATCAAGCTTCTTGTGCAGACTGTATCCAAGGGGCATAAATTCAAATTGCGGAGGATGTTGCAGGATAGATGTGCTGAAATTTGCCTTCATCTGGACCGTAATTTATTATTGAAACAAATTACCAACTCGTTTCGTAGAAGTGGATAATTTCAATAAATTCAAACAAAAACCGGACAAACTATTTGAGGGCAAGAAAGGTGATATGGGAAATGTTTTTGTTATTTGTTAATTTTTATTTTTCTTCTAATTTTGGGTTATGCTATGTAACTAGATTATGTACATCATTAACCACTATTAATTATACTACCAATTATATATTTGAAAACTTTTGGTCTTGGACGAAAATGTTAGTTTGCTATTGAGGGGTCGAAATGTACGCTGTGCCTCTTCTTCATGTGTGCATATATACATGCGTCTGTATGTCTGGTGCAATTTTAGTGCTGGACCATGTTCTGCAAATGAATGTTCTCGTGCATAGCAAATGATTGTTGGGTGTTTGGAGCACATGATTACTTGAGGTTTTCGGGACTGCACATTTCGTTCGAACTTGTTACAGATGTTATTGAAAAATATATTATTCATACAATGTTCTGTATCAAAATAATAATTATTTATTTAGCTTTTCAAGAAGGTTTTTAGTGTTCATTGGAAGCGTAATATATTTAAAACGGTTGAAACATAATATACATAAAAGCTGCTGAAACGCAATATACGAATACATAAAATTTCTGTTTATAAATTTTATGTACATCATTATGTTCAGCTATGACAGTGAGTGCCACCTGTCCATGCTCTTATAATTACGCTTTTTGCTTATCTTTTGCAATGGTCGGTAAGTTCGGTAACCCATGTCTAAAACTACAGTATCCTCAGCGTGAAATAACAGCATGTTCTTCAAATTTGTCTTTTGATATCTGCGAAGATTATTGTCGATCCTATTTAATTATATTGTTTTATTATTGGTACCAGCTGAGCAATCCCAGGGTGACCAACAGTTCCTTATGGTTAATAAACGGATGATAATAATAATATGTTCTCAATCTTAGTTTGGTAAGAGGAATGTGCGTTCAATGGTCGAGAGTTATATATTTTTTTTCTTTCTTGATTACAGATCAATGACAGATATTAGTGTTCTCCCCCTGGTCCTCACAATGACTGCAGAATGAACTGTAAATGTAAGTAATGCTCACGATGTTTGCCTTCTATTTATTTAGAATGCAGCAGTATTTTTATTTACAATATACAAATAACACAGACTATGACGGATTGGTTAAAGGATGACGTAAAGAATATTATACAAAGATTATTGAAACTAAAAGTTAAAACATTGAGGTAAAGGTCAAATAACCTGTTATGATTTTTGTAGTTGACTGCTACCAACCGTTTTGCTATTTCCTGTTCTTTATAACCTTGAAAAGGGACACACTCACCTATTTTACATTTAGGGACGACTACTGCAACCGAAACTGTATTCGAAATGAAAGTTTTAAGAATTCTATTGAATTATTTTCAGCTGAAATCTGACACTTAACAGCCTTTTTCTTGAAGAATTGTTTACATTGTTTTGAAATTCAAATCTTTAAATTTAAATATTTATAGAATGTTTAAATTTACAGAGTACATTTAAATTAATGTTTACAGGATGTCAAATTAATAACAGGAAATATTGTACACGTTTTTACTTATAAGAGGTTTTTACTTATCACAAGGCTCTCACAGTTATTTTGCCCTGTGGTAATATTTTGCCTTTTGAACAGAAAGTTGGTAAAGAGAATGCGATTTTAAAAACAAACTTTCTCGGGAAATTTACACGTGTTGAGATTTGGCAGGGAAATGAGAATTATTAACTTTTGAGCATTTTCCGTTATTTGTACGTTATACAATTCATTCGGTTTTCTTTCAGCGCTCCGAGATGATAATATTGATGATGATATTAAATGCTCCAAAGTCATCTACCGCCGCCACAAATTTTCTGCATGGTGAGTATCAACAGTAGAGTGTACATGTTTCTCCTTTTCACTTGCACGTGGGTCTGTGAAACCCCTAAACTCATAACAGCATATCAGCCTTTTTGTAGATATGAAATGTTCAGAATAGTATTTCTATTTCATCATTATGTGAATCTTTAAACTTGAATTCAGTTTAAATTATGTATTAATATACGAGGTACATCCAAGCAGTTGCTTCAAATATATTGACGTTTTCATCTAGTTGAAGGAAATTTTTTCCTTTAAAATTTTAAACATGTTAGTTTGTTTTTTAGCAAAAACAATTTATAAGTTTCTTTTCAATAGTTGAAGTGCAAACATTTCTCTTTAATTTTCCTCTTAATATTTTCTTTAGGGTTGCCTGGAAAAAACATTGTAGAGGGAAAAACGTCAGACAGTACGTGAAAGGATGCAAATACTGAAATATGTTGAAGATGTGTTAATAACCTGCCTTACTGATTTTGTACTTAGCATAACCAAAGCCAATCAATGCTCAGAGCTCAATGATTGTCACTAGTTTAAAATTTGTCTTTTGATATACAAACGTTGAACTCTATCTGCTATACTTATGGATGCCATATTCAATAATTTTGTTCTACATGTTAATATTGCTGTTCTTAATGAGTTTATAGTTTTGATAACAATTTTTACAAATAAAATTATTTTTCTATTATCATCATCTTTATTTTCTCCCAAGAGATACCCGCACATGGCTATTGATAATGGAGTGTACATATAGATATACAAATATAAGTTATACTTCTAATTATCCACATATAATTTATACACATCATTGTCTTATTACATTATACATAGCATTGTGTCATTTTACATTCCAATCATAATCTGTAATTTTACAAGAAATTAAAGAACATTTAAGAGAAAACAGCACGATTATTTACAGGGGGATAAAAACCTTAAAACAAATAACAAAAACATAACAGGAGTGCCAGTGCGAAATTAAAACTGAATGATGAGTTTGATTTTGCCATTCAGTTTGTCTTCCTGACTTTAGTTCATTCCTCATTTCCTTCATTCTGTCTCCATTTGTGGTCTTCACTTGCTCGCAGCATTTATAAGAGAATAAAAGCATTCTGAAACACTTTTGGCCTATATATTCTCTGTGCCAAGACTTTCTGGGACTACTTGGAGATCGCTGGACATCTTAATGGTGTTAGGAGATAAAAATCGCTGAAGACTTCCAGGCTGCGTGAACGCCCTACTGAGTGGCGGTGATGGCGTTTTATTCGCCCACCTTTGCGTCATGCTTGTCTGAGTCAGCAAGTACTCAGCTTTCGGTGAATCGAGTCTCCCGGTTAGCAGTTTCGCAAGCGTGAGAATGTTCTTTGTGATGACTATGTGGGTCCACAGCGTGATAAGCTAGTTGGTATATAATATAGCCCTTTAGATGATAAATGACTGCTTACTGATACAGTTTAACCATCTCAGTATCCAGTACACTAGACACAGGAAAGCCTTGAAGGTAGCATCTTGGGCAGGACACCAAATCTGAGATGCGTATAGAAGGATAGGAATGATGCATCTTAAAATGTATTGTTTAATAAGGTCTGGGTTCCTAATACTTACCAGCTCCTTTGTGGAAATTCATTGTGCTGCAAAAGTATTCTTCTTTACATGTCCGTAGGGCGGTTTGAAGTTAAGGTTTTGGTCCCATTTCAGACCAAGATCAACTTGTGTGTGAACTTTTTTGACCTCGCTACCATTCACGCCTATTGATATGTTGTTCCTTATTAACTTGTTTGTGAAAACTATTTGTACCGTCTTGTGTTGCTTTAATCGGAACCCCATATAATGACGGTATTATTGCAACTCGATAATTTTGGAATTTGCTTCATTGTCCAATAGCAAGGCTGTCTTTTTGTTCGCTCCACGTGAGGAAAAATTTCATGTCATTTGCATAAACGACAAATTCTTTTTGATTGTGGGCCAGGCAGGAAAGGTATATGGTATGTTGAGGGTCTAACGGTTCCTGGGATTTCTCCCATCTCCGCGTACGTTCTGTGTATCGGCCAGGAAAGGATGAAGGGCTGCCGCAAAGACAAAAGTAGATTTTACCCCGGTAGCAAAATCTGTGGAATGCGCTTCGAACCACGTTCTAATCATCGCGGCTCTGTGGGGAGGCACATTGTTCTGCTGGAAGAGTCCATTGCCCTTTTGGTGCACCGTGACCATGAAGGGATGCATATGGTCTGCGAGAATGGACACATTATATCGACAATAGTTGTTCTGCCTTGCGGAATACCACAACACGTGATATGCGATTCTGTATTCAATTTATGTTATTTAAATAAATAAATATATGAAACTTATTACGCACTAAATGAGAATACAGAACTTAGTACATATTACTCCTCACGGCGAGGCACGACGGGCTTACAGTGGGATATACATAAAAACAGAGAAGAGGATATCGCAAATATAATGTAAAAAATAAAAGGATAAAACAAACAGATAATTTATAATACAAATAGTTTGCTGTACAGTGTTCTCGAAAAGTGTGGTATCGTGCACATGAACAACACGTTCTACTAGAAATAAATACCAACTACACTGTTAAACTGAGAACGCTGAAAAAATAACAATACAATTTAGAAGAAAAAATAGCAAGTACACTGAGTGGACAGAAATCATGGGTTACGTACCGAATAACGGATAGGCCCACATCTCGCCAGGATAAGGGCAGTCACACAGCGAGGCTGTGAGTCAACTAGTCCACGAAAGCGTTATACAGGTGTTTCCATCCATGCAGGGTGCAGAACTCTTCATAATTCCGTCTCATTCCTAGGTGGAAGATTCACAGCTAGAACCGCCCTTTCCACAGCATCCCAAAGATCCTTCACAGGGTGCATGGCGCATGAACCCTGTGGAGCGTCTTTGGGATGCTGTGGAATGGTATGGATTTTATCACTGTGGAATGGCGGAGGCCATTCCACAGTGGTAAAATCCTCCGAATGCTCTTCGAACCGTGTTCTAGTAATCACGGCTCTGTAGAGAGGGGCACTGTGCCGCTGGATGGGTCAATTGCCCCCAAGGTGCACGATGACCATTAATGGATGCATATGGTCTGTAAGGAGGGAGACATAACTTGGGCTATTCAGAGATTCGTCTTGACGTACCAGAAGTCGCAACGTGTGCCATTTGGACACGATCCAGACCACTACCCACTGTCCAACTGCCTGAAAAATTACTTGTTGATATGAAGGATGCATTGTTTCATACAGTTTTCCCCAGATATACACCGTTCCGGCTGCTTGAAATAACTGGAAACCTGAACAGGAGACCCGAATCCAATCATCCAAGGTTCAGTTCCCATGTTCTTTCGCCCAGTTGTGGTGTAGAGTCCTGTGTAAGGATTACCAATGGGACTCGATTGAAGGGCTAAAAGTAGATATATAATACTGATCGGTCATGTTTAGTTTCTTATGTGCTCAAAATGTCCTCCATCAACGTTGCAACATTCCTGGAACACAAAAAGTTTGGTTAGCATAAATGTACATTAATGCTTGAGTGATGAACGCCTTCAATTCGTCCACTGTGTGGGACTTCTTCTCAAAAACCTTCTTCTTTACTACGTTAAAAAAAAGAAGTCCCTAGGTGTTAAGTGGGGTAAACCTGGCGGACATTCAATGCTGCCACGTCGCCCGATCCAACGTAAGGTCGTGTCAAGGTACCTCCGTACCGTCAAAGCAAAATGAGGAGAGGCCCCATCTTGTTGAAACAACAGTTCGGCAAAATCACCCCTGGTTGCGAGTTGTTGCAACACCACGTTGGGCAACAGGTTTAGGTAATTGTTACCATCCTCAGTTGTATCGAAAAAAAACCGGCCCCATGACGCCATCGCTGAACAGTCCACCCTACAAAATGACGCCGGGATGGTTCAGTTCAGTTGCGATCGTCACATGTGGATTTTCATCAGCCCAGTACTCACAATTATGCCTGGTTACTTGGTCTGATAACTTGAAATAGGCTTCATCTGACCAGATGACCTTATCAGGAAGGTCTGATTGGTCAGAAATTTGTTTAAGGAATATCTCACAGAATTGCAATCAACGGTCTGAGTCGTCCTCTAAATAGCCGTGTAAGAGTCTTGGACGGAACGACTTGCATTTAAATTTACGGATTGAGTGTCGCGGTAACGTTCTCGGTATGGATTGCTCCTGAGACGCACGTCGCGTGGACTTTTTCGGAGTGTTCAGGAATGTCAGGACGACTCATCTCTTTCTCCACTGTCACAAATGTCGGAGGACGTCCAGATTACGGCGCATTAACCACTGATCCCGTTGCATCAAATTTATTACTGGTGCGACAATTTATCAGATCTGTTGTTGCAGCTGTGTCAAATGTCTCTTGCCACGCTCTACGCACCTTTTCGGCATTTTCTGTCTTCCAATAATGCTTCAGAAACCACTTTCTTTGTTCTTCACGCAGACTCCCTGCCATCGATCGCAATACCTGTAAAATAAAAGAAATCATAATTAAAAATATAAATAAAATATCCTTCTTATTACGTGTAAACTAAAAAGAAATAATAAAATTAAAAAATACTATGACTAGATCAGGACTGTATGCCTACTTTTGGCCCACCCTGTATGCATTTGTGTAGTAATGTAAGAATCCATTTCTTACTCTCATTATAGGGAAATAAATTTTATAACATAACAAGAAAATATATATATATATTAAATAATATTATTTACATAGGACGATTTTCAGCTTAGATTGCGATCGCTCTTTACCGTACAGTTAAGTAGGGGGAGGATTATCGTAACAACGGGGGGGAAGCTGGACGGAGCACAAAAGTACAATGGGAGCACCGTAAAGGGCAACTCAAGTCACGATAAACAGAAAGTGGACAACCCTTTGGAAGAAAAGAACAAGGGGACCGACTCCCCCTTGTGGAGAGGAAGAATTTTAAAGACTAGCCGCTGGATGAAACAGACCGACTCCTTGAGCACTTAATAATTTCAAGGAGTGCTAGAGAAAAAACAGAGTGGACTAAAAGGGGTAAGTGCATCGGAATTATCACATAGAGATATTTAGAAATTTCTAGATGTCCGGAAGTTCATTGAAGCTTCTAGAAATTTCGAGAAGCCAGAAGTTCCCTCAGGAAAGGAAGGGCCAAGAAAACGGAAGAAGTGGGGGAGAGTGAATGAGGAATAATCAGATGATGAAGAACGAACTATGATTGGACCAGAATAGAAGGGGTGCGGAGAACAAAAATGAGATGCAACACAAGGAAGAAAGAGTTTTGGAGTTTTTTGGGGGAGTTGTGGCAATGTTTTGAAGAAGGTGGGCGTTCTTGAATACGAGAGAGTTGGGCGAATCGCTGGAATGTGGTAGTGGTAATCGAAGCAGTTCGTCGCAAAGACAATTCATTAGGCAAGTCCTGGGAGAGGTCAGCAGCAACGTGGAAGTGGGAAGGATGAAAGATGGAAACACATATGCTGCAGCTGAGTGAAAAGGATCGAAAAGTCTTGGTATAGAGAGATAAGGAAGAGATACCCCTGGAGAAATAGAGGTAGGGAGAGAAAGAGATTGATGAAGACCCTGTATAGTCTGGCTTCTTGATAAAGCAGTAAGGAGAGACTTGATAATTCTATTATGCACCCCAGTATCGTCGAGCTGATCAGACGTCCAAAGCGGGCCGGAGCAACTCATTAATCCACCGACTAGGAATCGCAGTGCCGTATGGAGAGACGAGTGAGTTCCTGAAGGAAGGCGAATTCCTGTTGATGAGCAGCAGTTCCCTAGCCGATGACTAATTCCAGTAGGAGCCTGACGATGCCTAATGCTGATGATGATGGCCGCCCCTGAGCCGAGAAAAAGATTGTGTAAAGAGTGATCCCCTGAGCTGTTATGTAAGTACTAAAAAATAGCTTTAAGCTAGATTAGAAGGAAAGGACTCTAGGGAATGTTTTAATTAGTTGATAGATGATTTGATATTGTTTAGCATAAAAGGAATGACAAAGTCCGTAAGAATAAATTAAACTCATCATAAAGATAAGTTTAATAAGCAAGGTAGATATAGATATAGATATATGTACTCGTGATATGTACTCGTGACTGATATGTTTTATGTTGAGACTAAAGAGTGTTCTATGCACATGTAATTTTTGGAAGGGATAATTAAAGAAAGAATTTAGCGTTGACTTATAAACGTAGGAAAATACACACATAGGTGTTATGCTCACTGCTGTAATCCCAGTTGGGAAGTTTAATTGTTAGAAGGCAAGAGAATGTTGTGAGATGTAAACCTGAACCAGAAGGAGAAAAGGCAGAAAGGACACGAAGAGACACGATGAAATATGAGTTGTGATTGTCTTTACATCTTAACACACATATAATGCTAGTAGTTAACATTATACCCAATTAATGATGTACGCTATATTCTTTTAATGCATATACTGTGAATTAACAATATTGTATGTGTTTACCAAGTTTAGTATGAGTCATTCTGAATACTCAGCCAGTCCAGAGGAGACATAAACAAACAAAATACTATTCCCCCAGAATCTGTAATCTTCTGTGCGGTACACCAGCCAGGTGCTAATGTGGAAGGGGGTGAATTGGGGGAGATAATTGAGTAATACCAAGTTAAGAGAGGTGGGTCTGAAAGTTAAAGCGATTTATTAATTGATCAATCACCAAAGAATATAAGATATAAGATAAAATTGAACAAAAAATAATGGAAGTTAACCCCCCCCCCACAGTAGATCGTGGGTTCTGCCTTTCAAATTAAGGTACATTTAATTGTTGCATTTTTATTAGCAAGCGGCCTCAATTTCAGGCACAGAAACAATAAAAAAACCATGAAGTTCACATTTGGTATCGGGTAGAAGTTTCCACCAAGCTTTTTTTTCTTTCCTCAGCCATTGAAGAACTTAAATTCACCACGGATATTAAAGCATCATATCCAACTCCGGATGTGTTCTGCTCCATACAGAAAACTAAAAGCTATTCAACAATCATGCAGATATTCGTTCAATAATCACAACAAGCCCAAACAATAAATTCCACTAAAATTAATATTTCAGTTTTGAGGCCATCTTTGAGTGTTGACAAAATGACGTCACAATGAGAACAAATATTATAAAAAGAACTCCTCATTTACAGAATCTTCAGTTTATCTTTTGATTAGGAATCTACGTAGCTGTTGGTATTTATTCCTTGGAACTTGGGTTTCAGCAGATTATGCTTATTGAAGATCAGCAATCCGAAGAACGCATACCAATTAGGAGAGGAGTGGTGAGGGGTATGAATTCGGAATTCGGCATACGACACGACTGTGTCGAATAAGTTAATTGCATACTTTTCCCCGAAGTACTTTTGAATGTTGAACTCGGCCATCTGCACAGAATTAGTGAAAAGTAAATATATCGCGTGTAGCGTGTTGCTTAGGAAACTAGATTTAGGGAATCTTCTTCACAGATTGCGTACTATGACATGTTGTCGACAACGTTCGAGGACTGTCATCGTGCTTTATCTCTGAAGAAAACTCAGAATTTAGAAACTTAACGTAAGCGCTTCATCCAATGTGGTTTTGCTTATTTTTGAAAGCTAATTTTGTTGCAATTAGCTGAGTTGACTTCAATCATTTCACTTTGGGGATGTATGTTATGCTATACCCCTAATACATATCGCGTCATTATGTATTAGGTAATGTGTAATAATATGTTAGCTTGTACTAATCCATTATTGTGTATTAGGGATATTCATTGGCACTGACTTCCATCCACATTTGGTCTCAAATAGACATCTTGTGGGTGCAGTGTGTTCAGTGAGAAGTCCGAAGAGGTATACAGAGGAGAGGAGTGGCGAGGGACCTCTTATTTCGGCCTTAAATAAAACAAATTCGATACAAAAAAAAAATGCATGCGCTGTCTATATTAATAAAATTTAGTTAATTTAAACAGTGGGTCAATATATTATTTTACCATACCCTTGATGATTAAGGATGCCGATCAACCGATTTGTTTTGCTCTGTTGGCGAGGCATTCTGTTTATTTGGAAACTTATTATTGGAATGTCCGATACGAATTGATAACGTGTCGATTTTTTTCTTCAAGAAGAATTTCTGGATGTACGGAGAGAGGAGTGAAAATGAGCAGTATATAAAGAAATAAAGAAATAAATGATGCGCTGTAATTTTAAGAACATTTCACTCTAATAGATATTGAAATACAATGAAAATAGACGAGTATAACCCTAATTGCTCATTGACAAAAACTTCATGGACTTCTATTTTTATATTAACAAACTGTATTATTTCAGGGGCACATTGATATCAATTAGTAAAAGCGGTCCCAGCCAACCAATGGCAACCCCGCTGTCAGTTACACATAATTTAGCAGTACTCTTATATACTCCCTCTCCTGTTTGCCCAAGTACAGGAGGGAAAAAACCTGCCATGACCCAAAACGATTGATATGAACAAACTGAAAATAATCAATTATGTAAAAAAAAAATAAATATAATTAAATTTCTGACAAAGTCCAAATTTCATTGGAAAGAGCTACATCTGTTCGCAGTCTGTTGGAAAGCCAGCAGCGCCAGATGCTGGCGAGAATAGAAATGCAAACACACGGAGTGGCACATCATCATATTTACGCTGATTGAAGCGTTTCCGGAGCAATAAGTTCCGGAAACGCTTGAGCAGTTGCTCCATTTAATTACAACTTACAAGCAACTTACATCATCCGGTGTCCAGAGGACCCGGATGATGCCAAATTTAGACTATTTGATCCTTAAATGGAATGCGTGGGAAAATAAATTTCAGCTCTTCTGACACGTACTGAAAATAGAAGACAAAGAAACAATACGGCTAGAAATTCATTAAGCGAAAGTCCAGTGATAGATGGCACTTGCAATCTGACTTCGTTCCTCACATATTATTATTATCATTACTTTTTCTCCTCTATGGGAATTTTTTTCACCGAGTGTGAGTACTAGTTGCAAGTACATGGTATGAGTGGTTTTCGCCGGTTATTATTATTGATCGAAGTAGGATAGTTAGAGTGATATTTATATCACTCTTACTGTACTGTTCCCCAGGGCTCCATCGTGTGGACAGCTGTCTGGAATATGATACACGACGAATGGCTCCTGAGGGACTACCCACACACTACTCGGCTTTCTTACGCCGACAACATGGTTATCATCATCGAGAGCCCCACCTGCGCCACCATAGAAACCCAGGCTACTGTTGTTCTCTCTGCTCTGTCCGTATGGGCCACGGAAAATAAACTCTCAATCTCTACTGAGAAGAGCAAAACCCTCATATTAAAAGGCAATCTGGACTTCTCCAGACCTCCTACCATACGTTTTAATAGCCGCCCACTGAAAAACATACCGATCGATGAAATACCTAGGAGTAATTTTGGACGACAGAAGAACTTTCATCCCCCATATCAAAGCTATCAAAGAAAAGATTAAAAATTACATCACTATGTTAGCACGCTTTACCCGCAAGGACTGGGGTCTTAAAGGACCAACTCAACGCTTTCTATATTCAGCAGTATTTATATCAATTGTCACATCTGGAGCTGCGGTATGGTACCGCCGAATGACTTTAGTGCACGCTCAACGTAAAATTCAGCAAATTTAACGACTTATGCTAGTACAAATGACCCGCGCATATAGAACGACATCAACTGCGGGCCTACAGCTACTAACAGGCTGCCTCCCCTTGGACCTCCACGTCGCTTTTACCGGACTCTCTCAAGCCATCAAGAAGAATAAGGAAGCTGAATTCCTCACTATTCAAACCCGTACCGATAACGACATCAAATAGGAACATAGACCGCCGTAGCCTAGTACTCAGGCGCGCGCGTGCATAAGTACACGTGCCTTGAGTGACCGGGGTTCAAGTCTGTGACTGCTGAATACGGTGCTGTTTCTTGCATTCTGTGTATCTTGTAAACTCCTCTGACGGTTTGGTCGTCCCGGAGTATAAACAGAAAAATTTATTTATTATTATTTATAAACGTGTGTGGCTAGAATTGATAAACCTATGGCAAACCCGCTGGAATAACTCCACAACTGGTGCAACTATTAAACTTTTCCTCCCGAGGTAACCTACATCAACAAAAAACGTTCCAGTTGGTTCTTCCCAAACGTCTATTCTTCCTTCCTATTAACTGGCCACGGGTCCTTCAAGAGACGCCTTCTAGAGTTCGGCCTAGTCGAGGATGCCCTATGTACCTGAGGAGAACCTGAAGACTGGGATCACGTGACTCACTCATGCAACGTATACGTAGACCTAAGAAACCAACTACCCCTAGACCTCCACACTACATCACTTCGGCCAGAAACCAAGTTATTGGAATCTAATGATGCCTTCCGTGCACTGACCAGTTACGCCAACGAGGTCTTTCGTCGTCGCTGGCATCACCTGCAACTCCCGAACACTACTCCTGGATAACTTCCTCCACACAGCAACTGATAACCAGCACCGGAAACTTCCAGTCATGAAATTGAAAATTGAGGCTAGCCCTGCCGACGCCGCTCCGTGATTCTCCATTGCGACGATCCTGGACTCTTTAATTAGAACTTTATCTGTTCTCTTCTTCCTACCCACAGTCTTTCTCCAGGACTCTCACAACTGAACCTAGCACTCTTCCTACTCCTTTTCGCCTGGGAGGATGCCTACACTTTGTCATCTCCCGCTATCTTGCCTGTCTTCCACTTTCCTGTCTCTTCTCTGCTCTTTCCTTTGCCATCCCCACTCTCGCTCCTGCTGGAGTGTGGACGGCCCTCCAGATGTCTTTTACTCCCTGGTCCGGCTCCTGGTGCCCGTGGACGGATGCTGGGCGGTTCCTTCCTGGTGATCGCGCCTCCCAGTAACGAAGAGGCCAGTCAAACAATACAAACAACACACTACTCACACATAACCCACACTGACTGGCTTTGATATGTTAACAGAGTATTTAACGCGGATTTGTGGGAAACCACGGGAACCGCATAACAAAAAAAACACTATGTCCACTATGTCCACTATATCGATCTTACTGTTCTACAGGTGTTCGGGTTTTCAGCTTTGTGGAGTTCCATATTGGATTCTGGGAATGGCCTATTGCTGCTAGGTTCTTATACAGTCTATTTAGTACTATACTGGGAGTTGACACCGTGATTGGGATGGTCATTACTTGTTCTATATGCCACATTTCTTTGACTTCCTGTCTTAGTTCTGAGTATTTCCTGATCTTCTTCGTATGAATTCTGGAGTTTGCTGGGATTGAACACCATGATGCCGATCAGGTAGGTAGCCGTTTCCTTCTTGTCGATGAGAGTTGTCTCATTACTTGTTTGTTATGATGCGCTTCCAGTACAGTCTGTGAGAAAAGATCTCTACTATGGCATAAATAGGTAAATTATCTTTGATCAGCTGATATTTTTGCGCTAGCTGCTGTCCACATGTCTCATCTGCTAGTCATGGATATTTCGTGATGTAATTCCTGTAGTTTCTGTTGATGATTTAGTGATCTTGGATGGCAAGCATAAATCCTTCGTTCTCCCAGAAGAGCTTTGCTTTGAGGAGCCGAGATATTTTTATTATTATTATAACCGGCAACACGAAAGATTTTAGAACCTGCAACACTCCCTTACCATGTACTAGTTTACATAACAGATAGCACTTGTTAACATTGTAGAAGAATTTTTTGCCGTTTGTAAATCACAAAAAATTCACGAGAAGAAAGTTGTTAGTAGAGAAGAAGTAGAAGGGAAAAATGGAGAATAGGAGTATTAGCTTAGTTCGAAAAATATCAGGTGGAATTGCAAATGGATGTTGATTAGCGGACGGACATTTTCATATTTCGTATTAATTGAGAGAGTGTCCCAATTTTAGTAAAAACGCAGCCAGCTAAATTAGATTAGATACATGCTAAATGCAGTTGTAATACATTACAACTGCATCATATCACAAATCACTGGAATCTTTAAGAATTTTATTAATATTTCGCAGCCTCGCAAATACCCAAAAATACAGTTTCAATTTGCAGCAAGCGTCAGATTTTATTTGTTATTTCTTGTTATATGTTATGCATTTAGTTATTTATGTCAGGATTAAATTCGAGAAAAGCAACCAGTAGAGTTCTTATATAAACAAAATGGCCTTTGTGCTCTGGATTCATATTAGTATTAAAAATTATTGTGCCACTGAGCAAACACAGAAAGAAAATGATAAGTTGCGGTTAAAAATACGTTTAATGTTTAATGTTACGTAAAAATACGTTGAGGTTCAGACGAAGAAAAAACACAAGTGAAAATAATACATCGCTTTCGGACTGAAAGGCGTCCTTCACCAGTTGTGACCGTTATTCTAAAATATGGAAATATAGAACTCTATGTGCGTGCCATGACAGTCATCAATGGTGAACTACAGGTAAGTAACAATTAGCTGTTAGAAAGGAATGCTTTCAGTTGTAGGTGTACTGCCTGGGAATGTTCTAAATGACAACGTTTTTCAGCCAAAACTATGGTGGTCTCAGTAATGAGATGGACACGACATCCTCTGTTTCTGTTAAAGGAATCGCTCCAGCATGAGATATGGAGTGATTCCAAGCAGGCGCGGCAACGGTAATGGCGGGACTGATCTATAATCGGGACATCGCCGCGTGGGTCAGTGCCGTGCTGGGTCGACCAGAACTGCTCAGCAATGGCTGAGTGCTCCACTTTCTCTAAACGGATAGCTTTTACGTGTTCATAAAGGATACTTCCATTGTCGTTCTTCCGGAAGACAAAGGGCAACGAACAGTTATTTCGAACCGTTCCGACTACAAAGCGAAAGCCGTATTACTCCTGCGAGACACATCCGTCTACCAACCAGTAATTATCTCTCCTGCCAAGACCCTGAAACAATGGGGATCCAAGGTAAACTGCCTTGGCAACGGTTCGTTTGGGTCAGGGAAGGTGTGCGAATCCGTACGCTGGCGTCTACATGCCTCCGACTGGCAGATTCCGCAGATTTACGGACTACAAAAATTCCAGCAGAAGACCTATCGTCTTCTGCTGTGGTTCGCCGACTTACGAGTTATCTAAGTTCTTCTCGAGCTTACTCTCTCCCCTAGTGTGCAAGACCGCCAACGTAATGGCCTCATTTGACGTGGTGTGTCTCTTCACTTCGTTCCCAGTTAAACTGGCCATCACGTGTGCCCAGAAGTTTCTGGAGAACGACCAGACACGGCGCCACATAAAAAATTCTCTAACTTCACAGGATATTTGCGCCGAACTTAGACTGTGCTTGACTGGTGGGGCCCTCGTGTTTGGTGACTCCAGTTACCAGGAGATACAGGGTACAGACTTCGGTTCCCCATTTATTTCAGTTACGGCAATCATCGCAATGGAGGAGATGGAGGGTTGCGCACTTGTTGGTTTACCAGATCCCATTGCCTTTTAGTGTCGCTACGTGGATGATATGTTTATTGTCATTCCCAGGGAATCGAGCAACCGACTTTTGCACCACCGTAATTCTCCTTTGAATGTCTCCTTTCATTCAATTCACCATCAAACTGGAATTAGACAATCCTCTTCCATATTTGGATACCCTTGACCGGCGCGACGGCCCGCGTTTGAAGACAATAGTCTATCGCAAACTGGTGTGTGCTGGCTAGTGCACCAAATACAGATTAGCACGCGCTCGCAGCCATCTTCTCGGTACAGCGACAGCCCTGTTCACCCACGAATGGACCCACTCTATTTCTGCCAATGAGAGATGCCCTGAGATTACTAGGATTAAGACATATCTTGCGAGATGCGACTACCCCACCAGTTCCCTAGATAGGTGTGACCTCCATGCCCATGACCACGTAGCGACCAACAGGACCATGCGCAGCAATGACTTCGCCTCGACCGCCTTTATCCTGTTGTGCCAGAACCTCTCACAACAGATTTCTAGTCTTAAAGGATCATGGAATAAAGTGCTTACAACTCCCAGGCAGAAAGTTGCGATCCCTCGTTTGAAGAGTTCAATCGGTTCTCCTTTGCTGCCGAGTGGATTAGTCTACCGTATTTCCTGCCGTGAGAGCACTGGGTTTTAGGTTGGGGAAACTGGCAGAAGCCTCAGCACTCGTGTATCTGAACATGAAAAAGCTATCCGTTTAGAGAACGTGGAGCACTTAGCCGTTGCTGACCACTTCTGGTCGACCGAGCACGACATTGATCCACGCGGCGATGTTATGATAATTGATTGGAGAGAGAGAGAGAGAGAGAGAGACAGAGAGAGAGAATCTTTATTGCCCTTCACGGCCATGAAGCCAAGGGTTTACAGAGTTAAGTCTGATTGAGCTGACTTAACATCGCGATAAGAGCACCAGCTCAATCAGACAGGAACAGATGCAAGGCACCCATCAGTCATTGCTGATTAGTCATAATTTTTTTTTCCCGGTAAGTCCGGTCAACAGCGAATTTGTTCAGGTCGGCGTCAAGTGCCTGGGTTTGCTTGAACATCTGCTGCGGGAGGAACCTGTCCGAGAGATGGAGTCGTGCTGAATGCGAGATAGAGCTCGGGATTGGCCCTAAGGGCAGCAGGGAGGGATCCTCCAGCCACAGGTATCCCAGAATGAAGGTGTTGCAATTATGCCTGTTATCATCTTGACTGTTGCTAGGAGGCGTTGGTTGTCGACTAAGGTGGGAAGCCGTGGAACCTCGAAAGAGTCGGCAATCTGCGTGGTGCGAGTCAGAGCTGCGTTTCCTGTTGGCCCACTTTAGGAGCCAGATTTCTGCAGCAAAGAGTCGTTTCTTTATTTACGGGTGCCGCTGACGCCGAAATTCGAAAATTCAGCAGCATAGAGTAAAGGTGGAAAGATAACTGTTCTTGTGTACCTCACGGTTGTCTTTTTATCTGTGATATGAAGGAGATGCTGTTTTGCTATCCACCAGAGTCTTGAAGCACGTATGAGGAGCATTGTCTTTGTGGGCGTTGAATCGAAGTTTAGAGTCGAATACAATGCCCAGATCACGATGGCTCGACACAATTGGGATGAGGGTGTTGAGCAACCGAAGGCTGGAGAGAAGAAGGAGTTTGCTTCAATGAATACTCCATGAATTTCATTCATAATTTTAAAAAAATACTCCACGAGAAGGGTTCCAAGTTGGATGAATAGTGAAGTTGCCACATTACTTGAGTAGAAAAAGGTGGCATGGAAAGGTTATAGAGCAATAAAAAGTACTGAAGCCTATAACAGCTACAAGGTGATGTGTAATAAAGCCACAGAAAAGGTTCGACAGGCAAAGGCAGTATATGAGAAATCACTAGCAAACAGAGCAAAGAGGGGGAATAAAGAATTCTTCACATATATAAATGCCAAGAAGAGCAGGACAAACCAGATCAGACCTTTACGTAAGGGAAAGGGGATAGTATTAAATACACCAGCTGCCGTTTCAGATGAACTCAACAGTTATTTTGCATCGATATTTACAAATGAAAAACCTTTTGTGGCAATGGGAAATTGTGGGACCGAAGTTGAAAAATATGTAATTAATGATATTGAAATTTCGCAAGATTATTTAACGAAAAAACTTTCGAGCCTACAGGTCAGTAAGGCTCCTGCAGTTGATGGATTATACCCTATAATCTTAAGGGAGGCGGCAAGTGGGTGCATTGAACCATTGAGGCTAATTATGCGAGCATGACAAGACTCTGGGGAGATTTCCTTGATTTGGAAAAGTGCAAATGTATCTCCCATACATAAGGGTGGCACTGAAAGTGAAATTGGAAATTATCGACCTGTCAGTCTGACTTCAGTAGTAGGGAAAATCATGGAGGCAATGATCAAGGGGGGAATTCAGGATCATTTCGATCTAATTTAAATTCTCAAGGATACTAAGCATGGTTTTCTAAAGGGAAAATCATGTTTAACAAATCTGGTTCGCTATTTCGAAAGGGTCACTCACGAGCTGGATTTAGGGAATGATTTCGACATTGTTTATTTAGATTTCAGAAAAGGTTTTGACTCAGTCCCACACGAGCGGTTTCTTTATAAGCTGGAACAGGTTGGAATCACTGGGAAAATCCTTAGATAGATAGCAGGATGGTTTAATGGGCAGGAGGCAGAGGGTTGTGATAAATGGCTATTCCTCAGATTGGGTTGATGTAAGAAGTAGGGTTCCCCAAGGATCAGTATTAGGACCACTATTATTTTTAATTTTCATAAACGACATTGAAGAAGGGATAGAGGGCGTGATGTCTAAATTTGCAGGTGATGTCAAAATTGGTAGAGTAGTTAATGATCACTGTCAAGCTGAGTTTCTTCAGAGAGACCTAGATAGATTTCAGGAATGGTCAGAAAAATGGCAGCTATGCTTTAATCCAACAAAGTGTAAGGGATTACACCTGGAAAACAGTAATCCCAAAATAACTTATTCACTTGGTGGAGTTTCAACTAAACCCAGTACTGGAGAAAAGGGACTTGGGTGTTACGATACGGTCAGACATGAAATTCTCTGAGCATTGTAAACAGGTTGCAAGGAATGCTCATGGTGTCCTATCGATGATCTATCGAAGTTTTGCAAGTAGAGATAGGGTTTGTTTGTTTGTTTGTTTGTTTGTTTGTATTTTATTGGCGCATCAGCAACTGAGGCTATAATGCGCCAAGAACAGTAGAGATAGGGACGTGATAATCCCATTATATAACGCTTATGTTAGACCACGTGGAATACTGTGTTCAAGAATGGAGACCGCACCTAAACAGAGACATCGCGCTTCTTGAAAGGGTGCAAAGACGTGTAACTCGCCTGGTGAGATCGGCAAAAGGGCGTCCTTATGAAGAAAGACTTCGAATATGTGGGTTGCAGAGTTTGGAAAGTAGACACCTTAGAGGAGATTTGATTGAGGTGTTTAAGGCTCTGAGAGGCATCAGTAAAATGAATGAGGACAAAATTTTCAAGATTATAAATGATGCTAGAACTAGGGGACATAAAGTCAAGTCGGGGGGAAATGTTTAGATTGGACTGCAGGAAGTTTCATTTTACCCAGCGAGTTATAAATTACTGGAATAAGTTGCCAACATCGGTGGTAGAGGCCGACAGTTTGTGGAAATTGAAAGGTCATATGGATAGTACTTTCGGGTAAGGGAAGCGCATAGGATGATGGGTTTAATTTCATTTTTTTTTATTAATTATTATTATTTTTTTTTTTTTTTTGTTTTTATCATTTTTTGTTCGGATTTTTTTTTTTTTTTTGGCTGGTGCAGCATATGCCGTAGGCTTTCTTGCACCATGCAGCCATTACTAATACTAATACTAATTCGGATTTACCAGGATTGATCTTGAGCCCAAACTGGCAGAGGTAAGATGTGACTGCAGTGAGAGTGCTGTTAATTTCTGCTTTTACCAGATCTAGATCTTGACCAGGGATGATAGGAGTGAGTATCTTGATATCATCCGCATAGCTCAGTAGACATCGAGAATGTGCAACCAGTGGGAAGGTAATAGATGAAAACAGAAGGCCCGAAAGGACCCCCTCCTTGTCGGACTCCTGCAGTGACGGATCTAATAAGGGTGCGATCTCCTGTATGAAGCTTTATAACTCTTATGCAGAATAGAGGAGAGAATGCATAGTACATTTTATATGTTCTCTGTGATCTGGAAGTGGCATTCCAGGAGAGTGAGCAGTTGGTTTACTTGGACGGCATTAAATGCAGCCTCAATGTCTATGTAGGTAACAGCTAGTTCTTGCCTTTTCTCAAATGCTTACAAGATACTATTCGTGGTCGCTAGCAGATTGGTGATCGTTGATCTGTTTGGAAGGGAGTAGTGAGGTTGGGCTGGATTACTGGGCAAGATCTGCTTAGTGAGGATGGGGAGTAAGGCCTTCTGCAGGAGCCTCAGCAGGCTGGAGGAGTTGGAGATGGGTCGGAAGTGTTTAGGTTTCGATGGCGACTGAACATTGGCTGATGGTTTGATGTGATAGTTTTCCCACTGCTGTGGGAAAATCTGGTTCGAGAGTAACTGGTTGAAGATAATTAAAAGTGGCTGAATAACGTACGGACTTAGGCATTTGAGCATGAATTGGAGAACTCCATCATTAACGGTGGTTGACGAGGCAGGTAGAGAATTAATGGCTACGATCAGCTGTTGTTTTGTGATCTGAATTATGTTCAACACTTCTTGCTGGGTGGGCTCTGTTAGTAGAGCCCACCCAGCAATTGGTAATATTTCGCCTTTTGAACAGAAAAGTTGCTAAAGAGAACGCACTTTTAAAAACAAACTTTCTCAAGCACTTTACACGTGTTGAGATTTTGTAGGGAAATGAGAATCATTGACTTTTGACATTTTTGCGTTATTTGTACATAATACAATTCATTCGGTTTTCTTTCAGCGCTCCGAGATGATAATATTGATGATGGTATTAGCATTAGCATTAGTAGAGGCATTTGATGCAAGAAAGCAAGCTTATGCAGCATCAGCCAAAAAAAAAAAAAAAAACCCACTTCCACTTCACCCCTCTGTTCGTTAAAAATACCTGTCCAGCTGAGCCTTAAACTTATTTAGGCTGTCAACCTCCACCACAAGGGATGGAAGTCTGTTCCACCAACCAACCACCCGCTGGATAAAGGCAAATTTCCGCACGTCTATCCTACATCTGTCTTTCCTCAATTTGAATTTATGCCCTCTCAGGTGATTTTTCTGAGCTAGAGGAAGAATCCCATCAGCATTGAGCATGCTTAAACCATTCAAGGCTTTATACACCTCTATCAGATCACCTCGCTGGTGCCCAGTCTCCAGACACTGTAATTTGCAAAACTTAAGCCTTTCTTCGTAAGAGCACCCCTTTGTTCCATTCACTAATCTTGTTGCCCTTCTCTGTACTCGTTCCAGCAGCTCTACATCCTTCTTGAAATGAGGCCTCCACACCTGTATACAGTACTCTAGGTGTGGCCTGACCATTGCCGTATACAATGGAATAATCACCTCCTTATCCCTGCTGGAAAAATTCCTGTATATCATTGACAATACTCCATGAGCTACTCTTGCAGCCCGTCTGCACTGCTCAGAGAACTTCATATCTGCCTGCACAATCACCCCCAAGTCCCTTTCATTCTCTACCACTGTCAGTGTAGTACCACAGAGTTGATACGTTGCTCTGGGGTTGCTGTTTCCCATGTGTAGTATTTTACATTTGTCAATGTTAAACTTCATATGCCACCTCTCAGCCCATCTGCTCAACCTTTCCAGATCCTGTTGCAGCAGCATAGTGTCAGTAGTGTCCTTGACAACCCTGCTAACCTTTGTATCATCTGCAAACTTGGACATTAAGCTTGATATACCATCATCAATATCATTTATAAATACAGAAAACAATAATGGACCCAACACTGAGCCCTGAGGGACTCCACTAATAACATTAGTCCACGATGAGCAGTGTCCATTGATTACCACTCTCTGTCTTCTCCCCCTCAACCACCCCTTTATCCATAGCAGCAATTTGCCTCCAATGTCACACTGCTCCAATTTGTGTAGCAGTCTTCCATGTGCAACAGTATCAAAAGCCTTTCTAAGATCCAAGTATATAATATCAAAGTTATTCCCTGCATCCAGTTATTTTGTGACTGCATCATAGTATCCAATCAAGTTGGTCAGGCAAGACTTCCCCTTAACAAAACCATGCTGTGTCTGAGCTATAACTGAAGTCTTGTCTAAATGATCCTGCAGTGCTTCTTTAACCAGTGCCTCCCTTAACTTTCCTGGAACAGAAGTTAAGCTCAGAGGTCTATAATTACTTGTGCCAACCTTTGATCCTCCTTTGTGAATTGGGGTCACATTTGCACTTTTCCAGTCTATGGGTACCTCCCCTGAGTCCAAGGAAGCTCTCATAATTATGGCTAAGGGTTTGCTTACTTCCTTTGCTGCCTCCTTTAATATAACTGGATAGATCCCATCCACCCCGGGTGCCTTTCTTGTGTTTATCTTCAACAGTTTCTCCTCCACTTTACTCCCAGTTATTTCAAGATTCTGTAGCTTACTGCTAGAGTTGAATACACCTCTGGCATTCCCCTTGCTGAATAACTCCTCATGTGTGAATGTCGATGCAAAATATTTATTTAGTTTGTTAGCTACCTGAGCAGGATCATCAACACTTGACCCATCAATATCAAGTGGACCAATCTGATTCATCCCTTTCCTTCTAGAGTTTACATAAGTAAAGAACTCTTTGCTGTTTTTCTTTGCATCCCTTGCCAAGGATTTCTTGTAATCTGCCTTCGCCTGCCTAACCTCCTTTGTAACTTGGTTGCATATCAACTTGTATCTATCATAGGCTTCTGTGTCATGTGTTAATTTGTAAGTATCCCATGCATTTTTCTTCTCTGCCATATGCCTCATTAGTTCATCTGACATCCATTTTGGCCTAAACCTTGAACAAGATTTCTTAGTTGGTATGTAAAGCCTAGTAGCTTCCAAGATAAGTTCTTTTAATGCTTCCCATTTTGAATTTGCTGTTGGTAACATCATCAGTTGGTCCCACTGTATAGAATTTAAATACTGTCTCAGTCCATCGTAGTCGCCTTTACGGAAGCAATAACCCTTCCCTTTACCCCTAATGGTAGTTACCTCTTTCAGTAACTCCCACTTCAGCACACTGTGATCACTGCCACCTAGTGGTTCATTTATCTGCAGATTCTTAATGCATGAAGAATCACTGCTGATAATCAAATCAAGAGTATTACTCCCTCTAGTTGTATCCCGAACATGTTGATGAAGAAAACGATCATCCAATAAATCCACAAAAGCCTTGCTAGTGTGTGAGTGACCAACCCACAAATTCCAGTCAATATCTGGGAAATGAAAATCCCCCATTATAAGACTCTCTGATTTACTGGCCCACTCTATTTCCCTGTACAGTTCCTTATTATACTCATCAGAGTCATTAGGCCTATAGCACACTCCTACTCTCAATTTTGATCTCCCAATGTTTATGTCACACCAAACTGACTCCACACTGCACTGTCCAGCGATGTCGACTGGCTTCACTTCCTTGGTTTTTATGTGTTTCTTAACTAATAGCATAACCCCTCCCCCCTTCCTATCCTGTCTATCCTTTCTGTAGACGTTGTACTCCCCAAATTACAGTTCTGCATCCCTTATATCTGTGTGACACCACGTCTCTGATATCCCAACAATATCTGCCTTTGATGTTTTGAGCAATACCTCAAATTCATCAAATTTATTTACTAAACTCCTAGCATTGGTGTACACGCAAGTATACCTGCACCTGTTTCTATTCTTAGCTACCCTAACACAACCCATGTGTTTACTTGTACCGCAATGGCTCCCAGCAGTCTCTGAAATACCATGCATCTTGTTTTTCAGGCTTCTGCTCATTCTAATAGAAGCAGTGCAAGAATCTCTTTCACCTCTGCCAGTGGCTACTGTCAATCTATTGGTCTTTGTCTCCCCCCCAAGCTAGCAGTTTTCCGACCCACCTAACACTGTCTCGATAGCATCAGCAAATATTCTTGCACCCTTTCTATTTAAGTGTATCCCATCCCTGTAGAAGCGATCTCTCTGTAAAGTATCAACAGTAGAGTGTACATGTTTCTCCTTCTCACTTGCACGGGGGCTTATGAAACCCCTAAACGCATAATAGCATATCAGCCTTTTTGTAGATATGAAATGTTCAGAATAATATTTCTATTTCATCATTATGTGAACCTTTAAACTTAAATTCAGTTTAAATTATGTATTAATATACGTGGTACATCCTAGCAGTTGCTTGAAATATATTGACGTTTTCATCTAGTTGAAGGAAATTTTTTCCTTTAAAAATTTAAACATGTTAGTACATGCTTTCCGCAAGTAATAACTTTGTTATTAATAGTTGAAGTGCAAACGTTTCTGCATATTTCTGTTTAATTTTCCTCTTAATCTTTTCTTTGGGGTTGCCTGGAAAAAACATTGCAAGGGGAAAAACGTCAGAGAGTACGTGAAAGGATGCAAATACTGAAATACGTTGAAGATGTGTGAATTTCCTGCCGTACTGATTTTGTATTTAGCATAACCAAAGCCAGTCAATGCTCAGGACTCAATGATTGTCACTAGTTTAAAATTTGTCTTTTGATATAAAAACGTTGAACTCTATCTGTTATACTTATGAATGCCATAATCAATAATTTTGTTCTACATTATAATAGTGCTGTTCTTAATGAGTTTGTAGTTTTGATAACAATTCTTACAAATAAAATTATATTTCTATTATCATCATCTTTATTTTCTCCGAAGAGGTGCGCGCTCACGGCTATTGATCATATAGTCTACATACAGATATACAAATACTAAGTGATACTTATAATTATCCACATATAATTTATTCACATCATTGTCTTATTATATTATACATATTATACATAGAATTGTGTTATTTTACATTTCAATCATAATCTGTAATAGGCTGTTTACAGCGAGATAAGGAAACAAAAGACAAATAACAAAAACATAACAGGAGTGCAGTGTGAAATTAAAACAGTATGATGAGTTTGATTTTGCCATTCAGTTTGTCTTCCTGACTTTATTTCACTCCTCATTTAGTAGTAGTGGTATGTGATGCAAAAAAAGCAAGTGTATGAGCTTATGCCTCATCAGCCAAAAAAAAAAAATTTCACATAACCATTCCCTCTAAATGTTTGTCCAGGTCCTCATGAAATTTATTTGACCTGTTAACTTCCACAACGACGGATGGAAGTTTGTTCCGGCAATTAACAACCCGCTGGCTAAAGGCAAATTTTCGCACATCAATTCTACATCTGCCTTTTCTTAATTTGAAGTTATGCCACTTCAGGTTCGTAATCAGAACAAGTAGTAGAATCCCATCAGAATTCAGCGTGCTCAACCCATTATACACCTTATACACCACAATCAGATCACCGCGCAGGTGCTTAGTCTCCAGCCACTGCAATTGGCAGAATTTAAGCTTCTATTGGTAAGAGGATACTTTCATTCCCCGCACCAGTCTTGTAGCCCTTCTCTCTTCACGCCCAAGCAAATCCATATCCTTCGTAAAATGAGGCCACCAGACCCGTACGCAATACTCAAGGTGTGGCCTGACCATTGTCTTATACAGAGGGACAATCACCTCCTTCTCTCTTCTAGCAAAATTCCTATGTATCGTTCACAAAACCTGGTCATGTCAATCAGTTTTTTTCATGAGTTTTATCAATGGCAGCTTGTCTGCATTGCTCAGAAAACTTCACATCTGACTGCACAATTACTACCAGGTCTTTTTCATTTTCTACTAAATTAAATGTAGTGCCACACAGTTGGTACATTTCTCGGTGGTTACTGCTACCCTTATGCAGCATTTTGTATTATTTAATGTTAAACTTCATTTGCCAATCCTCAGCCCATCTACCCAGTTTTTCTAGATACTCTTGCAGTAACACACTGCCATTACTGTCATTAACAACCATGCCAACCTTTGTATCATCTGCACACTTCGACACTAAGCCTGATATACCTTCACCGATATCATTGATAAATATACAAAACAACAGTGGACCTAACACCGAACCCTGTAGGACTCCACTAATAACATTAGTCCACGAAAAGCAGCACCCATTGATTACCACCCTCTGTGTTCTCCCACTTAACCATCCTTTTGTCCATTGTAGCGACTTACCCTTAATACCATTCTGCTCCAATTTGGGCAATAGTCTTCCATGCGCAACAGTGTCAAAAGCTTTCCTGAAATCCAAATATATGATATCAAAATTATTTTTTGCATCCATTTCCTTTGTAACCACATCATAATAACCAATCAAATTTGTCTGACAAGACTTTCCCTTAACAAACCCATGCTGTGTCTGAATTATTGCTGCAGTCTTGTCTAGATGATCCTGCAATGCATCTTTAACCAGTGACTCCATCATTTCACCTAAAACAGAAGTTAAACTAACTGGTCTGTAATTACTCGTGTCACCCTTCGATCCCCCTTTGTGAATTGGGGATACATGTTATCATCTTCTGTCCATGGGGACCACCCCTGAGTCCAAGGATGCTCTCGTAATTATGGCTACGGGTTTGCTTAGTTGCTTTGCCGCCTCCTTTAATATAACTGGATAGATCCCATCCACCACAGGTGCTTTTCTTATATTTAACTTCAACAAATTCTCCTCGACTTTCTTCTCAGTTATTACAAAATCATTAAGTACCCTGCTACAATTTGATAACCTTCTGCCATTTTCAAACCTTAATAATTCCTCATGTGTGAATGTAGATGCAAAATACTCATTTAGTTTGTTTGCTATCTGAGCAGGTGTCAAGTGGACCAATGAAATTCATCCCCTTCCTTTTAGAGTTTATATAAGTAAAGAAATCCTTGCTGTTTTTTTTTGGAATTCTTTGCCAAAGATTTCTCCCAATCTGCCTTCGCCTGCCTAACCTCTTTTGTGACTTGATTACAGACTAGCTTATATATATCATAGGCTTCTCTGTCGCCCGATAATTCATATGCATCCCATGCATATTTCTTCTCTGTCACGAGTCTCATTAATTCATTTGATAATCATTTAGGCCTAAACTTCGAAAAATATTTCTTAATAGGTATGAAACCTTTGAAATTTCCTTCATTCTGTTTCCATCTGTGGTCTTAACTAGCTCGCAGCATTTATTAGAGAAGAAAAACATTCTGAAACACTTCTGCCCCCAGATCTTCTATGCGAAAGCCTTTCTGGGACTTGGAGATCGTTGGACCTCTTAATGGTGTTAGGAGACAAAAATCGCTGAAGGTTTCCCAGCTGCCTGAACGCGCTACTAAGTGGAGGTGATGACGTTTTATTCGCCCACCTGTGCGTCATGCTAGGCCGAGTCAGCAAGTTCTCAGCTTTCGGTGAGTCGTGTCTCCCGGTCAGCAGTTTCGCAAGCGTGAGAATGTTCTTTGTGACGATTACGTGGGGCCACAGCGTGATTAGTTAGTTGGTATATAATATAGCCGTTCAGATGATAAATGACTGCTTACTGATCCAGTTTAACCATCTCAGCATCCAGTACTCTAAACCCAGGAAAGCATTGATGGTAGTAACTGGGGCTAGACACCAAATCTGAGATGCGTATAGAGGGATAGGAATGACGCATTTTAAAATGTATTGTTTATTAAGGTCTAGGTTTCTAATACCTCCCAGCTCCTTTGTGGAGGTCCATTGTGCTGCAGAAGTTTTCTTCTCTACATGTCCGTAAGGCGGTGTGAAGGTAAGGTTTTGGTCCAATTTCAGACCAAGATTAACTTGTGTGTGAACTTTTCTGACCTCGCTACCATTCACATCTATTGATATGTTGTTCCTTATTATCTTGAGTGAGATAATTATTTCAAATATTAGTGAGCAGCAAGTTGGTTATGGTGACGTAACCATTTATGAACTGATGGTTAAATTAAAGAAAATCGTGGTAGATTATACTACTCACGATTCTAATAAAGTGACTAAGACTACGTCAAACTTCATATTAGACAAATGGTTGGATATGGAGGCTGTGACAACTGCATTGTTAATAAATAACGAGAAGCTGAAGGTAAAGAATGAGGAGTTACCAACAAGAGTTGCTTTTCTTGACTACATGTTGAGAGGATATTCAGGAATGGGAAAAGTAGCTGAGCAGAGTTCGAATCAGTCATATGCTGGTATAGTTGGCAATTATGCTACTCAGAGAAAAAGTAATGATGGTACAGCTAACTAAAGAGTAGATGGGGGTGCTGGGGTTGAAGGTAAGAACAGAATTTTAAGGAGAAATTTGATACAACTATTATTTTGAGGGCTGATAAAGAGTCTAGCTATGTTGCTAGTCATGAGGTGAAAGATGTAGTGATTGCTGCATTGAATAAGGAACGTAAGGCTATTAGATTAAGTAATTTGCGTATGATAAGAAATAAGGGGGTTATTTTGGAGACAGAAAGTAATGAGGATTTGAATCAAGTAATAAGATCTGGGGAACTGTCAAGTAAGGGGATAGTCCCTGACAGGTTGAAGCTAATTCACCCGTCCACTTGGATATATGATGTTAGTAAGGAAGAAATATTGCATGATTTATATGCTAAGAATTTCAGTGATTATGGTTTTTCTGAGAAGGAGGTTACTGATGGGGCGATATTTAGGTTTAGCACAGGGACTAAGTCTAAAATGACAAACTAGATTTTGGGGTTAAGTCCGAAGTTGTACAAGCGATTTTTTTGACAAGGACAGGGTATATTTGGGATTTACATCTCATAAATTTCGTGCTTTTGTCGTTGTGTTTTCGCTGCCTAGAATACGGTCATTCAGCTATTCATTGTACCCACAAAGCTGTAACGTGTGGGCATTGTGCCCAGGGTGGCCACATCCTTGTTGATTGTCCTAGTAAAGATCAAGATCCAAAATGTGTGAATTTCAAGCGGAAAGCGAGGCAATGTGACCACTCGGTTAGGGACAGCAACTGCCCGTAGTACGTCAGAGCTTTGGATCTAGCTAATAGTAGGACATATCATGAATAACACAGCTAATATAAATATGTCTGGTGGAAATAGTAGTACTGAAATACAGGACTGTAGTAGGGTACAAGACAGTTTTTTAGGCAGTAATGTTGAAAACAGTATAAATCGGAAATATGTTAAGATTATGCAGATAAACTGCCAGAGAGCCAAAGCTGTAAATGAAGAGGTAAGATTAGTTGGGGTTCATGATAACTATGGTATGGTGTGTATTCAAGAACCGTATGTGGCTACTATCGGTGAAAATTATAAAGTGACAGGGTTGGTATCCGGTGTCAGCCCAGATTATGCAGAGGTTAGATGTCAAACCTAAGGCAGTTATTTTGGTATTGAATAGGAATTAAAATGTAACATTATAACTAGTCTATGTAATCAGTGGGGTGTATGGATTTTTGTGTCAACCCCGCAGATTTCTTTTTATTTAGTGTCATTATATTGTCCTCCCTCTTTGGATATGGAGATATCAATCCGATACAGTATATGGAAAATGCAATGAGATTTGTGAAAGGTAAGAGTGTGGTTTTTACTATGGATGCAAATGCCGAATCAGATCTATGGTATAGTGATACTACTGATAGAAGGGGTTTGTTATTAGAAGAGTTTGTGAACAGTTATGGTTTACAGGTGTTGAATAAGGGGGAAAGCCAAGTACATTTGATAACGTACATGGTTCCTCTAATATAGATGTGATGATGACGTCAGTTAACTTAAGCAGGAAAAGTGTTGATTGGGATGGTAAAATGTATCTGACAAACAGCGATCATAGAGTCATTGATTTTAAGTTATTGTACACATGTGATGGAAATGCTTCCTTGGCTTTGAATGATTGTAAAAGGTATAATTATAAAAGGATAAATTGGGAGAAGTTTAGAGGGTCGTTGTCTGCGAGCCTTGATTATACCATGGGGGAATTAAATAGTATGTCAGCTAAAGAGTTGGTATTTTATGTGCAGAGTTGTTTAGCTAATGGTCTTAGTGTCTCTGCCAGGAAAAAAAAGGAGAGGGGTAAAACTGTTCCATGGTGGTCAGCTGAAATAACCTTGATTGGAAGGGAGGTTTTTAATCTACGGAAAGTATATCAAAGATCTAGAGCTAGGGGTGGGGGAGAAGAAGAGAGGAATACGGATCTTTATAAGCTGAAAAGGAAGTATTACCATCAGCAGATTTTCAAATGTAAGGTTAAAGCGTGGCAGGATCTTTTGCGTGATGTGGGGGAATAGCGATCCTTGGGGCCTCATTTTCAAGCTTACTAGGAATAAGTTCAATATAAGTAACTTGATGTATACTGTGGTGGTAAACAGAGCGGAATCCTCTGATTGGGTAACAACAGTAAAGGCAATTGTAAAGAAGCTTTTTAGGAGGGATTGTCCAGAGGATGATAATGAATGGCAAAAAGAGGTTAGAAGGCTGAATGAAGAGTATGTTGGCGGGGAGGAAATTATGTTTTTTAATATTGATGGACTTGTTCAAGTCTGCTCGAAATTAAATTTTAATAAGAGTCCAGGAATGGACTTGATTGAAAACAATTGTATTGTGGAAGCTATAGAGAATTTTCCTGCCATATTTTTGAACATGTTTAATAAATGTCTTTTGGAAGGTGTGTTTCCGGGTCCTTGGAAAATAGCTTTACTGAAATTGTTGCTTAAGCCTGGGAAAAATAAGAATGACCCAAAAGCCTTTCGCCCAATCTCGTTATTAGCGAATTTGGGGAAGGTATTTGAGCGCCTTTTACTAATTAGACTGCAATCTTTATTTGAAAGCAACAATTTATTGTTTCCTCACCAATACGGTTTTAAGAAGAAATTTTCAACTGAGGATGCAATACATGATCTGTTGGATTATAACAGACTGGCAGATAAAATAATATGCGTTAGCTGTGTTTATTGACTTTGAGGGCGCTTTCGATACTGTTTGGTACGAGAGCGTCCTCGAGGCTTTAAGGAGACTGGCATGTCCTAATAGGTTATATAGGACAACTCAAAATTATCTAAGCAGAAGGCAGGTAGTTGTCAGATCTCAACATTTAAGATATCAAGACAGCTTGAGTAAGGGTTGTCCCAGGGATTGGTATTAGGCCCAATATTTTGGAATTTGGTAAGTAATTCCTGGTTGTCAATGAATCACAAGGATTGCCACAAAGTAGCTTTTGCGGACGATAGCAGTGCAGGGAAATTCCAGAAGTGAGTTGGAACTAAAAATTAAAGATACAATTGATAGCCTTGATTGATCTACAAATAATAAATTAGTGGTTTCCTCGAGCAAGACTGTAATGATGTTGCTCAAAGGGAAACTTGATTACAGACGACACCCCAGGCTGCTTATTAATGAAAAGCAGGTATCATTGGTATCTCAAAATAGATATGTCGGAGTTCTTTTAGATGATAAATTATCTTTTTTTCCACACTTGGTTTATTTAAGAAGTAAAGTTAAGAATTATACTGCATCTATTGCAAGGTTGACAAGAACTAAGTGGGGATTAAATAAGAGAGTTCTAGGGCTATATTATAAAGTTATATTTATTCCAATAGTAACCTGTGCGGCTTCGATAGTGTATGAAAGAATATCCAATGTCAAATTTAGAAATAAGTTGATGTCAATTCAAAGATCAATGTTGTTGTTAATGGTAAGAGCTTGTAGGACAGTGTCAACAAATGCTCTGCAAGTCATTGCAGGAGTATTACCGTTAGATTGCCAGTTGTTACATATAGCCTTTTGTCACTATTTAAGGAAAATAATGCAGATATTATGTCTTGGAATAACTAATGATGTGACAGTGGGAGTTAAAGAGGGAAAAAATGAGATTTTTGGTAAACTCCTGGAAATATGGCAGGACAAATGGGATGTAAGTGTAACTGGGGCGGTTACTAGATTTTTAATTCCAAGAGTTCATTTTGCATACCAAAATAAGCAGTGGTTTTTTCCTAATATGTTGACGTCCTATATATTAACGGGACATGGATCCTTAATGAGTAAGTTATATGATCTTGGTCTGGAAACCCAGCCAAATTGTAATTGTGGTTATAATAAGGAAAGTTGGAATCATGTATTGTACGACTGTTCACTGTATGAGGAATATCGCCAATTGTTTAGGAATGGATTATTACATTTTGGAAAAGGATTTGAGCCTCATTACATAGAGACTAAGTCTAATTTTAACAAGTTTAGTAATTTTTGTGAGTTAGTATTTCTGAAGGGAAGAAGGTTACAAGTGTGTTGGTGGATGTTTTTTAGGCATTCTGTATAGTGGTCGACGGGTGTACAGCATCGTGCAGTTTTCCCCAGACACGCACCGCCCCGTCCGATTGAAATAACTGAAAACGAAAACAGCAGACACGTCTCCAATCATTCATGGTCCAGTTTTCATGTTCCTTTGCCCAGTTGAGGCGTATAATCGTGTGTAGGGGTTAGCAATGGGACTCCATTGAAGGGCCAAAAGTAGATATGCAGTACTGATCGGGTCATGTTTATTCTGTTAAGTGCTCGAAATGTCCTCCATCAACGTTGCAACATTCCTGGAAATGGTCCCCGACAGTATGACGCACAATATTACACAAATTCTGGTTAGCACCAATGTATATTAATGCTTGAGAGACGAACTCCTTCAAGTCGTTCACTGTGTGGGGCTTCCTCTCAAAAACCATCTCCTTTACTACGCCCAAAAAAAAAGGAAGTCCACAGGGGTCAAGTCGGGTAAACGTGGCAGCCATTAAATGCTGCCAAGTGTCCGATCCGACGTTGTGGGAAGGTCGTGTCAAGGTAGCTCCGTACCGTCAAAGCAAAATGAGGAGGGGCCTCATTTTGTTGAAAGAACAGTTCGGCGAAGTCAGCCCTGGTTGCGAGTTGTGGCACCACCAGGTTGCGCAACATGTTTAGGTAATTGTTACAATCCACAGTTGTATCGGAAAAAAACGGCCTCCTCATGACACCATCGCTGAACAGTCCACCCCACACAATGACACTTAGCTAGTTCAATTCAGTTGTGATAGGCACATGTGAGCAGATGATCTTATCAAAAAAGTCTGGTTGGTCAGAAATTTGGTTACGCATTATCTCACAGAATTGCAACGAACGGTCTGAATTGTCCTCAAAAAGGCCGTGTAAGAGTCTTGGACGGTGCGGCTTCAATTTCAATTTACGGATTAAGCGTCGCAAGGACGTTTTCGGTATTGATAGCTCCTGAGACGCACGTCGTGTGGAATTTTTCAGACTGTTCATGAAAGTCAGGGCGACTCTCATCTCATTCTTCTCTGTCACAGATGTCCGAGGACGTCCAGATTATGGCGCATTAATCACTGGACCCGTTGCACCAAATTATCTCTGGTACGATAAATTGTCAGACTTCTTGGTGGATTAGTATCAAATGCGCTCTGCGCACCTTTTCGGCATTTTAAGTCTTCAAATACTGTTTTAGAAACCATTTTCTTTGTTCTTCACCTAGACTCGCTGCCATAGATCTCAATACCTGTAAAATAAAAGAAATCATAATTAAAAATAAAAATAAAATATCCTTCTTATTGCCTGTAAACTAAAAAGAAATACTAATGAAAAACAAAAATAAAATAAAACTGCTATGACCCGATCAGTACTGTATACCTACTTTTGGCCCACCCTGCATGCATTTGTGTAGTAGATCGAGGTTTCTGCCCTTCAAATTAAGGTACATCTCATTTTCGCATTTTTATTAGCACGCGGCCTCATTTTAAGGTTCAGACATGATGAAACTATGAAGTTCACGATTTGTATCGAGTGGAAGTTTCCACCAGTTTTTTTTTTCTTTCTCAGCCATCGAAGCAATTAAATTCACCATGGATTTTAAAGAATTATTTTAAAGAATCGTTCTGTTGCATACTGAAAATTAAAAACTACTGAACAATCATTTAGTTATTCGTTCAATGATCACAGGAAGCCAAAACAATAAATTACGCTAAAATTGTTATTTCCGTTTTGAGGCCATCTTTGAGTGGTATCAAAATGACGTCACAATGAAAACAAATCTTATAAAAAGAACTCGCCATTTGCAGAATCTTCAGTTTATCTTTTGATCAGGAATGTACGTATCTATTGGGATTTATTCCTTGGGACTCGGATTTCAGCCCATTCTACTTATTGAAGATCAGAGGATCCGAAGAACGCATACCAATTAGGAGAGGAGTGGTGAGGGGTATGAATTCGGAATTCGGCATACGACACGACTGTGTCGAATAAGTTAATTGCATACTTTTCCCCGAAGTATGTTTGAACGTTGCACTCGGCCATCTGCGCAGAATTGGTGAATAAGTAAATATATCGGATGTATGGTATATTCTTAGGAAACTAGGTTTAGGGAATCTTCTTTACAGATTGCGTACTATGACTAGTTGTCGACAGCGTTCGAGGACTGTCACCGTGCGTTAGCTCTGAAGAAAACTCAGAAATTAGAATCCTAACGAAAGTGCTTAAACCGATGTGGTTTTCATTATTTTTGAAAGCTAATTTTGTTGCAATGAGTTGGGTTGACTTCAATCATTTCACTTTGGGGATGTATGTTATGCTATACCCCTAATACATAATGTATCATTATGTATTAGGTAATATGTAATAATATGTTGGCTTGTACTAATCGATATTAATATGTATTAGGGATATTCATTGGCACTGACTTCCATCCACATTTGTTCTCAAATGGACATCTTGTGGGTGCAGTGTGCATAATGAGAAGTCCGAAGAGGTATACAGAGGAGAGGAGTGGCGAGGGACCTTTTATTTCGGCCTTAAATAAAACAAATTCGATACCTAGAAAATGCATGCACTCAATGTATTATTAATAGAATTTAGGTAATTTAAACAGAGGCTCAACAGATTATTTTACCATACCATTCATGTTAAGGATGCTGATCGGCCGATTTGTTTTGCACTGCTGTCCAAGCATTCTTGTTATTTGGAGATTTATTGTTGGAATTTCCTCCAAGAAGTGATAGCGTGGCGATTTTTCTGCAAGGAGAATTTCGGAATGTCAGGAGTGATAAATGAAAATGAGTAGTATATAAAGAAAAAAGTGATGAGCTGTAGAACATTGCGCTCCAACAGATATTGAAATACAGTGAAAATATAGTCGAGTAAAACCTTAATTGGTCATTGACAAAAACAAGGGCATCTAGTACTGGACATGGGATGTGCAAATCTTTAGAATACATTTAAATGATACTGTTATCTGCATGGAATTTACTCTGATTTCTCAGCGATAAATTGTCCCAATACATTCCCCAGGGGTGAGATGGGCATCACCCTGGCGCTCGCCATCAGTTTTTGCTGTGACTGACGAAGAAAGATCAGGCTACGGTGGATTTCGCTTCGCAAGGGTTTACCACCTAATTTCGTGTCTGGGTGCCCGTGCCGCTGTAAGGTAACTAATAGTTGATGGCGTTCCATGGGCATCTACCCCAAGGTTCCAGTTGAACAACGTAACACACACCTAAAAACAAAAACAATACTGCATATTGCATTCTGGCCTCGACAGAGTACTCTATTGTATTCGCCACAGCGGTATTACAGCAGAGTTACTGTGAAACGAATTCCACTATAATCTCGCTTCTTCAGGACATAGGTAAATCGAACCTCTGCTTAAAATAGACGTGTCGTTCCCGCTATGTGTTCCACGTTTCATCGGGACTTCGTAGAATTCTGACTTTATCTGTTATAACAATAAACGGCCTGCACTGAATATTCTGTTTATTGGAGGACTGGGTAAACGTGCTATTGGCTTATTCAGTGGAAGTGATTAGATGGGATTGCTCCTATTTTTATATTAACAATACAATGCATTATTATTTCACGGCCACATTGATATTTATGAGTTAAAGCGGTCCCAGCCAACCAATGGCAACCCTGCTGTCAGTTACACATAATTTATCAGTACAGTACTCTTATATTCTCCCTCTCCTGTTTTCCCAAGTACAGGGAGGGAAAAAACCTGCCATGACCAAAAAAGATTGATGTGAACAAACCGAAAATATTTAAATTACATAAAAAAATTAAATATACTTCATTGGAAAGAGCTCCATCTGTTCACAGTCTATTGGAAAGCCAGCAGCGCCAGGAGTTGCTGAGAGAAAGAATGCCAGGACACGGACAGCACAGTAAACATGACAGGGGAAAGGAAAATGTATCACAAAACCGGTGTTATCTCAACATTCATGATATTCCATAGCCACTGGAAGGGCGGTCACAACCAGTTGTCCAAGATTGGTGAGGAAAACGGAGGGGTCTTCTTATCAAGAAGTCCTGAAAATTGTAGCGTGTGGAAGCTAAGCACCTGCGAGGTGATCTGATTGAGGTGCATAAGGCTTTGAATTGATTGAGAAGGCTCAACTCTGATGGGATTCTTCCTCTTCCTCAGATTACGAACCTAAGGGGGCATAAACTCAGATCAAGGGAAGACAGTTATAGGTGTGCGTCTTGACGTACCACAGGTGCGTCTTGACCTACCAGACGTTCCAACGTGTGCCATATGAACACGGTCCGAGACCGTTACCGACTGTTCAACTGCCTAAACAGTTGGACATCGGTTTTCTGGTACATAGCTTCGTGCTCTTTCCCCAAGATACTCACCGTCCCGTCCGCTCGGAATAACTGGAAACGAGAACAAGTGACCCGTCTCCTATCATCCAAGGTCCAGTTCCTATGTCTTTCGTTCAGTTGAGACGTAGAGTCCTGTGTAGGGGTATTAGCAATGGGACTCTGGTAAGTTCCATAACCACAGCGCTCTCCATGATGAGATGTTATTCCGGAAAAGGCGTATTCTCAATATACTCTTGATACCATCGAACGGTGATAGTGCAATTTCGGTACCACATCCGCGATAGAGTAACCGATCCATTGGGCACCCACTATCATTTCTCTTTAAAAGTCGGTTAATTCACGACGTTTATCCATACTGACATCGAATAACCGTCTACGTGAATGCAGTGATGCAATGTACCTATATATCTGCCCAGTGGTGTGATCGTCCACTATCGAGACGGGTGACAGCGTCAATTTGCCAGGTATACCATGAATTCTGTCCTCTTAGTGTATATTATAAAAAGAATGAATGAACCACAGTCAGGAAAGCGTTTCAAAATTGGCATCCGCCTCTTTTTGTTGTCGACAAATTCGAATAGGAATGGCTTCGGAGATCCAGGCAGCCATTGTGAATACTCGTTACCAGCTTTCAGAGGACCCTCCTTATGTAATGCATATAAAATCTTGTAAAGGTTCAGATTACAGTCGTAGGACTTGATCAGAGCGTGCGTCTGAGAAGGAAAATCTTCCCGAAAGAGAAAGCTTGTTAAAGTGTAATATTAAAGAGGACTTTAACGGACAGAGCTATGGGCATTCATCCAGAAGCTTGACTGTTGCTTTTGCTTAACATGGAAGTTTTTTACTCCACCTCTAAGTCCAGTCTGAGAAATATTTGGGTCCAGAATTCTGGGTCATAAATTGGGGCTAGATCTCTGGTTCGTAATTCATGATCTCATCTGGTAGATCATGGGCCAAATGACTACAGGTGGGAATCTCAGAAATCCTCCACTGTTCTGCTTGAACCTTAAAAAACTACCAATTTCAGGAGGCACTATCCTTGTTCAAATGTCACCAAAATTCTTGTAATTTTCGTTGTAGACAGAATATTGGCTCCTTAATGAGGGATTTCTGCAGTTACTAGAGATGGATTAGTTCATATTAGTAGTATCGGAGAACGGTATGAAACAATTTCGTTGGGACGGGTCCCCAGGAGGATGTGGGTCCGGATAATATGAACCGATTTTGCTGGGATGGAGGCAGGTTCCGATTTGGCGGGAAATAAAAAGTTTTGTTTTCCCTCAACAGATGGCGTTAGTTGTAATTTCAGAATTCCGGTCGTCATGCTTCGCGAGTGAGCATCTTAGCTCGTGACTGTGCTGGGTTCCCCCGTTGGATGTTGGTTTTGAATGTATCGATTGTAACATCATAGTGAATGTTTGTGAATAATATGAACGTTACTTTTGTGGCGTTGCATTGTGGGTGTTAATAGGGATTGTGTATTTTGGAGAAGTTTATGCTGTAGGGTGGGCCGCCAGAAGTTTAGGCTGTAGGGTGGGCCGCCCCCCTCCCCATTCATAAAGCGTTCGAACATATTAACAACGTTTTAATATCACACAACGATATACTTCCATCATATAATATACTCTCCCTTTATGCTAATGTTAACGTATATTTTACACTTCAAGCGTACAATTACGTACGCTACTAACAAAGAGATTCTTCACTCAAAAACCGTACTAACCTCAGTATTGATAGCATTCTTGAACTCATCAGTTTTAATTAAAGTAAGGCAATAGACGTAAAAAAAAAGTACGGACGTCTTACTAATTTTTTCCTCCTATAACAAAGTTGGAAGTTTCTTTAATAATTACAGGGAGACTCATGAACATAAGATTAGATATATTAATAATTTAACTTTCTTTATAAAATGCCAATCGGGCTGTAATGCTGGCTACATAGGCAGCACCGCCACCAAATACGGATCATCGACAACGGCAAACACTAGAGCATTTTACCATTTTAATAGTTTTAAAACCAATCTAACACCGAGCTTGCGGAACATCTACATTCATAACTGACGTGCAAAACTTAAGGACCAATCAGGTTTTCCCCTTTAGCTTCTCATAGGATTGGCCTGGATATGGGAAAAGCATACCAAAGGAACCACATGAGGTACAGAAATAATGACGGAAACGACAACGTAAACAAAACGGTGCAGAGGGATTTTATTTAAAAATGGCAACATAGCACTGGCTGCCATGATCCAGATGCATCACTGCCAAAGGTGGAACAAAGGGAAGAGGTGGTCCTCAGTAGGAGATATGGCCACCCCTAATGTCGATGCAGGTTTGCACCGCCTGTCCATACTTAAAATAAGGTTGTTCATAAGTTCTTGCGGTAATATCTTCCATTCCTCTGTCAGCGCCATGTTCAGCTGGTGACCATTTTCTGTTGGGTGTGCACGTGCCGCTAGGCGTGTCCCCAGAGCGTCTCATATGTGTTCGATGGGATTTAGATCGTAAAACGGGCAGGCCAATCCATTCGAACAAGGTCCACCAGTTTCCAAAAGCTTATCAACAGCTGCAGTGCCAAGGGGTGTGGCGTTATCATCCATAATCAGGAACTCGGGGCAAATGGCACCGCGTAACAGCAGCACATGGGGAAGTATTACCTCAGTACAGTAGCTTGCACCGGTTACTCTCATCAATAAAGAATACCTTATTGTCATCAGTAAAGAGTGCATTACCCCTTTTGCGCTGCTCTCCACTCCTTGTGCTCGATGCACCACTCTGAACGGTGTCTCCGATATTCAAGTGTTAAAGGGACACAGCGCACTGGCCTTTGGGCAAACAATCCACCATTGTGGAGTCACCTGGCCACAGTAAACCACGATAAACTGCGTCCTGAGCTCCCTTGCAGCTGCTTTTCAATGGATCTCGCTGTCTGGTGTCGGTCTCTCTTGGCCTGTAGAAGTATATAGCGGTCACCATTGGGCGTTGTTTGACGTGGACGACCACCACTGGTCCTTCGAGGAGCTGTACCTGTCGTTCTGAAGTCCGACCACGCACGTGAGACAATGCTATGGGCGATACCGAACTCTTCTGTCACACTCCTCGCACTTCGACCTTCCTCAACTTTCCCAATTATTCAACCCCGGGTAAAGTCATCCAGATGTTGTCTACTGGTCATTTCGTTCTCTGGAGCAATGACTCTATGAAACCAATCGAAAGTCTGTATCAATTGTGCTCACCATTCAGTAATTTGCCTATAACTGCTGCTTTTATCTGTTTATGTGAACCCTCGCATCACTACTCAAATTTTTGCATGTGCACCAGCCTGTACTGAACGGCCACAGTTATGCAAATCGCCACAAGCTGTTTCGTTTGATCTTGTGGCTGTAAACTTTAGAAATAGTGTTGGTCATTAAGTTTTCCACACCCGTGTATAATCATAATCCGTTAATAGACTCAGAGATTACTTTGATAAAATTAAATTCTGATTTTAGGATATTGCGAATCGAAGCTTTGGCCATCATGAGGTATCGTCAGAATACGTCACTTAAAATATTAAATGCGAAACTACCAGCAGGCCTCTCCACAATATGGAACCTAATACGATTTAAATTACCACGTGATTAACTCAAAGCATCACGGGAACTAGAACTACCTTATAATCTCTTTCTTTACTAACCAAATTTAATCAACTGATGATGATTCAATCGCAAGTCCCTCGTTTTAGACTCTTCATTTCCTACATTATTATCCTTCTTAGCAGTCTATCTTTAGCAACTTTTACATAAGACAACCATAGGAGGAGAGAGTGCATTTCGTTTTCATCGGGGCCCTGTTTTAATCATTGGTGTAGTTTAACTTTAACTCTATTTCACCATCTTTATACGAATTATGGGATAAACACTTCAAAAGGTAGGTGCTGAACTATTATGCTTTGTTATATTTTAATAAATGAATGAATTTAAGTTAAGTAGAGGTATTGATCAATGAAATAATATAGTGATATTGATCAATTATAGAGGTATTGATTAATGAAATAATAATAATGATCACTGCCACCTAGTGGTTCCTTTATCTGCAAATTCTTAATACACGAATGATCACTGCTGATAACCAGATGAAGAGTATTATATTTTAGATTAACGGTCACAATTGATGAAGGACGCCTTTCAGTCCGAAAGCGATGTATTATTTTCATCGCTTTCGGACTGAAAGTATTTTTCAACGTATTTTTACGTAACATTAAACGCATGTTTAACTGCAACTTATCATTTTCTTTATGTTTTTTCTCAGTGGCACAATAATTTTTAATATTAATATGAATCCAGAGCACAAAGGCCATTTTGTTTATACAAGAACTCTACTGGATGCTTTTCTTGAATTTTATGTATCACATCTGGATTTAAATAACTAAATGCATAACATATAACATGAAAAATAACAAAAAATCTGACGCTGGCTAAAAATTCAAACTGTATTTTTGGGTATTTGCGAGGCTGCGAAATATTAATAAAATTCTTAAAGATTCCAGTGATTTGTAGTCCGTCAATGTATTACAACTGCATTTAGCATGTATCTAATTTAGCTGGCTGCCTTTTTACGAAAATTTGGACACTCTCTCAATTAAGACGAAATTTGAAAATTTCCGTCCGTTAATCAACATCCATTCGCAATTCCACCTGATATTTTTCGAACTAAGCTAATACTCAATCCTCTTCTCCATGTTTTCCTTCTACCTCTGCTCTACTAACAACTTTCTTCTCGTGAATTTTCTGTGATTTACAAACGGCAGAAAATTCTTTATCAGTGTGAACAAGTGCTATCTGTTATGTAAACTAGAACATGGTAAGGGAGTGTTGCAGGTTCTAAAATTTTAAATCTAAAATCTTACTTCCAGTGGAACTTTAAAAATTCATAAAATATGATGTGACAATTGTTTAATCAAAATAATTAAATTTTATGGGTACAATTTTAAATCTATTTCGTGCTTCTGTAACTACAATTGAAAAATTCTTTTTACGACTGCAGGTACAAATCGTTGCCACTGGATTCCCTTTTTAGTATTACATCAAACGTTTTGAAAATTTAGCGTTCAAATACCGAAGTACGTTTCAGTTTGTTTTTATGGCTGAACGTCAATATGGGTCCAATCAGTTTCGTTCCTTCAACTCTCTCTAATAGTTCTTTTATTATTTATAATATTTCAACTTAGACAAATGCAACTGGATGACGCGAAGAATCTCCTGAATGGCGCGAATAATTTTTGTGGGCTTTTTTCACAATTTGTCAGAATTAGTCGGTCTCGCAAGGGAGAGTTATTTGCTGTTTCTCCTGAAAACTGTGGCTTTCCTCTTGAAACATGAAAATGTGCTAGAGAATCACACAGTTTTCAAACACGATATACTATCGCATTGTGATCTTAATAAGTTTGGAGCTTAAATTTTTAGTTTATTATCTTTGGAGCTTAACAACACAAACAAGTGCGTGCGCCGACACACACACACACAGATCATAGCTATAG
The DNA here is from genome assembly GCF_048544385.1 of Mastigoproctus giganteus. Classification (NCBI taxonomy): domain Eukaryota; kingdom Metazoa; phylum Arthropoda; class Arachnida; order Uropygi; family Thelyphonidae; genus Mastigoproctus; species Mastigoproctus giganteus. The sequence goes on along the minus strand of NC_143585.1, from coordinate 15,312,119 downwards.
GCCAAATTATTTCAAAAAAAATTCGCCGATATAATGTCATAAGTGAAAAGAAAATAATGAATTTAGGAAAAAAACGTTCGACGCGTAGCTAGAGAGAAAAAGATAAAACATCGAAGGAAAAATGGACAGCTTTTACCCTTGTTCTCAGGTGAAAATTGTGCGTTCCGTTTTGCTTTTTCTCTTCCCAGAATTCGGGGGTTTTCATCAAGCAAACACAAGCCGATAAACCATCTCTTCACCCATAACGTTTTGGGTTTATTGCCTATGTGTAAATTTTACACAGATTAACGGTCTCATAATTTCATATATTATTATTATCATTCCAATCAGTTTTAGAAAATTGTTCGACTCGTGAAGGCTAAGATCAAGAAGTAGCCAGGAATATTATACAAAAATGTATAAAAGCGGAATATAAAACATATAGAAAGGTTTATACAACGATAATACAAATTTAAGCTACTTTGCAGGATAAGAATATCCTCCTTCATTCATTTTACAAATCCCTTATAACCCTGAATCATAACACCTTGAGCTACCTGGTTGCCACGTCTGCAACCCACATAATCGGTCACTTTCCTCATACGGTCGTTCTTTTGTCGCAATTCAACTTCCCGTCTGTGCACCCTTTCAAGGAACTCAACGCGTGTTTTTTTCAGAGGAGGTCTCCGCACTTAAACACAGAATTCCAAATGTTGTTAGAGTATTTCAAATCTTTCACAAATTTCACACATCCATTTGCTCTAAAAGTTTGTCCACTTTTTCCTTGAATTTATTAAACGATCAACTTCCACAGTAGATGGAAGTCTGTTCCAACAATCAACTACCCGCTCGCTAAAGGCAAATATCCGCACACCCATTCTATAACTGCCTTCCTTCGATTTCAGTTGATGTCCCCTCAGGTTCGTAATCTGAGCAATAGGAAGAAACCCATGAGAACTGAGCCTGCCGAATCCATTCAAGGCCTTATAAACTTCAATCAGAACGCCTCGCAGATGCCTATTCTCCAAACGCTACAATTTGCTGAACTTAAGCCTTACTTGATAAGAGGACCCCTCCATTCTCCTCATGAATATTGGACAACTTGTTGGGCCATCATTCCGTGGTTATGAAATGAAATTAACTGTCTTAATACCGGTTTTGTTACATATTTTCCTTTCCCCTGTCATGATCTTGCGTATATTAGTGATCTTTGTGTGCTATTATAAGTAGTAGTTTGTAGAACCGTACAGTGTACTTCTGCTGAGTGGTTGGCCCCACTTCCACTTAATCCGGGGCGGGCGACCAAAGACGCCTGGGCAGCTAAGTAGGCCTTGAATGTCCGACTTTGAGTGTCTAAGACTCTAAGTGATTGTTGTAGTGTGGGAAAGGAATCACGGACATTGTGTAACTCTAAAGCCCACATCTTTTGTGCCTTATACAAATTTTTGTATATTTATATACCAGTGTTTCATTTTTGTCTGTATTTTCTTTGCCTTTTCAAGATTGTGTGAGACCATGGCTGCTCAACCTAAGGCGAAACTTAGCCTTAAGAAATTTGAATGTAACGAAATGGACTTTGCTGATTCCAGTACTGGTACGGCCTCTGGTGGTTGTGCAGGGGGTGTTTCCGCGCCTAGTTCTGCGCACGTTGTTATTGAATTTCTGCCGTGTGACCTGGATGTTTTGGATAGTGTTTGGATAGTGTTAAGACTCAGTGGATCATGAGCCTTTACAGAGAACTGCTACTAAACGACTCAGACAAGATTGTGATAATGAGGTGAATCCTATGAAAAATTTTCAAGATATGAAGGTAGTGAGGCAGCGACTACATGACTATATGTTCAATGACTCTAATAAAGTTAATCGTGGAGCAATGTACGCGATCCTTGGCATGTGGGATCAGCTTGAAGCTAAAGCGATTGGTGTATATACAGAGAATGAAGTGCTGAAATCACAGCTGAAGAGTCAGTCCTTTGTCAGTTCTGATACTGTATCCTATGCTGATGTTGTTCGGAGTGAGAAGGAATCAGTTTCGAAACCTGCTGAAGTACACGCATTGTTTATTAAATCGGACTGTGACAATCTAAATTTCCAGTGAAACTGTAAAAGAAGTTGTTTTGCGAGCTATTAAATCAGCTCTCAAAGATGCAAATGTGGGTTGAATGAGAACTATTAAGGATAAGGGCGTCGTGCTAAATGTGGCTTCTAAAGAAGGTGTTCAAACCGTAACGACTTTTGAGACTATAATGGCTAAGGGAATGAAAACTGAAGTTCCCAAGAAAGCGAGAAAGGGTCTTATAATTTATGATGTGCAGCAAGAAGTTTTTCTATCTGAGTTGTTTGAAAGAAATTTTAGTTCTCATGGAGTGAACAAAGCACTTTTCCAGAAGTCTGTTTTGGTTAGGTCAGTGGCAAAAGGTACTAACATGGACATTAAGAACTGGATTATTAAAGTCCCACAGAGTTGCGGAAAATATTGGATGAAAGAGGTCGAGTATTTTTTCACTGGTCTTCCTACAAGGTGTGTGATATACACCTTACCATAAAGTGTTTTATGTGCCTTGCCTTTAGTCATACGGCCAAATTCTGTAAGTTTAATGCTGTTTGTGGTCACTGCTCGGGAGAAGCAGTGACCACACTTTTTCAAGGAGCGCTCTGAACAGGCTGAGATTCCTATTTTTTTCAATTGCAAGAAGCGCGGTAAGGATTCTGACGATTCCGTTAAAAATAGACTGTCTAATGTACAGGAATTATATAGACCAGTTTAAAAGTACAGTTGTTTATGGATAATTTTTCCATAACAACTTCGGTTGGATCGTTCATTTGGTTTTGATTCTTGGCTGAAATTGTGACTGTATTTCGTGGTTTGTGCTGCTTATGGCTGCTTATATACTACCATAAATTATGAATATTAATTTATTATTCATAATTTATGTTAATAGAGACCTGCCACTACGGGACGAGGGATGATAAACTTCCCTGCTGCAGGGGTTTCCTGCACTATGGAAGGCTAAATAGGTGGATCTAAATAATTTATTGCGTTGTCGAGCTTATTGCTCCGGAAACGCTTCAATCAGCGTAAATATGATGATGATGATGATGTGCCCCTCCGTGTGGTGGCATTTCTATTCTCGCCAGCTCCTGGCGCTGCTGGCTTTCCAAAAGACTGTGAACAGATGTAGCTCTTTCCAATGAAGTTTGGGCTTTGTCAGAAATTTAATTATATTTATTTTTTTTACATAATTAATTATTTTCAGTTTGTTCATATCAGTCTTTTTGGGTCATGGCAGGTTTTTCCCTCCCTGTACTTGGGAAAACAGGAGAGGGATAAGCGTTCTGCTAAATTATGTGAAACCGACAGCGGGGTTGCCACTGGTTGGCTGGAAACGCTTTAACTAATTGATATCAATGTGACCCTGAAATAATGCATTGTTTTGTTAATATAAAAATAGAAGTCCATGAAGTTTTTGTCAATGAGCAATTAGGGTTATACTCGTTTATTTTCACTGTATTTCAGTATCTGTTGAAGTTAAGTGGTCTTAAAATTACAGCGCATCACTTATTTCTTTATATACTACTCATTTTCACTCATCTCTCCATACATCCTCAAATTCTCGTTGCAGAAAAAAATCGCCACGCTCTCACTTCGTATTGGACATTCCAATAAAAGTTTCCAAATAAACAGAATGCCTCGCCAACAGAGCAAAACAAATCGACCGATCGGCATCCTTAACCATGAAGGGTATGGTTATGGTTAAAAATAATCTGTTGACCTACTGTTTAAATTATCTAAATTGTATTACTATAGACTGAGCGCATGCATTTTTTTTTTGTATCGAATTTATTTTATTTAAGGCCGAAATAAGAGGTCCCTCGCCACTCCTCTCCTCTGTATACCTCTTCGGACTTCTCATCGTGCACACTGCACCCACAAGATGTCCATTTGAGACCAAATGTGGATGGAAGTCAGTGCCAATGAATATCCCCAATACACAATAATGGATTAGTACAAGCTAACATATTATTACATATTACCCAATACATAATGACGCGATATGTATTAGGGGTATAGCATAACATACAGCCCCAAAGTGAAATGAACGAAGTCAACCCAACTCATTGCAACAAAATTAGCTTTCAAAAATAAGCAAAACCACATTGCATGAAGCGCTTACGTTAAATTTCTAATTTTTGAGTTTTCTTCAGAGATAACGCACGATGACAGTCCTCGAACGCTGTCGACATGTCATTGTACGCAATCTCTGAAGAAGATTCCCTAAACCTAGTTTCCTAAGCAACATCTTACACGCGATATATTTACTTGTTCACCAATTCTGTGCAGATGGTCAAGTTCAACGTTCAAAAGTACTTCGGGGAAAAGTATGCAATTAACTTATTCGACACTGTCGTGTCGTATGCCGAATTCCGAATTCATACCCCTCACCACTCCTCTCCTAATTGGTATGCGTTCTTCGGATCGTCTGATCTTCAATAAGTAGAATCTGCTGAAACCCAAGTTCCAATTAATAAATCCCAACAGCTACGTACATTCCTAATCAAAAGATAAACTGAAGATTCTGTAAATGGCGAGTTCTTTTTATAAGGTTTATTCTCATTGTGACGTCATTTTGATAATACTCAAAGATGGCTTCCAAAGGAAATAAATTTAGTGTAATTTATTGGCTTCCGGTGATTATTGAACGAATTACTTCACGATTGTTGAATAGCTTTAATTTTCAGTATGCAACAGAACCCATCTGGCGTTGGATATGATGTTTTAAAATACGTTGTGAATTTAAGTTCTTCGATGGCTGAGGAAGAAAAAAAAAAAAAAAAAACTGGTGGAAACTTTCACCAGATACCAATCGTGAACTTCATAGTTTATTTATTATTTCTGTACCTTAAATTAAGGGCGCTTGCTAAAGGAAAAAAAAAAAAAAAAAATTAAAAGTACCTGAATTTGAGTGGCAGAACCCTCGATCTGTGGGAGGTTCTAGATGTTATTTTGTGGGGAATAGAATTCTTTATTATATTATTAATTATAATTTCTGCTTTATTTATAAATTTCTTTAATTACTTTTTGACCCACCTCTCTTAACTTTGTATTTCCCCGTTTATTTTCCCCCTAATTTACACCCTCCCACATTAACACCTGACTTGTATATTGCACAGAAGATCACAGATTCTGGGGGAATAGAAATTCGTGTATGTCTCCTCTGGACTGGCTGAGTATTCAGAATGACTCATACAACACTTGATAAACATGTACAATATTGTTTATTCACAGTATATACATTAAAAGAATATATCATACATCATCATTTGGTAATTATGTTAATTAATAGCATTCTATGTGTGTTAAGATGTATAGTTAATCACAATTCATATATTTTCATGTCTTTCTGCCTTTTCTTCTTCTGGTTTAGTTTACATCTTATAACATTCTCCTGTCTTCTAACAATTTAAACTTCCCAACAGGGATTACAGCAGTGAGCATAACACCTATATGTGTATTTTCCTACATTTATAAATCCCCGCTATATTCTTTCTTTAATCATCCCTTCCAAAATAATTACATGTGCTTAGAATATAGTCTCAACTTAAAACACACTAGGCTCGAGTACATACAGTACATCTAAATCTTCCTTGGTTAATAAACTTATCTTTGTGATGAAGTACATATATCTATGTCTTATGAACTCTTTCCTTCTTTTTATGCTAAACAATACCAAATCTACTATCAACTAAATAAAGACATTTCCTTAAGTCCTTTCCCTCAATTCAAGCTTAAAACTATTATCTGGTACTTACATAACACTTAGGGGATCTCGCTTTACACAACCTTTTTCTCACTCAGGGGCGGCCATCATCATCAATATAGGGCATCATCAGACTCCTACTGGAATTAGTCATCGGCTAAGGAACTGCTGCTCATCTACAGGAATTCTCCTTCGTTCAGGAACTCGCTCTTCTCTACATACGGCTATTAAATTAGTGAATTGTAAATATATCAGTTGTATAATGTATGTACAGAATCATCAATGTGTAAATACTGTATATATTAAACATAAAATGTGTATATAATATTTCGGGACGAGACTACGTGTTCAGTATATGTAACCCACTGCACGTAGTATCTCGTACCCTGATATGTACTTAGCACCCTCCTGGCACTTTGCCGTCCCGGGGTGGTTTCCTTATGGAAATAAACGGATAATAATAATAATAATAATAAAAAATAAGTTTCTCTAGCCTGCTTTTTGGGCGTCTGATCAGCTCGACAATACTGGGACGCATACTAGAATTATCAGGACTATCCTCACAGCTTTATCAAGAAGCCAGACTATGTAGCTCTTCCTTATATTTCTATACCGAGACCTTCCGATCCTTTTTACTCAGTTCCAGCATATGTGTTTCCATCTTTCATTGGGTATCTCCTTCCTATTTCCACATTGCGGCTGACTTCTCCCAGAACTTGCTCAACGAATTCTTTGCGACAAACTGCTTCAATTTCCACTACCACATTCCAGCGATTCTCCCGGCACTTCTAGGGATTTCTTTCCGGCCGCACATCACTCAGGCCCACCCACAGGAACTCTCAAAAACTTCCAAAAACTCCCCAAATTGTCAAAACTGGCCCTCTCTCTTCTCTTGCAACTCCTTTTGTTTCAGCCACCCCTTCTATTCTGATCCAATCGCAGTTCGTTCTTCATCATCTCTATATTCTCATTCGCTCTCTCCCACTTCCTCCGTTTTCTTAGCCCTTCCCTTTCCTGGGGAAACATCGGAGTTCTGGAAATTTCTAGAAGCTTCGATCAACTTCCGGAAGTCTAGAAATTTCTAGATATTTCCTTGTGATCATTCCCGATTCACTTACCGCTATTAGTGCACTCTGTTTTTTCTCTACCGCTCCTTGAAATCAGTAAGTGCTCAAGGAGTCGGTTTGTTTTATCTAGCAGCTAGCCATTTCCATATGGTGTATGCCGCATCCAGGGTTCCGTCCACCCTCTTAGGCTTTAAAATTCTTCCTCTCCACAAGGGGGAGTCGGTTCCCTTGTTCTTTTCTTCCAAAGAGCTGCTCACTTTCTGTTTATAGCGACTTGAACTGCCCTTACGTTGCTCCCATTGTACTTTTGCGCCCTGTCCAGCTACCCCCCCGTTGTTACGCTAATCCTCCCCTATTTAACTGTACGGTACGGAGCGATCGAAATATAAGCTGAAAATCATCCTATGTAAATAATATTATTTAATATATACAATTTTTTTTTATTTTTATTTTTGTTTTTTCTTGTTATGTTATAATATTTATTTCATAACATTCCTTAGGATGAGAGTAAGAATTTGGTTCTTACAGATCTACTGCACAAATGCATACAGGGTTGGCCAAAAGTAGGTATACAGTCCTAATCGGGTCATAGTAGTTTTAAATTTCATTATAATTTCTTTTTCGTATACAGGTAATAAGGATTTTTTATTTTTATTTTTAATTTTATGATTTCTTCTATTTTACTGGTATTGAGATCGATGGCAGGGAGTCTGCCTGAAGAACAAAGAAAGTGTTTCTGAAGCATTATTGGAAGACTGAAAATGCCGAAAAGGTGCGTAGAGCGTGGCAAGAGGCATTTGACATAGCTGCACCAACACGTCAGATAAATTGTCGTACCATAGATAAATTTGATGCAGCGGGATCAGTGGTTAATACGCCGTAATCTGGACGTCCTCGGGCATCTGTGACAGTGGAGAAAGAGATGAGTCGTCCTGACATTCGTGAACACTCCGAAAAAGTCCACGCGACATGCGTCTCGGGAGCAATCCCTATCCAGAAAGTCATTGCGACGTTCAATTCGTAAATGTAAATTGAAATCGCACCGTCGAAGACTCTTACACGGCCATTTGGAGGACAACTCAGACCGTTGGTTGCAATTCTGTGAGATATTCCTTAAACAAATTTCTGACCAATCAGACCTTTCTGATAAGGTCGTCTGGTGAGATGAAGCCTGTTTAAAGTTGTCAGACCACGTAACCAGGCATAATTGTGAGTACTGGGCTGATGAAAATCCTCATGTGACGATCGCAACTGAACTGAACCATCCGGGCGTCATTTTGTGGAGTGGACTATTCAGCGATGGTGTCATGGGGCCGGTTTTTTTTCGATACAAGTGAGGATGGTAACAATTACCTAAACCTGTTGCGCTACGTGGTGTTGCCACAACTCGCAACCTGGACTGATTTCGCCGAACTGTTGTTTCAACAAGATGGGGCCTCTCCTCATTTTGCTTTGACGGTACGGAGCTACCTTGACACGACCATCCCATGACGTTGGATCGTGCGACATGGCAGCATTGAATGTCCGCCAGGTTTACCCGACTTGACACCAATGGACTTCTTTTTTTGAGCGTAGTAAAGGAGAAGGTTTTTGAGAGGAAGCCCCACACAGTGGACGAATTGAAGGAGTTCATCACTCAAGCATTAATGTACATTTATGCTAACCAAAATTTACGTGTTTCTGGAACATTCCTGGAACATGTCCGCCAAACTGTGTGTCACCGTGTCGTTGAAAGGTTCCAGGAATATCGCAACGTTGATGGAAGACATTTTGAGCACCTAAGAGACTAAACATGACCCGATCAGTACTATATACCCTGTGTATGGGTTACCAATCGAGTCCCATTGGTAACTAATAGACAGGACTCTACACCACAACTGGGCGAAAGAACATGGGAACTGGACCTTGGATGATTGGATTCGGATCTCCTATAAAGGTTTCCAGTTATTTCGAGCAAGCGGGACGGTGCATATCTGGGGGGAACTGCATGAAGTTATGCATCCCTCATATCAACAAGGAACTGTTCAGGCAGTTGGACAGTCGGTAATGGTCTGGGGAGTGTCCAAATGGCATACGTTGTGACTTCTGGTATGTCAAGACGAATCTATGAATGGCCCAAATTACGTGTCCATGCTTGCAGACCATATGCATCCATTAATGGTCTTCTTGTACCTACGGGGCAATGGACCTTTCCAGCGGCACAATGCCCCTCCCTACAGAGCCGTGGTTACTAGAACACGGTTCGATGAGCATTCAGAGGACTTTAGCACTGTAGAATGGCCTCCGCCATCCCACAGTGCCATTCCATGCCATGGAATTTCACAGCATCCCAAAGATGCTCCACAGGTTTCATCTGCCATGAACCCTGTGAAGCATCTTTGGGATGCTGTGGAAAGGTCTGTTCTAGTTTTGGATCTTCCACCTAGGACTGAGACAGAATTATAAAGAGTGGTGCACCCCGCTGGGATGGAAACATCTGTATAACGCTTTCATGGACTAGTTGACTCGCTGCCTCGCCGTGCGACTGTCCTTATCCTGGCGAGACGTGGGCCTATCCGTTATTCGGTACGTAACCCATGATTTCTGTCCACCCAGTGTACTTGCTATTTTTTCTACTAAAATGTGTTGTTATTTTTTCAGCGTTCTCAGTGTAACATTACAGTTGGTATTTTTTTCTAGTAAAACGTGTTGTTCATGTGCACGATACCACACTCTTCGAGAACACTGTACAGTAAACTATTTCTATTATAAGTTATCTGTTTGTTTTATCCTTTTATTTTTTACATTATATTTGCGATATCCTCTTCTCTGTTTTTATGTATATCCGACTGTAAGCCAGTGGTAACTCGCCGTGAGGGGCAATATGTATTAAGTTCTGTATTCCCGTTTAGTGCATAATAAGTTTCATATATTTATTTACATAACATAAATTGAATACAGAATCGCATATCAGGTGTTATGGTATTGTTCATGGCAGGAAAACTACTGTCGATATAATATGTATCCATTCTGGCAGACGATATGCATCCCTTCATGGTCATCGTGCACCGAAAGGGCAATGGACTCTTCCAGCAGAACAATGTTCCTCCCCACAGGGCCGCAGTGATTAGAATGTGGTTCGAAGCGCATTCCACAGATTTTGCTACCGGGGTAAAATCTACTTTTGTCTTTGTGGCAGTCCTCCATCCTTTCCTGGCCCACAATCAAAAAGAATTTGTCGTTTATGCAAATGACATGAAATTTTTCCCCACCTGGAGCGAACAAAAAGACAGTCTTGTTCAAGCAAATTCCAAAATCATCGAGTTGCAATAATACCTTCATTATATGGGACTCCGATTAAAGCAACACAAGACGGCACAAATAGTTTTCACCAACAAGATAATAAGGAACAACATATCAATAGGCGTTAATGGTTGCGACGACAGAAACGTTCACACACAAGTCGATCTTGGTCTGAAATGGGACCAAAATCTTAACTTCAAACCGCCTTACGGACATGTAAAGAAGAAATCTTCTGCAGCACAATGGATCTCCACAAAGGAGCTGTTAGGTATTAGGAACCCAGACCTTATTAAACAATAGATGTTAAGATGCGTCATCCCTATCCTTCTGTACGCATCTCAGATTTGGTGTCCTGCCCAAGATGCTACCTTCAAGGCTTTCCTGTGTTTAGAGTACTGGATGCTGAGATGGTTAAACTGTATCAGTACGCAGTCATTTTCCCTCTCAAGGGTTATATTACATACCAACTAGCTTATCACGCTCTGGATCTGTAAGGACCCGTCCTTACATTAATTAATAAAAATTGTTAAATATTATGAGAATTTAACTGTAGTACGAATAGTGGTTTTCTGGTACAAACAACATGGATTAAGAAACACTGGAATTCAAAAATACCTTCCAGTCACTCCTTGTGTAGTTGTAGCTTGTTTGTATGGAAGTTCTTTGACGAGTCAGTGAAAGTAATATACCATGACAAATCCCCCATTAAAACAGAAGCAGATGCACCATAGTAAGGGCCAAGAGTGCTTAAGCTGACCCTCTTAAAGATTTCACGGTGAGACGCTATTAGAGGTAGGCGACGTCACCAGGTGTGCGCGCGTGAGGTCACGGGAGGAGCTGTGACGCTTCTCAGTTGACCTGAACTTCCGCTTCTCTTTCTGGATTGTTCTGGTATGTTCGAGGTCCACGGAAGTTGGGGCACAAAGAATAAAGAAGACCCGCCCACGGAAGAGGAGAGGAGACAAATGAGAACACAGGAAAAAGGATGTGCAGATCTCCTATTGGCCAGGAAGAAAATAGAGGGAATTTTGAGAGGGAGATTCTGGAAAAGTTTTCGTGGCATTCTGGAAAAGTTTTCGTGAGAGTCGGAAGAAGTTTTCGGAGCGGTCTGGAGAATGATTTGAAGGAGCTGGAGAGCGATACAAAGCAGAGCAGCAGTCTAGTTTGGGTGATAGCTGCAGACCTGAGGTAGATGGAAGCAGTGATAGAAATTCTGCATATCCCGACAGCCAGTAGGAATGTTCACCTGTAAACATGGAAGCCGTAGTGAGTTGGGAAAGGTTTTTATAATATGTATGAAATTGAAGGTTGAAATTTCAATTTATTATGAGTTGATTTGTGGAGAGTATTTCTGATTTTGAGTAGGGGCTAATTAATAAGTGATATATATATAAAGGTATAGAGGGTTAACTGTTCAGAAGGGTAATGTTAAATTGAATTGATTAATAATTCCTGTTGACCTGATTGCAGAAAGGGTGTCTGATTGAATAAATGCAATTTTCTTACAAATTGAGACACGAACTCTGAAAGGTTTTGTGAGCCAGTTCATTGGCTGGTAGTTGGTTTATTATACAGACTGTTCAGAAGAAGAGTGGGAAGAATCTATGTAAGGTGTATGACACGACCTATTGAAGTCCCTGTAAAGAACATGAAGAGACACCATGTCATAATGAATAATAATGTGTATTAGAATAGAATATCTGATGATGAAACAATTGAGTTTGAACAAGATATTTACACATATAAAGGTTAATGAATTAACAAGTCACCAGCCAAATATAGTTTGGCCAAATACTATTGCTAATTTCTGTATGATATGTTAATAAACATTGTTTTACTTTACATTCAAGTGTTGGAGTCTGTCACTCCGAAACTCAGCCAATCCTGTGGAGAAATACTTAAAATAATTAAGGTCCCCTACGAGTCAGGTAATCTTCTGAGAACAAACAAGTCAGATGCTAAGTGGGAGGATTGGACTACGGGGATATACATATAAAAAAGGGGATAAATTATAATAATTAAAATATAAAGAAAATTAGGGCAACCAAGAAAAACAATAATACCCCACCCCCACAATAAAACCCCCCACCCCCACAATTGGCGAGCCAGCCAGGATAATTCTGCACAACGGAAGGCTGAGTTCAGAACGACAGGAAAATATATATACATGTATATATACATGCAATCCAGTTGCTGAAACTGATAGAAAAAATTCAGCTGGTGAGCCAGAAAGCGTAAGTTAGAATTATATATGTATTACTGAGTTGATTATTGTTGAATGAATTTTAGATGGAACAGGTAAATAACGGTGGATTTTAGAGACAAGTATTGATTTAGCGTTGAACTGGAAATTATTATTTATGTACAATTGAATTAATTAGTGAGACCGGACAGGGAAACTTCAAGGATAGATAGGTAAAACCTAATAAGTTTTATAATTATTGGGTGTTGAATTTTTACTAATTGATTATTGATCTAGCAGGTAAATGTTAATGGTAAATTGAATTAGATTATCTAATATAGTTAAAGAATTGTAGAAAGATTAATCGGCAGACATATTAATTAGTTAAAGTTGATAGCTAGAGATTAATAGATATAAAATAAAAATGCCAAGAAAGGGTAGGAAACGCGGCGAGGACTGCGAAAATTTTGGGGGCCACAGTGACGAACATGAAGACCAAGTGGGCATATGGGGAAGCAAAATCGAAGGGTTAGCTAAACATTTAAATAGCATCGAAAGAAAGATGGAGTGGATGATGGAAAGGCTCTCTTTAAGCAATGATGCTAGAGAAAATCAGCAACAAACGGAAGTGAAACAAAGATTGGGCATAGTTTCACGAACAAACGAGGGAGGAGACAAGGACGGCGGTCGTAAATGGTGTTATAAGTGCCAGAACTCAGACCATTGGACCCGCAACTGTAAAGTGAAACAGGGTGCCAAAGAAAGCTGGGAAAGGGAAGAGTATTGGGAACGAGACAGGTACCCACACGTAAAAAAACCCACAAACATGGACAAGCATAGGGAGGAAAGGCATTGCGCAAAACAAGGGGGGTATCGGAATGAACGAGAGCGAATCAACAATGCCGTAGTCAAGAGACATGGATCTTTTAGACATGCCCGCTGCGGGAGGCCATCATTACACTTAAACACCGCCAAAGGAAAGGCCATATCTTTAGGTGCGGTAAGTGCTAAGGGCAGTAGAAACGACCTATTATATGTGAGAGGCAGCTTAGGAGGGGTACCAGGTAAGTTTCTGGTGGACACAGGAGCCTCGAGGTCTATTTTAATGTGGGACTACCTCATTAGATACAGCAAAAGGCCGAATAAGGGAGATATAAGATGTTGCCGCGATTTCCTTGTGGAGGGGGTAGGTGCTGAAGAAATTCACACCGATTATATTGTCAGAGACAAGGTAAGAATACAGGGATGTGATAACTTGGTGGCCTATTCATATTTTGTGGCAAACAGAATAAACAGTCGTCGACACGACGCAATACTAGGCACGGACCTCCTAAGGAAATTAAGAGCCAAGATAGATGTGAGAAATGGCCGCATTACCTTCGGCAGTAATACCCAGGCGAGTCCAAAGGTAGACAGGAGGCGAAAGGCAGGCGGCAGAGCCCAGTATGAGCCAGAGAAAGGGGAAACTTCAAAGGAAGCTAGTGGGGAAGAATTAGAAGGGTGTACGGCAAGCACAGATAATAAAGTTCTGGTTACACAAAACAAATGGGAATTAAATAAGAACACCAAAACAAATAGGAATAATGAGGGAAAGTGCCAAGAGAAAGGGAGGGTGTTACACGTAGGAATTTTGGAAACAAGAGAAAGGGTCGGTTTACATTCGGGAGAGAAAACACATGAAGGGGGAGAGAATGGCTGTGATGAGAAGGATCGCAAATTAAATGGAGCAACAGAAATTAAAGGAATCGAAGGATTAGGAAATTACAGGACTGACGCTTCCAGTGAGGAGAAGGCACACAAACTGAAGGAAATAAACAGGATGCAGCAAATGTATCTAGGAGCAGTATTCGACGAAAATATGGGATGGGAGTAGTTAATGAAGCTTAATATAAGTTTAAGTAATGTCTGGTATATAAGTGTAATTAGAAAATATAGAAAGGCAATTAGAGGAGATTGGCTGTCGATAAAGTGGATCTGGGATAAGATCATATCCGTCTTAGGACAGAAAAGAAAAAAATTTATATATGGAATATAAATTTTTTTAGGGGAAGAGGAATGCTATGTAAGGACCCGTCCTTACATTAATTAATAAAAATTGTTAAATATTATGAGAATTTAACTGTAGTACGAATAGTGGTTTTCTGGTACAAACAACATGGATTAAGAAACACTGGAATTCAAAAATACCTTCCAGTCACTCCTTGTGTAGTTGTAGCTTGTTTGTATGGAAGTTCTTTGACGAGTCAGTGAAAGTAATATACCATGACAAATCCCCCATTAAAACAGAAGCAGATGCACCATAGTAAGGGCCAAGAGTGCTTAAGCTGACCCTCTTAAAGATTTCACGGTGATACGCTATTAGAGGTAGGCGACGTCACCAGGTGTGCGCGCGTGAGGTCACGGGAGGAGCTGTGACGCTTCTCAGTTGACCTGAACTTCCGCTTCTCTTTCTGGATTGTTCTGGTATGTTCGAGGTCCACGGAAGTTGGGGCACAAAGAATAAAGAAGACCCGCCCACGGAAGAGGAGAGGAGACAAATGAGAACACAGGAAAAAGGATGTGCAGATCTCCTATTGGCCAGGAAGAAAATAGAGGGAATTTTGAGAGGGAGATTCTGGAAAAGTTTTCGTGGCATTCTGGAAAAGTTTTCGTGAGAGTCGGAAGAAGTTTTCGGAGCGGTCTGGAGAATGATTTGAAGGAGCTGGAGAGCGATACAAAGCAGAGCAGCAGTCTAGTTTGGGTGATAGCTGCAGACCTGAGGTAGATGGAAGCAGTGATAGAAATTCTGCATATCCCGACAGCCAGTAGGAATGTTCACCTGTAAACATGGAAGCCGTAGTGAGGAAGAAGGAAGAATCACACCCTGAGAAATATAGGCAAAGCCAGTCGAATGAGTGGTCGAACCATTGACCTACTCGAAAACCCCTCTATCCACGGAAGAAGAAATGCTGACCGGTAAAGAGTATGCGACACTGATTGATTCCAGCCGTGCAGTACCCGGTAGGGAAGCACCATAATCACCGAGGTCCCCAAATGAGCGCCCCCGCATTCCAGTACCTGAATGACCGATATGAAAGGAAGCCGAGCAGGGAGGAAAGTTCCAGGCCAAACACGTAAGTGCTAGAGAGTTTACCGAAATAGGTGTACTTAATTTATTAAAGAGAGGACTTTAGGAGAAATATGTATATATAGTTAAGGAGGGAAATTTCAGTAATGAATATATGAATAAAAGTGTAAGGTATTTAAGACGGACGCAGCCTATAATTTGAAGTGAAGCTCCTCATATTAATGCTTGCTGGAAGGAGAGGGTATAATAGATAACTAAGAATTGTTTAAAGTTGGGAAAGGTTTTTATAATATATATGAAATTGAAGGTTGAAATTTCAATTTATTATGAGTTGATTTGTGGAGAGTATTTCTGATTTTGAGTAGGGGCTAATTAATAAGTGATATATATATAAAGGTATAGAGGGTTAACTGTTCAGAAGGGTAATGTTAAATTGAATTGATTAATAATTCCTGTTGACCTGATTGCAGAAAGGGTGTCTGATTGAATAAATGCAATTTTCTTACAAATTGAGACACGAACTCTGAAAGTTTTTGTGAGCCAGTTCATTGGCTGGTAGTTGGTTTATTATACAGACTGTTCAGAAGAAGAGTGGGAAGAATCTATGTAAGGTGTATGACACGACCTATTGAAGTCCCTGTAAAGAACATGAAGAGACACCATGTCATAATGAATAATAATGTGTATTAGAATAGAATATCTGATGATGAAACAATTGAGTTTGAACAAGATATTTACACATATAAAGGTTAATGAATTAACAAGTCACCAGCCAAATATAGTTTGGCCAAATACTATTGCTAATTTCTGTATGATATGTTAATAAACATTGTTTTATTTTACATTCAAGTGTTGGAGTCTGTCATTCCGAAACTCAGCCAATCCTGTGGAGAAATACTTAAAATAATTAATGTCCCCTACGAGTCAGGTAATCTTCTGAGAACAAACAAGTCAGATGCTAAGTGGGAGGATTGGACTACGGGGATATACATATAAAAAAGGGGATAAATTATAATAATTAAAATATAAAGAAAATTAGGGCAACCAAGAAAAACAATAATACCCCACCCCCACAGATCCACATAGTCGTCACAAAGAACATTCTCACGCTTGCGAAACTGCTAACCGGGGGACTCGACTCACCGAAAGCTGAGTACTTGCTGACTCGGACAAGCATGACGCAAAGTTGGGAGAATGAAACGCCATCACCTCCACTCAGTAGCGCGTTCACGCAACCTGGAAGTCTTCAGCGATTTTCATCTCCTAATACCATTAATATGTCCAGCGATCTCCAAGTAGTCCCAGAAAGTCTTGGCACAGAGAATATATAGGCCAAAAGTGTTTCAGAATGCTTTTCTTCTCTTATAAATACTGCGAGCAAGTGAAGACCACAGATGGAGACAGAGTGAAGGAAATGAAGAATGAACTAAAGTCAGGAAGACAAACTGAATGGCAAAATCAAACTCATCATACTGCTGTTATGTTTTTGTTATTATGTTTTCTTATCTCGCTGTAATTAATCGCCCTGTTGTGTCTTAAATGTTCTTTAATTTCTTGTAAAATTACAGCTTATGATTGAAATGTAAAATAACACAATGCTATGTATAATATGTATAATATAATAAGACAATGATGTGAATAAATTATATGTGGATAATTATTATAAGTATCACTTAATATTTGTATATCTGTATGTACACCCCATGATCAATAGCCGTTAGCAGTCATCTCTTCGGAGAAATTAAAGATGATGATAATAGAAATATAATTTTATTTGTAAGAATTGTTATCAAAACTATAAACTCACTAAGAACAGCAATCTTAAACCGGAGTACAAAAATTATCGAGTATGGCATTCAAAAATATAGGAGATAGAGTTCAACATGTGGATGTCAAAAGATATATTTTAAACTAATGACAATCATTGAGTCCTGAGCATTGCATGGCTTTGGTTATGCTAAGTACAAAATCAATAAGACATGGAAATTAGCACATCGTCAAGGTATTTCAGTATTTGCATCCTTTCACGTACTGTCTGACGTTTTTCCCTCTACAATATTTTTTTCCAGGCAACCCTAAAGAAAAGATTAAGAGGAAAATTAAAGAGAAATAGGCAGAAACCTCAACTATTAATAACAAACTTATAACTTGCGTTATGCAAGTACTAACATGTTTAAATTTTTACAGGAAAAAATTTCCTTCCACTAGATGAAAACGTCAGTATGTTTCAAGGAACTGCTTGGCAGTACCTCGTATATTAATACATAATTTAAACTGAATTCAAGTTTAAAGATTCACATAACGATGAAATAGAAATACTATTCTGAACACTTCATATCTACAAAAAGCCTGATATGCTATTATGAGTTTAGGGGTTTCATAGACCCCCGTGCAAGTGAAAAGGAGAAACATGTACATCTACTCTTGATACTCACCATGCAGAAAACTTGTGGCGGCGGTAGATGACTTTGGAGCATTTAATATCATCATCAATATTATCATCTCGGAGCGCTGAAAGAAAACCGAATGAATTGTATAACGTACAAATAACGCAAAATGCTCAAAAGTTAATAATTCTCATTTCCCTGCCAAATCTGAACCCGTGTAAATTGCTTGAGAAAGTTTGTTTTTAAAATCGCTTTCTCTTTAGTAATTTTTCTGTTCAAAAGGCGAAATGTTATAACCGGGCAAAATAACTGTGAGAACCTTGTGATAAGTATTCGAAGTGCATTTTCTTATAAGTAAAAACGTGTAGAATATTTCCTGACAAGTTAATAAACTTGACATCCTGTAAACATTAATTTAAATGTACTCTGTAAATTTAAACATTCTATAAATATCTAAATTTAAAGATTTGAATTTCAAAACAATGTAAACAATTCTTCAAGAAAAAGGCTGTTAAGTGTCAGATTTCAGCTGAAAATCCTTCAATAGAATTCTTAAAACTTTCATAATGATTAAGGTTTCGGTTGCAGAAGTCGTCCCTAAATGTAAAATAGGTGAGTCTGTCGCTTTTCAAGGTTATAAAGAACAGGACATTGCAAAACGGTTGGTAGCAGTCAAGTACAAAAATCATAAAAGGTATTCGAACTTTACCTCAGCGTTTTAACTTTTAGTTTCGATAGACTTTGTCTAATATTTTATACATCTTCCTTTAACCACCCCATCGTAGTCTGCGTTAGTTGTATATTGTAAATAAAAATACTGCTGCATTCTAAATAAATAGAAAACAAACGTCGTGAGCATTACTTACATTTACAGTTCATTCTGCAGTCATTGTGAGGACCAGGGGGAGAACACCAATATCTGTCATTGATCTGAAATCAAGAAAGAAAATATAATATTACTCTCGACCGTTGAACGCACAAATGCTTTTACCAAACTAAGATTAAGAACATATTATTATTATTATTACTTTTATTCTCCGTTTATTAGCCACAAGAAACTGTTGTTCACCCTGGGACTGCTTAGCTGTTACCAATAATAAAACAATATAATTAAATAGGATCGACAATAATCTTCGCGGATATCAAAAGACAAATTTGAAGAACATGCTGTTACTTCACGCTGAGGATATTGTAGTTTTAGACATGGGTTACCGAACTGAACGACCATTGCAAAAGAAAAGCGAAAGGCATAATTATCACAGAAAGCACAGGTGGCACTCACTGTCATAGCTGAACCGAACTGTATATAAAATTTATAAAGAGAAATTTTATGTAATCTTATACAGTTGTAAAAACTATTCTTACATATATTTTTAGGAGTTTATAAATACCAAATTTTGATAAATATCTAAGTTAAAAACAGACAAGCACTCAGCAGATTTGCTTGTGCTGTGTACTTTTCAATAGTGAGAGATTAGCGTAGCAGCAGGAGGGACGCTGACCTGACTGTGATACAATGGGTTGGCCAGTTTGAAGCAGTTCGTGTGTACAGAAAAAAAGGGCTGTCCCCAACTGACGGTAACAGGGGACAAAAGCACGCCCACACCTTAGAACGGTTTCGGACTCCATCCAAAGGAAAGACCCAGATCAGAGAGCTCACCATGTTCCAGCTGTAAACAAAGTTCAAACAGGCCGACACGGGAGGCACTCTCGACAATTTCACAGGCGGCATCTCGTAAGGCAGCGTGACGGAAGAGGTAAAGTGAAATGGTCATCCCAAGGATACTTCTTGAGATTGCTTAGCGCCGGGATGTTCTCAACACAAAGAAGGGAGCTCGACCTACCAGACGCGGGTCGGGACGACGTGAAAAAAAAATGAGCAAATGAAATTAAAGATGAAGAGGGAGAGAAAACTATGATTGGATGAAAAATAAGGGAGAGTTGGAAACAAAAACTCTGATGCAGGAAGAAGACGGAGCCAGAGCCCGAAAGTCAGTGTCCCGAAACCTGGAAGGAAAGGATCCGGAGAAAATTCCGGGGAGAGGCGTCAGAGTGGCGGAAAGATAATATTGGGAGTGCGGGTAACGCATACAGAAAGTTCCGAAAAATGATAGTATAGTGGGGAAAATAATAGCAAAAGGCAAAATGGTCAGAGTAAGGAAGGTCGTTCGAGTTATCCACTGAGGGCTAAAAGCAACAGTCCTGGAGAAAGATCCTGTGCGTGGTAGGAACGTCTGAGGTCGAGCAGGGAGCACATCTAGCGAGTCTGCAGTGGTCAAGCCCAGTGAGGAAATAGCGGAAGAAGCAAAAGAAAGAAAACTCATCGAGGTGGTAAAAGGAAAGCAAGTAAGTTTATGTAGAATATTTATTAATAGAAACGGTGTTATAAAGAAATAAACGAAGGAAAAAGTAATGGACAAGACAGTCAGTAAAGAACTGAAACCAGATGAACACTATATTGTAATTGATAGAAATTAGTCACTAACTAGGGAGAAAGAGAGATAGAAAGTGTGTGAGTGTTACTTATCGGTGATTAGAAGTATCTGTAGGTGGTAGATGACTTTCATCAACCGGTGAAATACCACCACTTTGCTTATTGGAGGCTTGAAGTGGTGAAACCCATGTTTAGTCTCTAGAGCTAAGTTTCCGGCATCCCCCTCCCCCCATACTTCTCATCCAACCCATGCACGGTACTTAGTACTATAGGTTTTGATACCTTTCGTGTTTGGGGTTTTCATAAAAAAAAAAAAAAAAAAAAAAAAAAATCTGAAAAATAAGGAAAGCTGTTAAACCTAAAAAAGGTCAAGTTTATGGAATGTATAACTACTAATAACAGTGTATAATATTAATTCAGTAGAACATTCCTCTCTAGAGTATATAGGATGAAGGTGAAACTTAACGGAATTACCCCTTGTATATTAATAATTAGTGGATTGTAAGAAATTGGATATTATGAATTATATAGTGTGTGTAAATATCTTGTATAGATAAGTAAATAAATCTAGTTTGTTTTATCATGAGCTTCATGTGTGAAATTGACACCAAGAATAACCTATAAGTCACGGAAACTATCCGAGCACTGGGAGATAATAACACAAATAAGAGAAAATTAGTATTTCCTCCAACTTGGATCTTCTGATACAAAAACCTTAATGACAAAGGAGTGAGTAAGAAAGGGTGCCGATTAACTGCGCAGCGGATAGCTTGTGGGTCTTGGAAGGGAAGAGAGGAAACCCCCTTTGCTTCAAGAAAGGTTAGAAAAAAATAAATTTCTTAAGCATCGGCCTAATGAAGGTTCCAAGTAGGGATAGAGATTTGTAAAGATAATAAATCTTAGAGTATTGATATCAAAAAATAAAAAAAAAATCATTCTTAGCTCCCCCCACACAGTATTGTGTTTCAGCAGCTTTTATGTATATTATGTTTCAACCGTTTTAAATATATTACACTTCCAAGGAACACTAAAAACTTTCTTGAAAAGCTAAATAAATAATTATTATTTTGATACAGAACATTGTTTGAATAATATATTTTTCAATAACATCTGTAACACGTTCGAACGAACATGTTCAGTCTCGAAAACCTCAAGTAATCAGGGGCTCCAAACACCTAACAAACATTCGCTATGCACAAGAACATTCATTTGCAGAACATGGTCCAGCACTAAAATTGCACCAGACATACAGACGCATGTATATATGCACACATGAAGAAGAGGCACAGCGTACATTTCGACCCCTCAATAGCAAACTAACATTTTCGTCCAACACCAAAAGTTTTCAAATATATAATTGGTAGTATAATTAATAGTGGGTAATGATGTACATAATCAAGTTACATAGCATAACCCAAAATTAGAAGAAAAATAAAAATTAACAAATAACAAAAACATTTCCCATATCACCTTTCTTGCCCTCAAATAGATTGTCCGGTTTTTCTTTGAATTAATTCAAATTATCCACTTCTACGAACCCAGTTGGTAATTTGTTTCGATAATAAATTATGTTCCCGATGAAAGCAAATTTCAGCACATCTATCATGCAACATCCTCCGCAATTTGAGTTTATGCCCCTTGGGTACAGTCTGCACAAGAGGCTTCATCCAAATAGCAATTAGCGTATTCAATCAGATATCCTCGAAGGGTCCTAGTTTCTACATGCTGCAATTTTTAAAATTGAAGTTTTTGCTGTTAAGAGGCCCTTTTGTTCTCTTCACTAATATCATTAACCTGCTCTGCCGAATTCCAACAGATGCAGAACTTTTCTCAAATAGGCGCACAGACCTGTATGCACGACTCATGGACAGGCATAACTATTGTCTCATTCAGCAGGATAATCATCTCCTTATTCTTTCTGGCAAAATTCCTGTAAACCATTGACAAAATCCGAGGATCTTCCTGGAAGTATTTCTGCAGTGCTCAGAGAAGTTTATTCCTGACTGCAAAATTACCCTAGTTTTTTGTTGTTTTTTTTTAATTTTCAACTATTCAAGTATGGCACCACACGGTTGGAACGTTATCTGGGTTTACGGTTTTTGTTTTTCAAACGCATAATAGAATTAAGACATTTTGTGGCATATATTTTATTTCTGTAAATTTTGTATTGTATTGTTGAGTTGTCTGTTTTACTGAAACAAGAACTCGTGTACCCGGGAGGAAATATTGTGCTACCCTAGCCTGAGGAAACCTAACTCAGCCACATTGTGAAAAATCAATCATAAAAATTTGTGACTTCATCCGTACTAAAGTCTTTTCCACCTCAGGTGGAGAGGACGGTGATTCTACCAGCTGGGCTGCTCACGAGTGCTCCATCCATTCCAGTGCCTGACATTTATAAAAACTGGAATTTAATCGATATTTTTCCATCCACCTGCCTAATATTTCTAGATCTTGTTTTCGAAGCACACCCTGATTATTGTCATTAAGCATCCTGCCAATCTATGTGTGCATGTGGTATATCTTATGCAGGGCGTCCTCTGACCGCTAGTTCCCCTCCCCCATTGTAATCTGTGATACTGAACTCTGTAAAATGGCGAGAATTGAGTGTAGTGTTCCGTATGCGCAGTGTGTTGTTCTGTTGTTTTGATGTGTGTGGTCCCTTTGCATAAACCTGTATTTGTGTCTGTAAATTGCATGTGTTCCTGGTCGATTTGCCTGTTTTGCTGTATTTGTCTAGTTTCTTGGGGAAAAAAAACCTTGCTCTCTACACTCGAGACCGACTACCTCAGAAAGGGAGTAAAAAAAGCCCACTAAAGTTCTTTACATCATCGACGGAGTTCGAATCCGAGCATCGTCCACCCGGCGTGTGTAGGACAGTGACGATAACACTGTGGTATCCAGCGCAGACAGCAGAATGGGGGACATTCAGTTCACCAAAAGGATTCCAAGGCACAGCATATGCATCTATTGAATGGCGGCTCCTGGAACCTCCCCCTTATTTCATTGTGGTGATAGCGGAGTTGCCTGTAGGCATAATTTTGTTGAGAAAAGAGTTGGACTTTCTTTAAAAATTAGCGGAACCAATTAAAGATAAATAACCTGAATTTACTAACCAGTGAACTGTTTGCAAGAGAAGGAATTATACAGAAAATTATACATCTTTAAACAAATATTGGTACAAACTGTTTGGGACAGAACAAATTATACAGAGAATTTCAAGAGTTATACAAATACAGAATATGCAAAATTATACAGATACAAAATATACAAAGATGTAGAGAATTAGTGACGTAGTGACGTTCTGAAAGAATTTGGGAATTATGAATGAATTGAAGTTAGTAAATTTTATAGTTATGACTTAATGTAGTGTTGATATAATCATATATTGGAATTAAAATACGTCCTTATATTAATAGCAATATAAGAATTTACAGAAACTTAGGAAAGGGAGTAAGATCATCAACCAAAAAGCAGATAAATGGGACACAACCGTCATCTTAGATAAGAGGGGGTAAGCAAAAAATTCGTCAAATTTTATCAGATAGCGATACATACATGCTAGAAAACGCATACAAAAATTCGAGATTAAAAAATCACAATTAGATAGCATTCTTAGGAAACTAAGAGAAGGGAAAGAAATCGATTTGCATATGTTACAAAACGTAGGGATTAGGAATAATATTCTTCCACACGAAAGGTTTGGATTATCAAGCTACATAAACCAAGTCAACCACTGCGCCAAATTGTTTTCTACAAGAAATCTGCCTTTGCTAATTTATCAACATTTCTTGTCAAATTAGTAGCACCGTTAATGAAATTATTAAAATTCAGGGTATTTAACTCTTATCAAGTGTTTGAACATATTAACAACGTTTTAATATCACACGATATATACTTACATCATACGACGTAGTCTCCCTTTATGCTAATGTTAATGTTTACACTTCAAGAATTATGTTCGTTACTAACAAGAGATTCTTCACTCAAAAACCATATTGACCTCATTATTGATAATATTCTTGACCTCATTATT
Source organism: Mastigoproctus giganteus (assembly GCF_048544385.1). NCBI lineage: Eukaryota > Metazoa > Arthropoda > Arachnida > Uropygi > Thelyphonidae > Mastigoproctus > Mastigoproctus giganteus. The sequence goes on along the minus strand of NC_143585.1, from coordinate 15,287,926 downwards.
GATAATATTCTTGACCTCATATCAGTTTTAATTGAAGCAAGGCAATTTGGGGTTAATGATGATATCTATGAGCAGATATACGGGATCCCAATGGGCTTAGACATTTCAGCCACACTTTCAGAAATATATCTAGCAGCAGTCGAAGATAAAGTACTCCAGCCATTCCCCACTGGGATTAAATTATTTATAAGATATGCTGACGATATTTTATTAATTGGAAATAAACCTGATAGTGATAAACTCCTAAATAAATTTAACTCGGTGCTTAACTGATTAAAATACAAACTAGAATTAGAAAAAGATAATAGAATTATTTTTTAAATCATACTATTAAAGAAACGGAAAGCTAACAAATTGTATTTGTTCTCTCTCCGTTCTGGCTGGACTTACCTGAAATATTCCGTGATCGCGGCTGCCATCTCTGTTTCGAGGTGAGAGAGCTCTCGAATCGAAATTACTTTCGTGTTTCGCCAGGCACACATCTGCAAATCAAACAAAACAAATCCACACTTAGCGAAAAGGAAATGTGAAAAACAAGAGCAAATGTACAAAAAGGCATGAAGTCTTAAACGCACAATTTTTATGGCACAAATATGTATTGTGAAATCCGTGAAGAAAGTATTTTATAAGCGTTCTTTTTTTTTTTCAACTGTGTGTAAGTATTTTTCCGCTTTATTCGAATCTAAGTAACAATTTTGCTGTAACGAATATGATGAATCTAATTTCAATATGCCAAGTTAGAAATGACAAAATATGGCTGAAAATATCTGTTTCAGAATAACGTCACCGTTATTCGCTTCCATACCCTGTCGATTCATTTTTTGTATTCCATACCCTCTCGATTCAGATCAATTTTGGAGGTGTTGGCGGGACCCCCTCCTGACCTACGATTTCTAGTTCACTCCAGAACTATTCAGTCTGGTTTCTAACTTTTCAGTCCACACCTCTTAAGCCGTTCTTCATATGTATATGGGATAGCCCTTTTCACTAATCTGTTCACCATTCTTTGAACCCTCTGCAGAAGTTCTATATTATTTTTTTAAGAGCGGACTTCACAACTGAATAGAACATTCGAAATGCAGTCTAACCATCGTTTTATACAGAGGGAAAGTGACGGCCTTTTCCTACTGGCAAAGATCTTGCAATCACAACTGAAGACCTTGCCGCTTTTTCACACAACATAAAAACTTTACTGTTATCATTACTGTTCATAACCCTTTAGCCTTTTTTTTAGTTGAATCACTTTTAGCGGCTCTCCTCCCCCACCCTCAGTTTATATTTGTCGCCAGGAGTTTTGTTGTTCAAATGCATATAATTAAGAGTATCTTGCTCAAAGAAACATCGAACTGTAGAAAAGAACTTCGATATTTTAAGCGGCAGTGAGCTGTTCAAAATGTTAAGGTAGTTGGCAACGATCATGGATCACCTGAGAACAAAATTGTAAGGCCGTGCCATGAGAAAGAGGTCCAAACCATCACCCTATCTCCGCGAAACTTCATCGTTGACGCAAAGCATTCTGATAGTAGATGTTCTCCAGGTATCCTTCACAGACACAGCCACCTATCTGATGAGAAGAAGGCACAGTGAGATTCACCACTCCATTGAACCGATTTCCACTGTTCTTTGGACTAATTACTGCGTTCGATGCATTATGCAAAACGAGATCGCTGATTGCATTTGGTGATGTTGGGTTATGTATCGCCGCTTTCTCTGAAAAGAGAGCCCTCATGGATTAATTGGAAGGATGCATATCTTGTTCTCTGAGGATATGCAATCCGGATGAATGGCTACTGAGCTCTACGGGAAAATATATCATAACCTATTACCAAAGGGAAAAAAAATACAGTTAATCGAACTCAGGTGAGTGTAGCATTTTTTTCCCGGACACTCGGGTTTTTCGTCCAGAACGCAGAAAATCTACTTCAAAACACATGCAAATTTTCAGCCAGTATACCGGAGCAGTATGGGCTTAGTCGCTGATGCTCCTAAAGCCATACTACAGTAACAACTGAAAACAGAGGATATACGTAGCTCGTTGGTGCATACCCCTGTTCGTGACTTTAACTCCTTGTTCATATTTTTCAGGGATGTCTGACGAGATTACAGATAACCCCTGTTCAACTAGACGCAGCGGTTCCCAACCTTTTTTGACTCGAGACCGCTTTAAACGTAATGTTTTTATGGCGAACCACTAAGCCTATGTTCTATGAAATCGTATAATTTCTGAATTTTTATTAAAAATATTTCCAGCACTACGTTTTTATAAGCGACATTGCGCAATAATAAAAATTATTATTAAGTACCTATACATAGCAATGGTCTTTGAGAATTAAATAAAAAAATTAGTATGGAATACATATTTATTTAACACGATATACTACAAGATGGTAAACTAATTATAAAGAATTGTGGGAGATGTGGTTTTTTTCGTTGGAATTCTTTATATTTAATTTTATTTTTCTTTATTGTTTATTATTAGTAATATTTTGTGGTTTACAGAAACATACCCATGTAAATCTCATCATTTTCATTTATTATATACACAATTTTATGTACAGCCTTAAGAAATTTTATACATCCATTTATATAAAACATTGAAACAGAAGATTTATAGATATTTTATATTAGTAAAATAATAAGAGGAGTTTACCTCAATATAGTATGTAGAACACTTCCGAATGATACCCTCCAGAAATTAAAACGGAAAAAACGAAAAAATCGACAACTTACCGGTACATTAAAGTAAAATATAAATAATTAAAAAAAACAATTTAACACAATTAAAATCAATTTAAAACAATTAAAAATCAAATTAACGCAATTAAAAGAATCTAACGAAAATATTCGAAACGAATTTCCTTCCTTACTTTTCCTTCCTTATTTTCGTTAGATTCTTTTAATTGCGTTAATTTGATTTTTAATTGATTTTGAATTGTGTTAAATTGATTATTTATATTTTACTTTAATGTACAGGTAAGTTGTTGATTTTTTCGTTTTTTCCGTTTTAATTTCTGGAGGGTATCATACGGAAGTGTTCTACGTGCTATATTGAGGTAAACTCCTCTTATTATTTTACTAATATTATTTTCAACGTAGAACATACTGAGTATTACAGCTCTGATTCATACTATCTAAGATATTTTATATCGATTCTCATATATCTATATCCGTTCGATATAATAGAGACTGCATGTATCTACAACATGTTTTGGGTGGCACCTAGATGAAAGTCGAACTCCACCTTGTAATTCTGTGTTAGAAACAGTAAAACTGTCTAAAGGACTGAGAATGTTGTGGCTGAGTGTTTATGTAAAGACACACAAGCACAACCAAGACTTGGTCAGTCGTTTCCTTGCACTTGTCTCTAGGCACGTTTAGGTGGGACCGGTTCTGCTGTCTAGTGCTTATACGCACCAAATTCGCATCCATTTGTAAATCTAAGCAGACGCCATTACAGAATTTTTAGCGCGAACCCCCTGGAACACTTTCACTGACCCCAAGGAGTCGCGAACCACCGGTTTGGAACCGCCGAAGTAGAGTGACCTTCCGTTCTTCGTGCGCATGACCGTTCCGCCGTGTGGACTTTGATGGAACTGTCACGGGTAGATTTCATATTAATACCACCGATGCTCGACTTGGATAATGTAGGCTGTCAGCAGCTGCACGAATCGCACTGTCAGTAATGCCACATGGGGCAACAGAACCCCTCTACAAATCAGTTAATTGGGTTCTACGTGTCATGACAAGAATAACTAACTAACTTGTGTGGCACATACACTACCTTACATACCCGTCTCAGCCACTTGTTTTTCCGTCTATTTTCATTGTCTTCTTCACTGAAGATATTCAGTCCAGATGGGATGGCCAGTGAACTCTACAGGAACAGGTCATAACCTATTACCAAAAGAAAAAATAAATATATAAATAATTTACAGTTCTGTCTCTGAAAACCAAGCGTGATTTAAAATGCGCATTTTAATTTTCCTAATGAGGGGTATTTTTTTAGGATAATAGAACCCTGTTGGATGCTTTTCCCGAATTCTTTCTATCACTTCTGTACTTAAATAACAACATGCATAACATATAGCAATAAAAATAACAAATAAATTCTGACGCTTGTTGGAAATTCAAACTGCATTTTTGGGTATTGGCGAGGCTGCGAAATATGAATAATATTCTTTAAGATTCCAGTGATTTGTGCTCCGTCAATGTACTGCAACTGCATTAACCATGTATCTAATTTAGCTGGCTGTGTTTCTACGAAAATTGTGACACTCTCTTAATTAATATTAAATATGGAAATGTCCGTCTGTTAATCAAGATCCATTCTTAATTGACCACAAATTTCTGGAACTTAACTAACACTCCTCTTGTCCATATTTTCCTTCTCCATTAACAAATTCCTCTTCGTGAATTTTCTGTGAATTTCAAACGGCAGAAATTCTTGTACAAAGTTGAATAGTGCTATCTGTTATGTAAACTCGTACATGGTAAGGGAGTGTTGCCAGTTCTAAAATCTTTCCTGTTGTTCGTTATAAAAATAATAAAAATAGCTCGGCTCATGAATCGTTGGACTCCCAGCTCTTCTGGGAGTCCAACGATTCATGCTTGCCACACAAGATCACTAATTCAACAACAGGCACTACAGGAATTTCATCATCAAAGATACATGACCCTGGCTTTATGACCGTGAAGAGCAATAAAGATTATCTCTCCCTCTCTCTCTCTCTAAAAGGAGAGGCATGTCGACAAAAGCTAGCGCAAAAATAACAGCTAATCAAATATAGTTTACCTATTACCGCCATGCAAAAGATATTTTCTCACAGACTGTACTGGAAGCTTTTCCTCATAACGAACAACTAATGAGATATAAATCTCATCGCCAAAAAGGAAATGGCAACCTACCTGATCGACATAACAATGTCCAACCCCAGCAAGCTACAGAAACCATACGAAGAAGATCAGGAAATACTCAGAACTAAGACGGGAAGTCAAAAAATACTGTGGCATACAGAACAAACAAGTAATTACCATCCCAATCACGATGTCAACTCCCAGTATGGTACTAAAGAACCAGTATAAGAACCTAGCAGGTGTAGGCCGTCCCGAGAATCCAATATGGAACTCCAGAAAGCTGCGATCACGAACACCTGTCGGATAGTAAGAGCAATATAAATATCACTCTTACTATCCTAACTCGATCAATAATAATAAGAATAATAACCGGTGAAAACCACCCACACCATGTACTTGGTACTAGTACTCGCTACTCGGTGGAAAAAAATCGCATAAAGGAGAAAAAGTAATAAAAGGAGAAAAAGTAATAATGATGATAACAATATGTGAGGAATGAAGTCAGGTTTCAAATTACATCTTTCACTTAATGAATTTCCAGCCTAACGATTTCTTTGTCTTCTATTTTGAGAGCATGTCAGACGAACTGAAATTTATTTTTGCCACGCATTCATTCCATTTAAGGATCAAATAATTTAAATTTCTCACTCAGAAAAACAGAGGTAAAGGGAGATAATTCTACTTACAATCAGGTATCAAGGTCCTCTGGATACCGGATGATGCCAATTTCTTCCCTAGCTCGCACGCAGAAAATCTCTTCGCTGATGCAACGATGGCCAATCCGAAAAGACACAACCCGATACACCTCATTTTCATTTTTCTTATTTTGTTCTTCCCCTGTTAGTTCTGTGCTGTCTTCTTGTGATCCATCCTGACACATTCATATTTATATCGCTCGTAAAGTGAATTTCTACTGATCCGTGAAACCATAAAAATGACGTCGTTTTGGAAAATACCCTTTAATGAAATAATCGTGGAAAACCCGGATGGCTGTGCAAACATGGACAGACGGTGAACTGATTCCGCTTGACTGTTATCCAATATTTCGCGAACAAAATTAAAAGCAATTCGAACACGGTAGTTACAATTTTGGGGTAAATATGGAGTGGGGAATAAATATGGAGTTGGGAATATATGTTATCATTCTCCATGAACTTAAGAGCTTTTCTTAAACAGCTTTTTAATTTCGTTAAAACCACGAGGCGTGACCTTGCTTTTAATTTTGTTTTTGTTGAAATGTGAAGATTTCAATGCCCACATACTTCAAGTGGAAGTTTAGAAATTCATAAAATATGATATGAGAATTGTTTAATCAAAATAATTAAATTTAATTCGTACAATTTTAAACCTAAATTGTACGAATTAAATTAGTAGTAGGTACAAATCGTTGCCACTGGATTCCCGTTTTAGTATTACAGCAAACCTTTTGATAATTAGCATTGAAATACCAAATTGCGTATCTATTTGCATTTATGGCTGAATGCCAATATGGGTCCAATCAGTTTCGTTCGTTCAAATCTCTCTAATAGTTCTTTTATTATTTATAATATTTCAACTTAGACAAAGGCAACTGGATGACGCGAAGAATCTCCTGAATGGCGCGAGGAATTTTTATGGGCTTTTTTTTTTGACAATCTATCTGAATTAGTGGGTCTCAAGGGAGGGTTATGTGCTGTTTCTTCTGAAAACTGTGGCTTTTAGTCGATAAACATGAAAATGGACAAGAGAATCACACAGTTTTTAAACACGATATACTGTCGCATTGTGATCTTAATAAGTTTGGAGCTTAACTTTTTAATTTATTAGCTTTGGGGCTTAACACATACAAGTATGTTAGCCGACACACACAGATCATAGCCATTGGCCATGATTATTTCTCTGATATAATACCATAAGTGAAAAGAAAATAATTAATTTAGAAAACAAAATTCGACAGGTAGCTGGAGAGAAAAAGATAAAACATACAACGAAAAATGCATAGCCTTTATCCTTGTTCTCAGGTGAAAGTCGTGGGTTCCATTTTGGTTTTGTCTTCCCAGATTTCGGGGGTTTTCACCAAACAAACATAAGCCATTCAATAATAACCAGTACCTTGACTCATAACAATTTTTGGGTTTATTTTTTTACACAGATTAACGGTATCATAATTTCATGTATTATTATTATTACAATCAGTTTTGTGAAATTGTTCCACTCGTGAACGCCAATATCAAGAGGTTTTTTTTTTATTTCTGGTTACAAAAAATATCAGGGATTATTTTTAAAGAATGATCCAGTTGGCTGAATTGCACGAATGCAGTCTTCTTATTGGAATTCCAACGCTTAGAATAGTAAAATTAGACAAACCGCCTTCGGGACAGGAACAGTTCCTAGCGAGCTACATCGTCTGTGCCAATTTGTGCTTAGAGGCGGGTGATTGTACACAAACAGCACAACCCAACATCACTCAACTCAACATCACTCAACAACATAAAGGTTATAGAAATAAAGTTCCCAAAGTGGTGTAATAAAGAAAACACAAGTGAAGAAAGTCAAAAGTGATTTTATTTTTATTCAAAGTAGACGCCAACTGATTAAATGAACCTAATACGCCGTTCTAGAAGTTTCTGAAAAGTCTCAGTAAAGGCTTCGAAATGGATCTAGCGGTTACGTTTTTCTTTCTGTGCTATAAATCGTGAAATCGCTTTCCTTTGAAGACAGTTTTCCCCTTGCAAAGGAGGAAGAAGAGAAAGAAGTCTGCTGATGCTAGAAGGAGAGAGTGTGGTGTATGATTTATCTGTACCACGCCATGTTAATATCTAACGACCAATTTCGGAGTAGAATGGGTAATGTCGCGCAAAAAGACCTAGCTGTCTTTCTCTCGAAATTGCTGCTTTACCCAGAAAAATGCCTTTCAATAATCTTTGAAGCACTTGTACATAGAAGGTACCATTCATATTTTTTTTTTCAGATACAAATTGGTTTTGAGTCATATTGTGGGGGGGGGGAGGAATTAGAGGAGGACGTCTTTTATTCTTATTTTGTTCTTTGTTTGTTTTTATTTAATGATAATATTAAGTATTTTTTTATTTTGTTCCCTTTTATTTATATAGACCTCTTTTTTCTTATACCTCCACTTACACATCTGACTTAAACTCCACAGGAGAATTTCAGATTCAAGCGAACTTCTCGATTATGTATAATTCCCTTCGGAAAGGCTGAGTGTTCAAAAATAACAAACTCACTAATTAATAAATAACTATGTTTATTCACATATAAATTACAACTGAATTAGATGTCATGTAATATGACATACAAAGTTAAATCAAGGATGCCTTGCATAAATTATTCTTATTCCTGTTTCCCTTCACTAGCTAATCTGAGTTGACCATTATATGAAAACACCTGATTCATTCTTCTTGCCCTAACTAACTCCTAACACTTATACACATTCGCCATACCTATTTCACTTTCTCCTGGACACAATTCTGTTTCATATATTAACAATCAAATATGCTACTTTCATCATTATGCTCTGTGTTCTCACCATTCTATTACAATATACTTGTAGATCAATCTTAACCTTCCTAAAGTCTCTATTTGTTATTATTCTTTCAGATAAACCAACAAATCTTCATCAATAAAAACATTATATTCAAAGTTACTCATAACTCAATTATCTATCCTTAAAACATATTCAGAGTTGCTCATATAACTTGATTATCTATCGTTAAAACATATTCAGAGTCCCTCTTTATAAACCTTACTACCCTTCTAACACATTATAGCTATTTGTACATCAATTTAATCTATTACTCATTCCTTCATTTCCCTTGCATTATACATTAACCCTTTTTTAACATAATAAACTCTGTTAGTATATATAATTTACTTCAGAGATAATTTATCTATCATTTTACTTCTAGTGCTGCTACCCCTTTTTTTTAAATTAATTACTAAATGTTTCACTATCAGTCCTTCCTGTTAACTTAGTGTACTTAATATATCGCTCACCTACTTCTATTTTGTTTCTTTCTTTTCCAGAGAGGTTTCAAGCTTCCATTTTAGGCTCTCCTAATTTCTCAATGCACTGTAGTCTACGTCTGGATAGGGCATCGCTGTGTCTCTTAGGAATTTATGGGCTCGTCTTCGATACTGCTACCTAGCCTATGGTTCAGCTATTCTGGCGGACTCGGGATTACAACTTTACCTTCTCAGCTCACTTATCTGCGCCTTTGCCTTTACCACTGCCCTCAGATGATGGACTTGGGTTATTTCTTTCCTTGGCCTTTATCACTGCCTACAGATGATGGACTAGGGTTATTTTTTCTCCTTACACTACTTATTTTCATGCTGGCCACTTTCACTACCTTGCTATTACAGACAGGTTATTCTCCTTATACTTCAGTCGATTGCACACGGGCCACTACCCTTGCCTTCCGATGACAGACTACTCGACTGTTCTCTTCTATCATGAAACTCCTCTAGCTTTTCTTCCTCCTTTGCAAGGGGAAAACTGTCTTCAAAGGAAAGCGATTTCACGATTTATAGCACAGAAAGAAAAACGTAACCGCTGGATCCATTTCGAAGCCTTTACTGACACTTTTCAGAAACTTCTAGAACGGCGTATGATAGTTGAAAACTGTCAGCTTCAACTATCTGCGAGGGCAACTTGTTTCATCTATCCACTACTCGCTGGCTAAGAGAAAATTTCTTACAATCTAATCTAAACCTCAAACCCTGTAATTTGAATTTATGACCACTAGTTTTTTTTATGGAATTGTTTAGAACAGTGAGAATCCGACCTTCATTAATTTTACCAATCTCTCTCTGGTTTATCTCTTATAACTGTGTAGCATAACTCTCTGAGGTACCTGGTTTGGTTGCCACCGCCTGCAACCCACATAACCGGTGACGTTCCTCATGAGGTCGTTCTTATGTCGATCTCGCAATTCAACTTGACCATCTGTGGACCCTTCCAAGAAGCTCAAGCCGACCGGGCTAGCCAGGTGGGTAAAGTGCCTGCCTGGCAGCCCAAAGGTCGCGGGTTCGAATCCTGCCTCGGGCTTGGATCAAAGTACTGCAAAAACCTTGGGAAGTGCATTATGGCCACAGAAGCCGATGCGCCAACAACTACCAAAAAAAAAATAATAATAATAAAGCTCAACGTTTTTTTTTCAGATGAGATCTCCACACTTAAACACAGTATTCCAAATCTTTCGTAGTGCGCACTCCTACACTGAATATACAGCATCCCTACCGGTCTCCATCTAAATCTAGAAAAATGCGCAGCTAACTGCCTTCCCCTACCCGATTTTCCTCACACTGGATGTGAACGTACCGCGGAATCAAACGTCTGTGAAGAGTGGCTGCCAAATGACGAAATAACATTATCTTTAGCAGAGGCATATGATAAAAGAAAGCAAGTTAATCCAGCATCCAAAATTTTTTTTTTCCTTTCACACATCCATTCGCTCTAAACGTTTGTCCAGTTCTTCCTTGAATTTATTTACGCTATCAACTTCCACAACAACAGATGAAAGTTTGCTCCAACAGTTAACCACCCGCTGGCTAAAAACAAATTTGCGCACATCTATTCTACAACTATGTCTATATCTAATCTATGTCTAATCTATATCTTTCCTTAATTTCAATTTATTCGCCCTCAGGTTAGTAACGTGTGCAAGAGGAAGAAACTAATGAGCTTGATCAAACTATTCAAAGCCTTATACATCTGATTCAGATCGCGTCGCAGGTGCTTAGTCTCCAGACACTGAAATTTGCAGAACTTAAGCCTTTCTTGATAAGAGGTCCCCTCCGTTCTCCTCCTTAATCTTGGACGACAACTGGTTGTGGGCTCCCTTCCGGCGGCTATGAAATGAAATTAACTTGGACTTAACACAGGTTCGGTTTCACCTTTTCTTTTCCCCTGTCATGTTTACTATGCCCCCAAATTAGTAACACAATGTTGTTAATATAAAAGTAGACGCACCATATCTTAATCACTTCCATCGAACAGATCAATAGCGTGTGGAGAGGATATAAAAAAATATTATGAACTGCAATTCACTGAAAACTCTGTGGGGGTTTGGTTTTTGTTTGATTTAATTCGAATTTTGTCTTCAACCCTACTGAAGTTTCACGCCCACACCACATTTCGCAAATCTGATTGCAATTCACAGAAAATTCTAGATTTTGGGGTGTGTAAAGCGGGTGTTAGCAGAACATTAAATACACACATTTATTTACAAAAATTTTCAAACCTTTAATGAACATTATATACAGCATTTACATAGAGGAAACAAATAATTACACAAAAACATACCAATTTCTATATATTTGAACCATAATAAGTACAATACACTACCTCTCTCAAAGAACTATTCTCAATTTAAAAAATTATTAACATGAAATTGTATCAGTTGTGTCTTATTTAATTTGGATCCTCGATGATTACTCAATCATTCTCTTACGTTACCAATTTCTATCGCTTACATCAGTAAACTAATTTCAACTATTATTACTCTTTCTATATATTTTGTTATATCTCTTGGCCCACGAAATTTTTAAAACTGGTATCCTTTTACATCAGTAATATTTACTATAAGTTACTCATTCCACCTTAGTTATTCTCTAACTACCAAGTTATTCATCCCTATTTACTACCCTTCAGTTATTTTAAAATCATTTACATTCATAAAAAAATATCTCAACCTTAGTACTAACTTGCCTAATACAACAGGAATGTTCTTTTTTTAAAAGGATTATTACTCAGTTCCTTACAGAGCTAGGTTATAAGTCCTTGAGTTCAGGATTCAAGGCAAAAACAGAAACAGACTTACGTTCCGGAATGGCCGCTACTTCCAATTTCCTTGCGTCCAGGCTTCCTTCCTGGCAGACGGAATTTCTTCCATTTCTCGGGCACACTATCTTCCAATGCCTGACCAGACTTTTTCACTTTTGGGCACATTGCCTTCCGATGCCGGACCTGGCTTTCTTCCATTTCTTGGGCACACTGCCTTCCAATGCCCTACCAGACTTTCTTTCTTGCACGTTTACCTTAACCTTAAACTTTAATACTGCCTATCACTGGCCTCCGATGCCGGACCAGGCTTTGTTTCTTTCACGTTTTTACTTCTTCATCTTGCTACTACGAGATGTGAACTCCGACCACCAAAACATAGAATTCTACTTCAACCCACGACTCACGACTCTTTCCTTCTTCAGAGAAGTCAGATACAGAATCGACACTTGCTCCAAAACTATCCCCAACTTTACTCTTTCCCTCAAGTTTGGACTGCCTTCCCCAAGGACTCCAACTAATCCCCATACTGTTTAATTTTTTCTTTCCTTCCTATTTGCTAAACATCTCACCCGAGGTGTCTTCCTAGCTCACAAACCAACCCTTCTCTAGATATTTATTTTTCTTTCGATGTGGGAGTATGGCCCTTTTGTGTTGACTGTCACCTGCAAAACATTAATTTTCGTGTTCACACTTTCTCTGCTAAATGTATCTAACTTATCCAAATATCAGTCACTCCGACGTCGTTTTCTTTTGATGCAAACACTGGGCGTCCACTAATTTCCTGTTTACTTCCTAACGGTGGCTTAGATCAAAAGAGACGCCTTCTAATCCCGTTTCACGGTCCTAATGTTCTTACCCTCAACAACACCTTTCACGTCCGTTCTCAAATGGCACCCTCTACTTAGTCCCCCTGTCCCTGTTTGCTCTCTTATATTATTCGAAATTTCTTGTCTCTATTTAGCCAATGTTTTAATTCACAAGCCTAAAACTGCCCATTACTAAATCCAGTGTTCTTCAACCTTTAAACGTATTTACATTAAAACTAAATATCCAATCTTTAACTCAATACACGGGCATTAATGCTAATACTCAATTTCCATCGCCCTTCTTGGATTTATTTTAGCATAACAAATAGTTATATTTTAATTTGTAAGATCTACGTCTTACAAGCGCATATACACTCTCCTCCAATAAACAAAATATTGAGGGCGCACCGTTTATTTTTATAAAATATTAGAATTTTATGAAGTCCCGTCTAATACATAGAGAAAACGACGTTTATTTTAAGCAGAGCTTCCGTTTACTTAAGTGCTGAAGAAGTAGTTGCATATCAAAATTTGGTCTTGAACTCCATGTTGCATGTCCAGGTACTGCTGTTGCTTCCTACAGTTCGTATGGTTTTCGGTTTTGTTGCTCCGCGAAAAAAAAGTCCTATGACTGTACTCCTGACTGTTTTAAAGATCATTAACCGTATTAAAACTGGATTTCAATATTTTCGTTGTTTTTAATGGTTTCTATGGATTTATTGCAAAATTCATAATTTTGCAATAAATCCATAGAAACCATTAAAAACAACGAAAATTTCCTACTACGGTCCATTTTAATGTTTTCATTCTATCCACTACTGCCTTTTTAAATTCCCATTTCCGCGCTTCATCAAACAGACAAAGTTGAACGGGTGCATTCTGAAGAGCTCGGAAAAAATTTTGAAATGGAGCGTAGTAGGAAATGCATTGAAACAGAGTATGATTTGTTGGGCGGAACCGGGGAAGGGGAGGTTCGCCCCAACTCCCCTATACTATCGGCTTAACGCATAAAATATTCTATAAAGGCCAGAATGTGAGTAAAAGGTTGTTTTGTGTTTGTAGGTGTGGGTTACGTTGTTCAAATGTACTCTTGAACCTCAGACAAGAAATTAGGCGGTAAACTCGAGCGAGGGGAAATTGAGAGGAGGGTGTTCTCTCTGGAGACGGTCACATCAAATACTGAAGACGACCGATAGGGTGATGCCCATCTCATCCCCGTGGAGGGAATGTATTAGACAATTTATCACTAAGAAGTCAGGGTAAATTCCATGTGCAGATATCTATATCATTTAAATGTGTTCTATAAGACTCGCTCATCTCATGCCCAGTAGCAGATGCCCTTATTTTTGTCAATAATCCAATTTGTCATTCTCGACTGTATTTTCGCTGAGTTTTGCAATATCTGTTGGAGCAAAATGTTCTTAAAATTACAGCTCATCACTGGTTTCTTTACATACTGCTCATTTTCACTTATCTCTCATTGCATTCTAAAATTAACCTTGCAGCAAAAATCGCACATGCTTTCACTTCGTGGCAAATATTCCAATAATAATTTTAAAATAAACAATGCCTGGCCGCACAGAGAAAAAAAAACAGCCAATTAGCGTCCTTAACGTGAAGGCTATGCTAAAAATCTCTATTGAAATTTCTTTTAAATTATCTAAATTCTATTAACAATACACTGAGGCATGCTTTTTTTTTTATGTATCGAATTTGTTTTATTCATGGCCGAAATAAGAGGTCCCCGCCACTCCTCTCCTCTGTATACCTCTTCGGACTTCTCATCGTGCACACTGCACCCACAAGATGTCCATTTGAGACAAAATGTGGATGGAAGTCAGTGCCAATGAATATCCCTAATACACGATAATGGATTAGTACAAGCTAACATATTATTATCTAATACATAATGACGCGTTATGTATTAGGGGTATAGCATAACATACAGCCCCAAAGTGAAATGATTGAAGTCAACCCAACGCATTGCAACAAAATTAGCTTTCAAAAATAAGGAAAACCAAATCGGTTTAAGCGGCTACGTTAGGAATATAATTATGGAATTTTCCAAGCTGCACATGATCATACGTCATCGTACCCAACTTCTGAAAAGAATTCTCTAACCTAATTTCCCAAGCAACACGCTACACGCGATATATTTACTTATTCACCAATTCGGTGCAGATGGCCGAATTTAACGTCCAAAAGTATTTCGGGGAAAAGTATGCAATTAACTTATTCGACACAGTCGTGTCGTATGCCGAATTCCGAATTCATACCCCTCAACCACTCCGCTCCGAACTGGTATGCCTTCTTTGTATCGTCTGGACACGAATAGGTAGAATTGGCTGAAATCCGAGTCCCAAGGAATAAATCCCAACAGCTACGTAGATTTCTAATCAAAAGATAAACTGATGGTTCTGAAAATGATCAGTTCTTTTTATAATGTTTAATTCTCATTGTGACGTCATTTTCATACCACAAAAAGATGGCCTAAAATTGGAAATAATGAATTTAACGTAATTTATTGTTTTGGCTTCCGGTGATTATTGAATGAATACCTCCATGATTGTTCAGTGGCTTTTAATTTTCAGTATGTGACTGAGCCCATCAGGCGTTGGATATCATGTTATAAAATCTTTGTGGATTTAAACGCTTCTATGGCTGAGGAAGAAAAATAAAAGCTGGAGGGCAACTTCCACCCTATACCAATGGTGAACTTCATAGCTTCTTCATTATGTCTGTACCTTAATATGATTGTGGCGCTACTGGCTGCTTGTTTATGCTGAACGGGTTACTACGTGCTCCTGAATTTTATGTTGAAAGTGTGTTATTGAGTTATTGGATTTTGTATGTGAACCTCTTTTTGACGGATTTGAACTGTGGTGAGGTTCAGTGCATTTTTAACAATATTAGGTCGTATTTAACTACTATACTTTTAAGCATTAGTTTCTTTTGACAGTTAGAACGTTCTTCATTTTAATGTTCAGTTCATTGTTTGCTTAGGATACAGCATAGCGTAAATGTTTAAAATTTTATTTGGCATTAATTTAAAATCCTGATGCTTAGAGACTGACGGACCTTAATTAATGAGAACGACTTTACTGTTCTGTGTGTCAGGGTTTGAATCCGACTTGAAAGCTTAAAAGAAGTGATTTCTGGAAATTTCTGAAATTTCCAAATTTCAGGAATTGACTTTTGATCAATAAGCATAAATGAAAAAAATTAGTGCTACCAAAGATATGTGAGGGAACGATAAATAAACAAATCGGAAATCCACTATTAAAATTCAAGAGCTTCCCAAGTTTGAGCCTTTTGTAGGTAATGATGAGGTAAATACAGTGAATGGGTTTTTTAGCGAACCTGTGGAAGACAGTGACGGATTTTCTAATTCTGATAGTAAGGGTTCCCATAAGATATATAAGAAAATCTTAAAACAACGTAATAAGCTAAAGACTGAAGGGTCCAAATTTAACGGTATTAAGCATACATCATGAACCTCCTTCTGTTGAACGATGCAGTAGTGTTCATTGGGCTATTTCTCTCTCTGGCAGGGCCTTGGAATGTGACTATGGATGTCTTCTCTGCCTCCTCAAGAGGCAGAACCCCTTGGGCTCACATCTGGTGAGTATGGGCTTGACACACCCAGGGTCCTGAGCTGGATATCATCTTTCTTCTCCTTCTTGGTGATTCCTTTCTACTTCTGACTTTTGGTCTTTCTCTCTCTCTCTCAGGGTAACTCGTCAACTTTTCTTTTTTGGCTAGTGCAGCATAAGCCTCTGGCTTCCTTGCGCCATATGTATAATAATAATAATAAACCCTTGAGAATTATGTTATGAGAAGAAGTGGTAGACGGGATTAATGTGACGAAGGAGATAGCTCTGTGGACGCTGCTACTTTGGTTAAGAGTAAATCTCCTGTTTCGGGAAGGAGAGAAAGTACGAACAATAAACGAAAAAAAGATATATGACTAATGTATTAAATGAAGTATTGGTATTTAAGGATAATGATGAAGAAATGAGATAAGTCAACAGGAATATCGAAATGGACTTAAATATTGGCAGTAAATATACGATTCCAGTTGAGGATATTGAAAATTTTAATAATACTGTCAACATTGGCGCCAACGAACATCAGTATGCTTCACACCTCTGGACATGTCGCAAGATTTAGAAGAAAACGGAGTGGATTTTGAACCAGATTTAATCGATTCATAGTTGTTTGATAGAGATGGACTCAATATCCAAAATAAGCAGAAACAAACGCTTAACTTAACGATTTCCATAATGAACCGATCAATGTTGTCATAATTATGAGAAGAAAGTTAAAGGAATTTTTATTTGCTAAAAACCTGGGATCAATAATGATGCTATCTCTCAAATATTTGCTAGATGGGGCTATCTAGAAAGTTTGGCCTTGAAATTGAGGATGGATAATGAACGCTTGAAAGAGAGAAATAGATGTTTAGAGGGGTGTCTAACTGAATAGTTAGTAATAATTACCGGTTTCAGGTTGACTGGAAGCTATACAGTGAGGTTGTTAAAAATGGTGTTAAGGAAAATAGGAAGGATAACATAACTAATTATGCCAGCAATAAAAAGCAGAATAATGGGCTTAGAAATAATGCTATTTGTAACAATGTACTTCTGATGTGGTCTGAGCATGATGAATGTAGAAAAAGCGGTCTTTAAAATAATGGAAAATTTGCTTCAAAGGATACGAATTAGGAGAATGCGAAGACTACCTGACATGGGTATTGCGACTGAGACGGAGTCTGGCAAGAAGCTTGAGGATATTAGGACAAATTACCTCATAAAAAAATTGAAATTGAATATCGCTAAGCCTAAGAAACCTGGTTTAAACATAAAATTTAGTGATGTAATTAAGGATATAAAGAAGATCTGATTAAGGAGTTATATGAAAGAAACCTAATGCGTATGGGTCTATGCAGAGATGACGTCAATGATGAGGTGAAAATACGTTTTTCTAATGAAAACAAAAACAAAAATGGAATTAACTGGATCTTGGAAATATCCTGTGGAGCTAAACGTTTCTTGATAAACAAATACGGATCTTTATTGAATTGATGTCCTACAGGTTTAAGGAATTTCATTTGGTTACCATTTGTTATAATTGTCAGAGGTACGGGCACACTTCGAAGACATGTAGAAGTGATGGGTGGGTTTCCATTAATTGTGGTGTGAATGGTCATAATTTTAAATTCTGTAAAAATTAAAACAAACCTCAGTGTTGTTCCAAATTGTAGTGCGAAAAATAGGTCTGCTCTCATTAGTTTAGAGATAAGAGGTATTGTAAGGACCCGTCCTTACATTAATTAATAAAAATGGTTAAATATTATGAGAATTTAACTGTAATACGAATAGTGGTTTTCTGGTAAAAACAACATCAGTTAAGTAGCACTGGAATTCAAAAATACCTTCCAGTCACTCCTTGTGTAGTTGTAGCTTGTTTGTATGGAAGTTCTTTGACGAGTCAGTGAAAGTAATATACCATGACAAATCCCCCATTAAGACAGAAGCAGATGCACCATAGTAAGGGCCAAGAGTGCTTAAGCTGGCCCTTTTAAAGATTTCACGGTGAAACGCTATTAGAGGTGGGCGACGTCACCAGGTGTGCGCGCGTGAGGTCACGGGAGGAGCTGTGACGCTTCTCAGCTGACCGGAACTTCCGCCTCTCTTTCTAGATTATTCTTGTATGTTCGAGGTCCACGGAAGTTGGGACACAAAGAGTAAGGAAGACCCGCCCACGGAAGAGGAGAGGAGACAAATGAGAACACAGGAAAAAGGATGTGCAGATCTCCTATTGGCCAGGAAGAAAGTAGAGGGCATTTTGAGAGGGAGATTCTGAAAAGGTTTTCGTGGCATTCTGGAAAAGTTTTCGTGAGATTCGGAAGAAGTTTTCGGAGGAGGCTGAAGAAGTTCACGGAGCGGTCTGGAGAATGAATTGAAGGAGTTGGAGAACGATACTAAGCAGAGCAGTAGTCTAATTTGGGTGATAGCTGCAGACCTGAGATAGATGGAAGCAGTGATAGAAATTCTGCATATCCCGACAGCCCGTAGGAATGTTCACCTGTAAACATGGAAGCTGTAGTGAGGAAGAAGGAAGAATCACGCCCTGAGAATCATATAGGCAAAGCCAGTCGAATGAGTGGTCGAACCATTGACCTACTCGAAAACCCCTCTATCCACGGAAGAAGAAATGCTGACCGGTAAAGAGTAGGGTACACTGATTGATTCCAGCCATGCAGCACCCGGTAGGGAAACACCATAAATCACCGAGATCCCCAAATGAGCGCCCCCGCATTCCAGTACCTGAATGACCGATATGAAAGGAAGCCGAGCAGAGAGGGAAGTTCCAGGCCAAACACGTAAGTGCTAGAGAGTTTACCGAAATAGGTGTACTTAATTTATTAAGGAGAGGACTTTAGGAGAAAAATGTGTATATTTAAGTAATGAATATATGAATAAAGGGGTAATGTATTTAAGACGGACGCAGCCTATAATTTGAAGTGAAGCTCCTCATATAAGTGCTTGCTGGAAGGAGAGGGTATGATAGTTAACTGAGAATTGTTTAATGTTGGGAAAGGTTTTTATAATATGTATGAAATTGAAGGTTGAAATTTCAATTTATTATGAGTTGATTTGTGGAGAGTATTTCTGATTTAAGTAGGGGCTAATTAATAAGTGATATTATAAAGGTATAGAGGATTAACTGTTCAGAAGGGTAATGTTAAATTGAATTGATTAATATTTCCTGTTGACCTGATTGCAGAAAGGGTGTCTAATTGAATAAATGCAATTTTTTTACAAATTGAGACACGAACTCTGAAGGTTTTTGTGAGCCAGTTCATGGGCTGGTAGTTGTTGGTTTATTATACAGACTGTTCATAAGAAGAGTGGGAAGAATCTATGTAAAGTGTATGACACGACCTATTGAAGTCCCTGTAAAGAACATGAAGAGACACCATGACATAATGAATAATAATGTGTATTAGAGTAGAATATCTGATGATGAAACAATTGAGTTTGAAAAAGATATTTACACATATAAAGGTTAATGAATTAACAAGTCACCAGCCAAATATAGTTTGACCAAACACTATTGCTAATTTCTGTATGATATGTTAATAAACATTGTTTTATTTTACATTCATGTGTTGGAGTCTGTCATTCCGAAACTCAGCCAATCCGGTGGAAAAATACCTAAAATAATTGGGGTCCCCTTTGGGTCTGGTAATCTTCTGAGAACAAACAAGTCAGATGCTAAGTGGGAGGATTGGACTACGGGGATATACATATAAAAAAGGGGATAAATTATAATAATTAAAATATAAAGAAAAGTAGGGCAACCAAGGAAAACAATAAATACCACAACCCCCACAATTGGCGAGAACCCACCCCACCCCCACAATTGGCGAGCGTAAGCCAGGATAATTCTGCACAACGGAAGGCTGAGTTCAGAACGACAGGAAAATATATATACAGGTATATATACATGCAATCCAGTTGCTGAAACTGATAGAAAAAAATTCAGCTGGCAAGCCAGAAAGCGTAAGTTACAATTATATATGTATTACTGAGTTGATTATTGTTGAATGAATTTTAGATGGAACAGGTAAATAACGGTGGATTTTAGAGACAAGTATTGATTTAGCGTTGAACTGGAAATTATTATTTATGTACAATTGAATTAATTAGTGAGACTTATTGGGTGTTGAAATTTTACTAATTGATTATTGATCAAGCAGGTAAATGTTAATGGTAAATTGAATTAGATTATCTAATATAGTTAAAGAATTGTAGAAAGATTAATCAGCAGACATATTAATTAGTTAAAGTTGATAGCTAGAGATTAATAGATATAAAATAAAAATGCCAAGAAAAGGTAGGAAACGTGGCGAGGACTGCGAAAATTTTGGGGGCCACAGTGACGAACATGAAGGCCAAGAAAAACCAGAGGTGAGAATGGTAAGCGGGGTAGCAAAGGGGTCAGGACAAATCAAATACAGCAAGTATTTGAAACCATTTAAGGGGGAATCAGGTGAAAGAGTGGAAAAATTTATTAATAAGTTAAAGCTAATTAAGGATAAGGAAGAGTTAAGCGATATGGATGTCATAACTATAGGGGAATTTAAACTAGAAGGACAGGCATTAGAAAAATACAGGCAGGCTACAGTGGCAGAAGAAATAGTAACGCTCCACAGATTCACTGAGCCATTAAGAAAATTATTTGGGAAAAAGAATGACTTGTTAACAAGCGTAGGAAAATTGGGGGGATACACGCAAACCACTCGCGAAACAGTAAGCGAATTCCACCAGCGCCTCCTAAATTTAAAACTAAACACAGAAACATCGGAATCGGAGAAACAGGCATTCGAAAAAATACTAACTGGGCAGTTCATCACAGGGCTCAGGCACAATTTTAAAAAAGAAGTACTAAGAAAAAACCCTGAAACATTAACAGAAGCGTACACACACTCATTAGAGGAAGAAAGACTCGAGAACTTTAGCAGAAATACGGGGGGCAAGGGAAATAAACGCAACGACCGTTAGAAAGCAGCCTGAAACAGGAAAGGTATCAAGGTAATGGGGAAGCGAAATCGAAGGGTTAGCTAAACATTTAAATAGCATCGAAAGAAAGATGGAGTGGATGATGGAAAGGCTCTCCTTAAGCAATGATGCTAGAGAAAATCAGCAACAAACGGAAGTGAAACAAAGATTGGGTACAGTTTCACGAACAAACGAGGGGGGAGACAAGAACGGCGGTCGAAAATGGTGTTATAAGTGCCAGAACTCAGACCATTGGACCCGCTACTGCAAAGTGAAACAGGGTGCTAAAGAAAGCTGGGAAAGGGAAGAGTATTGGGAACGAGACAGGTACCCACACGTAAAAAACCCCAGAAACATGGACAAGCACAGGGAGGAAAGGCATTGCGCTAAACAAGGGGGGTACCGGAATGAACAAGAGCGCATTAACAATGCCGTCGCCAAGAGACATGGATCTTTTAGACATGCCTGCTGCGGGAGGCCATCATTACACTTAAACACCGCCAAAGGAAAGGCCATATCTTTAGGTGCGGTAAGTGAAAATGGCAGTAGAAACGACCTATTATATGTGAGAGGCAGCTTAGGAGGGGTACCAGGTAAGTTTCTGGTGGACACAGGAGCCTCGAGGTCTATTTTAATGTGGGACTACCTCATTAGGTACTGCAAAAGGCCGAATAAGGGAGATATAAGATGTTGCCGTGATTTCCTTGTGGAGGGGGTAGGTGCTGAAGAAATTCACACCGATTATATTGTCAGAGACAAGGTAAGAATACAGGGGTGTGATAACTTGGTGGCCCATTCATATTTTGTGGCAAACAGAATAAACAGTCATCGACACGACACAATACTAGGCACGGACCTACTAAGGAAATTAAGAGCCAAGATAGATGTGAGAAATGGCCGCATTACCTTCGGCAGTAATACCCAGGCGAGTCCAAAGGTAGACAGGAGGCGAAAGGCTGGCGGCAGAGCCCAGTATGAGCCAGAGAAAGGGGAAACTCCAAAGGAAGCTAGTGGGAAAGAATTAGAAGGGTGTAAGGCGAGCACAGATAATAAAATCCTGGTTACACAAAACAAATGGGAATTAAATAAGAACACCAAAACAAATAGGAATAATGAGGGGAAGTGCCAAGAGAAGGGGAGGGTGTTACACGTGGGAGTTTTGGAAACGAGAGAAAGGGTCGGTTTACATTCGGGAGAGAAAACACAGGAAGGGGGAGAGAATGGCTGTGATGAGAAGGATCGCAAATTAAATGGAGCAACAGAAACTAAAGGAATCGAAGGATTAGGAAATTACAGAACTGAAGCTTCCAGTGAGGAGAAGGCACACAAACTGAAGGAAATAAACAGGATGCAGCAAATGTATCTAGGAGCAGTATTCGACGAAAATATGGGATGGGAGTAGTTAATGAAGCTTAATATAAGTTTAAGTAATGTCTGGTATATAAGTGTAATTAGAAAATATAGGAAGGCAATTAGAGGAGATTGGCTGTCGATAAAGTGGATCTGGGATAAGGTCATATCCGTCTGAGGACAGAAAAGAAAAAAATTTATATATGGAATATAAATTTTTTTAGGGGAAGAGGAATGCTATGTAAGGACCCGTCCTTACATTAATTAGTAAAAATGGTTAAATATTATGAGAATTTAACTGTAATACGAATAGTGGTTTTCTGGTAAAAACAACATCAGTTAAGTAGCACTGGAATTCAAAAATACCTTCCAGTCACTCCTTGTGTAGTTGTAGCTTGTTTGTATGGAAGTTCTTTGACGAGTCAGTGAAAGTAATATACCATGACAAATCCCCCATTAAGACAGAAGCAGATGCACCATAGTAAGGGCCAAGAGTGCTTAAGCTGGCCCTTTTAAAGATTTCACGGTGAAACGCTATTAGAGGTGGGCGACGTCACCAGGTGTGCGCGCGTGAGGTCACGGGAGGAGCTGTGACGCTTCTCAGCTGACCGGAACTTCCGCCTCTCTTTCTAGATTGTTCTCGTATGTTCGAGGTCCACGGAAGTTGGGACACAAAGAGTAAGGAAGACCCGCCCACGGAAGAGGAGAGGAGACAAATGAGAACACAGGAAAAAGGATGTGCAGATCTCCTATTGGCCAGGAAGAAAGTAGAGGGAATTTTGAGAGGGAGATTCTGAAAAGGTTTTCGTGGCATTCTGGAAAAGTTTTCGTGAGATTCGGAAGAAGTTTTCGGAGGAGGATGAAGAAGTTCACGGAGCGGTCTGGAGAATGAATTGAAGGAGTTGGAGAACGATACTAAGCAGAGCAGTAGTCTAATTTGGGTGATAGCTGCAGACCTGAGATAGATGGAAGCAGTGATAGAAATTCTGCATATCCCGACAGCCCGTAGGAATGTTCACCTGTAAACATGGAAGCTGTAGTGAGGAAGAAGGAAGAATCACGCCCTGAGAATCATATAGGCAAAGCCAGTCGAATGAGTGGTCGAACCATTGACCTACTCGAAAACCCCTCTATCCACGGAAGAAGAAATGCTGACCGGTAAAGAGTAGGGTACACTGATTGATTCCAGCCGTGCAGTACCCGGTAGGGAAACACCATAAATCACCGAGATCCCCAAATGAGCGCCCCCGCATTCCAGTACCTGAATGACCGATATGAAAGGAAGCCGAGCAGAGAGGGAAGTTCCAGGCCAAACACGTAAGTGCTAGAGAGTTTACCGAAATAGGTGTACTTAATTTATTAAGGAGAGGACCTTAGGAGAAAAATGTGTATATTTAAGTAATGAATATATGAATAAGGGGTAATGTATTTAAGACGGACGCAGCCTATAATTTGAAGTGAAGCTCCTCATATAAGTGCTTGCTGGAAGGAGAGGGTATGATAGTTAACTGAGAATTGTTTAATGTTGGGAAAGGTTTTTATAATATGTATGAAATTGAAGGTTGAAATTTCAATTTATTATGAGTTGATTTGTGGAGAGTATTTCTGATTTAGGTAGGGGCTAATTAATAAGTGATATTATAAAGGTATAGAGGATTAACTGTTCAGAAGGGTAATGTTAAATTGAATTGATTAATATTTCCTGTTGACCTTATTGCAGAAAGGGTGTCTAATTGAATAAATGCAATTTTTTTACAAATTGAGACGCGAACTCTGAAGGTTTTTGTGAGCCAGTTCATTGGCTGGTAGTTGTTGGTTTATTATACAGACTGTTCATAAGAAGAGTGGGAAGAATCTATGTAAAGTGTATGACACGACCTATTGAAGTCCCTGTAAAGAACATGAAGAGACACCATGACATAATGAATAATAATGTGTATTAGAGTAGAATATCTGATGATGAAACAATTGAGTTTGAACAAGATATTTACACATATAAAGGTTAATGAATTAACAAGTCACCAGCCAAATATAGTTTGACCAAACACTATTGCTAATTTCTGTATGATATGTTAATAAACATTGTTTTATTTTACATTCATGTGTTGGAGTCTGTCATTCCGAAACTCAGCTAATCCGGTGGAAAAATACCTAAAATAATTGGGGTCCCCTTTGTGTCTGGTAATCTTCTGAGAACAAACAAGTCAGATGCTAAGTGGGAGGATTGGACTACGGGGATATACATATTAAAAAGGGGATAAATTATAATAATTAAAATATAAAGAAAAGTAGGGCAACCAAGAAAAGCAATAATACCCACAATCCCCACATAACCAAGACCACCCCCACAGTATCTTTAATACATATTTGCACTGAAAGTCACTAAGATAAGAATGTATTCTGCGGTTTACGGTAATGATCAATAGCACCCGTAGAAATAATACGTACGGCAAAATCAAGGTGCTCCAAATTAATGAGCAGCGTTCAAGATCTGTTGTAGATGAACTAAGATTAGTCTTTGAACATGAAACGATTGACATTGTTTCTGTTCAGGAATCTTATGTTATAGAGGTCAGCTACCTGAATATCTCAACTCCATTAGAATTGTCTCAAAAAGTGTGACATATATGGGCTGCTATACTAATTTTCAGCTCTCATCTGGTTGTGACCAGAATTTATTCCTTCTGTACATCGCTTGCAGTCTGTGTTGGTATTGAAGCTAATTTTTCATTATATGTATGTGCTGTCAGCCTGATGCAGGCCTCCATTTAGCTCTTAGCTATTTGGAAGAGGCGTCATTCAGATTGAACGGTAGAAAGGAGATTATCTGTTCGGATTCAAATGCTAAAAATCTTTTATGGCATTCTCGATTTACGAATGACCTGAGGCAGGTTATTGGAAGAGCTGATATCCTCATCTAACCTGGAGATCCTTAAAAAGCCTGGTAATGAACCAACGTTTTGGGCTATTAATGGTGAGTTGTTATTAATGGTGAGTCTAACATAGATATAACGTTAACCACTGGTACGGGCTTCAGTTTCATATCTAATTGGCAAGTTAAACCAGATTGGATTAACTGTGATCACATAGCGATTGTTTTCAATTTAATCTGTGCTAAAAGTTGTTTTATTGAGCTTCATTCGTTATAACTTCGAAGATTCGCAATTAAGGAGCTGAATATTTGGTGAAACGTCGTTAACTCAGTTGGATAGGATTAATGCATTTGATTTGGTTAAATTATTACAAGGGAAGTTATTTGATGCCTTGAGGGAGTCAATGAAATTAAAACAAAGTAAATGTCCTCTAGTGCAGTGGTGGTCCTCTAATCTTACCGATTTTCGGATCAGTGGTGTATTCGGACCGGAAAGACGTTCCAGTACTTTTTCCTAAATATCATAATAGAAAATCATTAAATTTATCCACCTAATATTATGAAACAATGGCATTATCAAAGGGGAGGGAGAAATATCTATTTTATCCATTTCCATTAAAAATAAATATTAATAGTAATCGTTAAAATTAATAGATTTCTTTAAAAATTTATTTAAAAACAAAAATATAAATTTCGCAATGAAACTTGAACGTTTCTTAGTAAAGTACAATGTGTTAGATAAAGAGATCCATCGAATGAAATATTCTGTGAAGCGTGCGAACGCTGCAATTTGATTAGCCATGAGCTGAACGCTAGAACTGATTGTTCTATGAACCGTGAGTCTGAAGTCTGATTCAGTTACTGTACAGTCTATGTGGCGTTACTGTCATATAGTCTTCTAGTGAACCATCGTTCTGGTACTATTTTTTTACGACGAGCATTCAAGTACTATTTTTTAAGAAATGCACCTCTGCTTCGGATGGAGGTCAACAGGTCACATAATAAGTTCCAATGTCAGAAACTGTGAGATAATAATGAACCTACTTCTAGGTTGAAAACAGAGTATCAATTAATCAAAATAATATATTCCCGTTTAATAGCTAAAAGGAAATTTGATATAGGGAAAAACTTGGTGCAAACAGTTGGTAATCAAGATCCATGGGTTATTGTTTATAATTTGTGACAAATGGGCCTGGAGTACTGTGGTCCATAGTTTCAAGTACATATATATATACACAGTTATGCCCAGTTAATTTATTAAAGTACAAATAAAATAAAATATAAGTACAAAATTCAGTAGCTTTCGGAACACGTGTCCCTTTATCAACTGACAAATTTGAATACATTACAAGCAAATGTGGCACGTTACTCATGCGTCATTGTTGTAGCACGGACGTGTGCTGCCTTGTGCCAGTGATCATCCATCAATAAAACGGTTGTCTCTAGGATGGGATGTATACGCATGCCTTTCTGGCGATTTAATGCCTTAGGGTTGTTTATTATGTTTAGTGATTCTAGCCATAGGCGGTGGCGAAAGTGTCGCGCGTGGTCCACTATCTCAAAGTCGCCCTTGGGGTCAAGATCGTGGTTGGTAGCCCAAAAATGTTCTGCAAGCACGGACTGGTACGTTTCGGCAAGCCGGATTGCTCTGTCGTGTTCCGTGAGGCGATCCTGGAGACGTCTCGATGTCTCACCTACGTAGCAACTGTTACAGGCCCTACAGGTGATACGGTACACTACATTGCTGCGTAAGACAGGTGTGATAGGGGTCTTCACGCTGGAGACAAATTAACGTAGGCTCTTACCGGGTAATTGCACACATTTGATGTTGTAACTTCTCAGGATCTTCGAGATACGTCCTGACACTCCTGGATAGTACGGAATGTAGGCAGCCGATATGCCGACTTGCTTCGGAGGTCTTGGGTTGGAAGTAAGTTCTTCTGCCTGTAACAAGCATCTGTTAAGTACATGGGATGGATAACTGCATCTGGTTAGGTCCGCCTTCACATGGGAGATCTCGTTACGTCTAATTGTGTCGGTGCTGGAATGGCTCCAGGCCCTGGAGAATAGGGTGCAGGCAGTGCTATTGAGATGGCTTGGAGCGTGGCCGGACCCGTAGTTGGTGAATTGACCGCACCACATGGGTTTGCGGTATACTGAGGTCTCTAGACTTGGGCCTACGCGATGCACTAGCACGTCCAGAAACGGGAGCAAACCGTCCACCTCTGATTCTACGGTAAACTTGATGAAATTGGATAGAGAGTTGAGGTGTTCTAGTAGTACCGTTTCAGAACCACGTGGTATTATGGTAAAAATATCGTCGACGTATCTACACCACGTTGTAATAGGTGTAGGTGGGTTCTGGTGTATCTGCTCCTCCAGATCTTCCATGGCGATGTTAGCTACTACGGAACTGACAGGGGCACCCATAGCAGTGCCATGTACTTGTTTGTAGAGTGAGTCTTCAAAGGTGAAGATGCTGCTAGAGAGGCATAGGTTGAGGGCGGTACAGATGTCATCAGTGGATAGTGACGTCCTGGATTGGAGGCTTAAGTCGCTCTCAAGGAGCCTTCTGGCGCAGTGCACGGCCTGTTGGATGGGAATCGAGGTGAATAAAGAAACCACGTCAAATGATGCCATGACAGAGTTGTCAGGGATTGAAATGTCTTTAATGATGTTAATAAATTCACTGCTGTTCTTAATGGTGTGAGATGTATTACCTATAAGAGGCGAGAGGAGGCTCGCGATGTGTTTGGACAGTTCATACGTTGGGGCACTGCAGCAAGACACTATAGGTCTGAGAGGAATACCCGGTTTATGGATCTTTGGTAATCCGTAGAATTGCGGTAGTTGGCAGCCAGTAGCACATAGAAGATGGTGAGTCGCGGTCGGGATCTTCTTATCTTTAAGCCATGCGTGGACAAGTTTATTAACATTTGCTTCCAGACGTTTCAAGACTTTAACGGGAGGATCAGGTAGAGGTTCATATATGTTCGGATCGAGTAATAGGGCCAAGGCTTTCTCTCGGTAGGCTGATCGGTCCAGCACAACAGTCCGGCGCCCTTTATTCGCAGGAAGTACAACGATGGAGTTGCAACATCTGCAAGGTAAGGTCTCGCCTATCGTATTTACAAACCTTATACATACCATCTGCCATCGGGCTAGTCAGACCTCGGATACCTACCGTTTACGCCAGCAGCGCAAGTTCATAAACTTAAGCATAGAAGCTAACTCCTTAAAGGCGAACACTCATTCAGGCGACACGACTTCTTTCATCTTGAATCTAAGTAAAAAACAACTGTCCAACGAGCAGCTGAGTGTTTTATCAAAAGGTATGAAATTCGCCGTTATACCATCGAAACCTCCCATCACACAGCTCGCTATGGGTATAGAAGCCAGTATTACCAACCTTCCCGAAGAAACTGCCAACGAGATCCGATTCAAGACTGCCGCAGTCCTCCGCAACACTCGAAAAAACGTACTCAAACCTCAACCACCGCCAGCGTGCCGCCCTGTCATCTATAAGAAAAGACAACTCCATCGTTGTACTTCCTGCGGACAAAGGGCGCCGGACTGTTGTGCTGGACTGATCAGCCTACCGAGAGAAAGCCTTGGCCCTATCACTCGATCCTAACGTATATGAACCTCTACCTGATCCTCCCGTTAAAATCTTGAAACGTCTGGAAGCAAATGTTAATAAACTTGTCCACGCATGGCTTAAAGATAAGAAGATCCCGACCGCGACTCACCATCTTCTACGTGCTACTGGCTGCCAACTACCGCAATTCTATGGATTACCAAAGATCCATAAACCGGGTATTCCTCTCAGACCTATAGTGTCTTGCTGCAGTGCCCCAACGTATGAACTGTCCAAACACATCGCGAGCCTCCTCTCGCCTCTTATAGGTAATACATCTCACACCATGAAGAACAGCAGTGAATTTATTAACATCATTAAAGACATTTCAATCCCTGACAACTCTGTCATGGCATCATTTGACGTGGTTTCTTTATTCACCTCGATTCCCATCCAACAGGCCGTGCACTGCGCCAGAAGGCTCCTTGAGAGCGACTTAAGCCTCCAATCCAGGACGTCACTATCCACTGATGACATCTGTACCACCCTCAACCTATGCCTCTCTAGCAGCATCTTCACCTTTGAAGACTCACTCTACAAACAAGTACATGGCACTGCTATGGGTGCCCCTGTCAGTTCCGTAGTAGCTAACATCGCCATGGAAGATCTGGAGGAGCAGATACACCAGAACCCACCTACACCTATTACAACGTGGTGTAGATACGTCGACGATATTTTTACCATAATACCACGTGGTTCTGAAACGGTACTACTAGAACACCTCAACTCTCTATCCAATTTCATCAAGTTTACCGTAGAATCAGAGGTGGATGGTTCGCTCCCGTTTCTGGACATGCTAGTGCATCGCGTAGGCCCAAGTCTAGAGACCTCAGTATACCGCAAACCCATGTGGTGCGGTCAATTCACCAACTACGGGTCCGGCCACGCTCCAAGCCATCTCAATAGCACTGCCCGCACCCTGTTCTCCAGGGCCTGGAGCCATTCCAGCACCGACACAATTAGACGTAACGAGATCTCCCGTGTGAAGGCGGACCTAACCAGATGCGGTTATCCATCCCATGTACTAAACAGATGCTTGTTACAGGCACAAGAACTTACTTCCAACCCAAGACCTCCGAAGCAAGTCGGCATATCATCCGCCTACATTCCGTACT
The DNA here is from genome assembly GCF_048544385.1 of Mastigoproctus giganteus. Classification (NCBI taxonomy): domain Eukaryota; kingdom Metazoa; phylum Arthropoda; class Arachnida; order Uropygi; family Thelyphonidae; genus Mastigoproctus; species Mastigoproctus giganteus. The sequence continues at coordinate 15,257,941 of NC_143585.1, read as the reverse complement.
ATCCAGGAGTGTCAGGACGTATCTCGAAGATCCTGAGAAGTTACAACATCAAATGTGTGCAATTACCCGGTAAGAGCCTACGTTCACTTGTCTCCAGCGTGAAGACCCCTGTCACACCTGTCTTACACAGCAATGTAGTGTACCGTATCGCCTGTAGGGCCTGTAACAGTTGCTACGTAGGTGAGACATCGAGACGTCTCCAGGATCGCCTCACGGAACACGACAGAGCAATCCGGCTTGCCGAAACTGACCAGTCCGTGCTTGCAGAACATTTTTGGGCTACCAACCACGATCTTGACCCCAAGCGCGACTTTGAGATAGTGGACCACGCACGACACTTTCGCCACCGCCTATGGCTAGAGTCACTAAACATAATGAACAACCCTAAGGCATTAAATCGCCAGAAAGGCATGCGTATACATCCCATCCTAGAGACAACCGTTTTATTGATGGATGATCACTGGCGCAAGGCAGCACACATCCGTGCTACAACAATGGCGCATGAGTAACGTGCCACACTTTGCTTGTAATGTATTCAAATTTGTCAGTTGATAAAGGGACACGTGTTCCGAAAGCTACTGAATTTTGTACTTATATTTTATTTTATTTGTACTTTAATAAATTAACTGGGCATAACTGTGTATATATATATGTATTTATAATTTGTGTTTGCACTAATTAAGGCCATCTGAGGATGTAATCATTTCTATGTGTTGTGGAGATTCTGAAACTGTAGATTGTTTCGGCAGTATTACTGTCATTCTTGATCACCTCGTCAATATGGATGAGGTGGAATATTCTGATAGTATTGGTCGGTTAGATTGTGGTTGTGTTAGTGATATTCAAGAGGAACTATTTTCAATGAAAAATCTTAATTCAGCTGTTAACAAAATTCGTAATAACGAGTGTCCTGGTATGAACCACATTGAAGGGGAAGTTACTAAGTGTTTCTTCGAAATGTTTTCTGAGCATCTTCTTGTTTTCAACAAATGCCTGGTTGAAGGAATTTTTCCCTCACCTTGGAATGATGCTCTTCTTAAGATCATAAAGTGATCTGTAAGATATAAAATCTTACAAGTAAAATATTTTATACAAAAGTGAGATTAATTTAAAGTAAAGCTTCTGATATAGCAATATGGGGCAGCAAAACATTACTAGTCACGAATATTATTTAGCTAATGGGTCACTCTCTAGGGTTTAATTAGACAAGGTAATAAAGAAGGGAGCGATAAGCTTGACAAAGGCTAGTGGTAATAGGGGGTGCACTTCAGCTCCCAGCACACAGGAATAAAGGAAAAACAATGGAAACAGGTAGCAGTGGCTATTGGCGAGTACGTGTGTATAATTATAGCCCGGAAAGAACAATAGGGCAAAGGACCGAGTTTGTGGGGACATTCCTTTGATCGGTGACATCTGGAGAAGAGACGGGTAGTAAATACGGGACAAATGCTCGGGTGAGATTTAAGGCTGGCATTTGGCTGTCGGTGATAGCAAGTTTTGGGAATTAGGAAGAAAAAGTGTTAAGTGAAACAGAAAGATGGCGGCGAACTTCAAAGCAGCGGACTGCCTGGGAAAATTTACAAATTTCTTAAAATGAGGAGTTGGATAGAGCACTGAAGAGACAGCTTGAGCAAAATTAAAATGGGTGAATAGGACAGAGTGAAAGTTTGATAAAATGAGAAGATTGGTTAAGACTGAGAATTAGGGCTGCCTGACATATAGGGGCAGTACGTAATTTAGATGAATAAAAAGTGAGTGAAAGGGGGAAGACACAAGACAGTTGAGATTTTGTCGATGTTTGTGGAAATGGGTTAAAATAGACAGACAGTTGAGTTTTCGTCGATGTAAGTAAAAAATGAGTTAGGAGATGACAGTTGAGGGTTTTGCCGAAGTAGAAAATATGTGTTAGTAACATTGACAGTTGAGTTTTGACATGTTAGAATATATGGAGTGTAAGGAGAGTAAGCCTGTCCGTCATTCGAAGGCAATGGAAGTGGCCGAACACAGAAAGTCTAATCCGTCATGGAGGGAGGCATGTGTAGTGGCCCGAATGCAAAGGAGCGCTGTGAAATATTTTTTGGTGAACGAGTTTTAATTAAAAGGTGTAGCAGAGAAGCAAGGGTAGCACCCTATGAGCTTCCTCCTTGTGAATTTTTTTTTTTAAAGTGTAGAGACGAAAGTAATGGAGAAAGTAAAGGAGTGGAATGATAGAAATCAGCGAAGGCAAAGGTGCCTGGAAAACGAAGAAGCCTCTTTTGATGAAGACATTGAGTTCTGATATCCCAGACGGTAGGAAACAGCCCCTGTATCGAAACTAACAGGTGGTGAGGGCAAAGTGCCAGCCCTATTAGACGGTGCGAAGCCGAAAAATTAGTAGCCCGATCAGGATGGAGAAAGGACGCCAGACCCATGCAGTCAAGAGTTCCGGAAAATTATCTGTAGCAGATTCAGGAAAAAGCAGATGAAGGAGGAGATCCTCAGAAGGTAGCCTGAGAGCCTAAAATAGAAGCGTGAAACCTCCCCGGAAAAGAAAAGGAACAAAATAGATGTAGGTGAGCAATATATTAAATACTCTAAATTAACAAGGACTGTTAGTGAAATAGTATAGTAATTAATTAAAAGGGGGTAGCACTAGAAAGTAAAATGAAAGATAAGTTATCTCTAAAGTAGATATCCTAACAGAGTTTATTATGTTAAAAAGGAGGGTTAATGTATAATGAAAGGGAAACGAAGGAATGAGTAAAAGACGAAATTGATGTACAAATAGCTATAATGTGTTAGAAGGGTAGTAAAGTTTATAAAGAGGGATTCTGAATAAGTTTTAATGATAGATAATTGAGTTATATGAGCAACTCTGAATATAGTGTTTAATTGATGAAGATTTGTTGGTTTATCAGAAAAACTAATAACAAATAGAGACTTTAGGAAGGTTAAGATTGGTCTACAAGTATATTGTAACAGAGCGGTGAGAACACAGAGCTGAATGATGAAAGTAGCATATTGATTGTTAATATATGAAACAGAACTGTATCCAGGAGTACGTGAAATAGGTATAGTGAATGTGTATAAGTGTTAGGAGTTAGTTAGGGCAAGAAGAATGAATCAAGTGTTTTCATATAATGGTCAACTCAGATTAGCTAGTGAAGGGAAACAGGAATAAGAATAATATATGCTAAGTACCTCTGATATTAACTTTATATGTCATATCACATGCTATCTAGTTCAGTTGTATCTCATGTTGTATATTTATATGTAAATAAACTATGTTATGTTATATATTAATGTGTGTGTTGTTTGTCATTCTTGAACACTCAGCCTTTCGAAGGGAATTATACATAGTTGAGAAGTTCCCTTCAATCTGGAATTCTCCTGTTTCAGATGTTTAAGTGGGGCTATAAGAAAAAAGAGGTCTATATAGTTATAAGGGAACAAAACAAAATAAGGAATCTTTAATAACATTGTTATCTATATCCAAATAAAATTAAAGTAAAGATAAAGACCATTCCTCTAATTGTCCCCTCCCACAGATCTTAAGAATAAATCTTCATAAATGATCTTAAGATCATTTCGGAAGTTTTAAAATTATATCAGAAAAATAGGTTCTAAATCTATGCAGTTAACAGAACCAACAAAATGTGTATTAACAAAATTACGTAAAAAGGAACGCATTAACTAATAAGTTGTTTTTAGCGTTTATTAGGAATTAAAATGTTTAACACCAAAAGGATATAATCAAAATTACATAAATATATATATATATAGCTCTTTATTGTTTGGTTAGACCGTTTATTCAGAATATAGAGGATTACATGTTGTTTATGACGTTTCGGATTTTTCGAGGAATTCCATCTACTGGGCACACGGGAATACACTCGTGTTCACCACGTTTACAAGCCGGTTGATTCTTTGTTCATGAAATCTAAAAACACTGATTCTGAATAAACAAATGTCATTGGACTTAGCCCGGATCAGCACCAGATGAGGGTCGCTGGTCTCATCACTGAAGCTGCCAACACCTCTATTAAAAAGAAAAGCCCAACCCCGGGGGCTGTACCCTGGTGGCCTCCAGAGCTACAGAGGCTTAGGCAGGAGGTGCACATGAGAATGAAACTCTTCCAGCGCCCAAGGCGCTCCCAACTGGCAGCGGAGGTGGAGGCACTAAGACAGAACTTCCGAGATGCAAGAAACCTGTACACGGCAACCATACGCCAGCGTAAGATGCGCAGTTGGGAACACCTTGTTTCTACCCCTGGGAATGGTAACCCCTTGTTTCTACCACTGGGAATGATAACCCGTGGGGTGTGGTATACAGAGTAACCACAAACAAACTCCCCAGGTTTGAGACCATACCAGCGACGAGGACACGGCAGGGTACATATACCCGGACCTGGCAGGAAACAATTATTAACATCATGGTACCATGTTTCAAGACCATCTTGCCCCCTCTACCCCAGAGCAGATAACCCTCTGTGACAGTGAAACCTACTGCACGACTGCAACGGAAGACCCTTTCACCAAACTTGAACTGGAAACAGCTGCCATGAGGATTAGAAACAAGAAGTCTCCTGGTTCTGATCTTTTAGAGCCAGAGATTGTCAAGAAAACCGTCGAAACCATTCCAGAGGTGCTTCTTAACCTATACAACCACTGCCTCAAAGAATGCCTGTTCCCCCAGGCCAGGAAAACTGCAAACTTGTGCCTCTCTTATTTGCAAGTAGGAGTACACAAATTGCAATTAATGATGCACGCCGTTAGCCCAGGGCTCCCTGCACATGAGCACCCAAACTGAACCAGACTATGACCGTTATGGTGGGGCCTCACTCCCTCTCCTAGGATTGAACATCCATTGAATATAACAATTGAATTATCGCAACTTGATCAGTTTTGTACTTCATTCTCTTTGAAATGTCAGTCTGGTGGGGGGGGGAGTATCGTTGTGATTATAATCACCGTCCTGCTCACACTGAGTGGAAAACAACTTGGGATCGAATTCCCTCAATGACGCGAGGGACTTTCATCAGCTTTTTTCATTCCGTGGCTCTGTTAGTCGATATAATATAAGGTTTCTCTCGTCGCCGGAAACTAGGATTTTTCGTTCAGGGAATTAGACGAGTGAACACATGCAATTTGTGGACATAATAGAGTTCTTGTATGGTCCTAATATAACAATTTTTAATTCGGAATGCTACGCGAAGAATTACCCCCTCTTGTGCACACACAACTGTCATAAAAAGAAAACGAAGCAAATCTTTTCCTGTTATTAACGAGCAATCAACGGGTTGGTTTAATCTTATATACATCCATGTCGACATCGTGCTAAAACAGAATAATTCCTGTACTTTTTACTATTATTTACTGTTGTCTTAATATAATCAGCATCGTTTTCTTGAAACATATGAATACCATTAACTGTCTTAAAGCTTGTAATCTCCAGGTATGACTTATGCAATGAATTTTGTATTAGGGTTTCATTCAAAGTCAAGTGTTTCACTCATCCTCTACTCCTTCCACCACATCATTTTGACCAATTGTTGCCGTCATCCTCCCAATTTTTAACTATGAAAATCCTTTTTCAAAGTTTCAAAAAATTCTTAATTTCCTTTAAAATTATAACTAAATATGTATCTTCCAGTGGCGAAGTCAGAGTGTTAATACTTGGTTAAAAATGAAAGAATCCTGGGCAGAAATTCAAGACACTCCAAAGACAATCCAAAAAAAAAATTAGTTAAGGCTACAACTATTTCTTTTTACAGTTTAACAGATGGGAGGAAATCAAAAGCAATTTTAGTTTATCGACAAGCAATGTGAGACGCATTATGTCGAATGCCCATGAGATGTCAAGAAAAAGGACATCTCTCTGGATGCCATTTTAAGACAGAAGGTATAAAATGGAACAACAGAAGAAAGATTTAGCCAACTTGTATGACCTACATAAACAATTTTGATTTTATAAATTAGAGGAAACAGATATGCACGTATGTATTTGAATATTACTTAGGTGGAACTGTCAGGCAGGGATCAGTCCCACCTCAATAGGCATCTCTCAACAAGGCACATTATAGCCATAGTAGCTTATGTGCCATTAAACCACCATAACAACAAAAGTCTCTCATCTGCCAAACTTCTGGCATACTAATTACTGGTTTCCATGTGTACTGGTGCTTCTCATAATATCTAAGAATCATGTAACATATCTTCTATTCGCTCTTGCCCCGATGATGTAAGTTAAGAATATGCATATTTCGAGTGACGTAATTGTCAATAAATTTCCCCAGTGATGGATGATGTTCCACAATCACTATTTATTTGTTTGTTTTTAAGAACTATGACATTAATCACAAGAAAATTCCATATTTCATTTCCTTTTGCAATCGAAAATTTTGTATCGTCGTAGGTAGCAATCTCTTCAACTGTCTTTATATTTGAACAGCTTTCTTGGTTTTCAAAGTCTACTCCTACGGAGTATTTTCAGACACAACGTCATCTGTGTGATTTCACGGTTAAGAAGAAACTCATTTTACGAAAGATATAAATATCATTGCAGCCGTGCTACAGACAAGTCGATAGATTAAGACCATCTCTGTGTAAAGTAGAGAAAACAGAAATGGAGGGCAAGTGTACCCTGTTATTTCTTCTGGGATTGGCGATTGTGGTATCAGCGAAGAGGTTTTCTCCATGCGAACTAGCGAAGAAATTGGCATCATCCGGCATCAGTAAGTCCCTGATACCTGACTGTAAGTAGAGATTTCTCTCTATCTTTCTATATGTCAATGAAAAGTATATTTCTTTCGATCCCTAAATGTAATGCGGTGCAATAGAAAGCTTAAAAGAAAAAAATCAGTTATGATCCGTGATTTTAGTTCCTGATGTTTAGTATTTTCTCATATGAAGTATTAATTGGCAGAATAATCTAATTTTGTTAAAGGAATAACTAAGGTCTAATAGCGAGAAGTCAAAAGATGGACAGTTGTCTACCATTACCCACAGTGAGCGGTCAGAGAGAAAACTGTATATCCAATTACAAACTGCAGTTGGCTAGTCATAAAATGGAAGCTTATTCAGAAGATATTTTTGCCAAACACCATCATAAGCCTTTGAAATATCAAGAGCGACTGCTTGAGTTTCACTAAACTTTTCCATTGAATTTGCCCACAGTTTGGTAACATAAATCCGTATACCACCATGGATCGACATTGACGGAATTAATATTTTCGATCATTGATCAGATCGGAAGCTTCTAGACAGTTTAGAAGTTGGCGGTTAGTGTATTTCTTTATTATTTTAGAAAGATGAGAAGTAAGTGCAATGGAAAGATAATCGGATGTGAGGAATTTTTCACTCTTTTTAGGAAATGCCTGGATATGAGCAAATATCCAAGTAGGGGGAAAACACCAGTGGAATAGGAAAGGATAATACCAAACACAGAATAGCAGTAAGCTGAAATTGCATCGGTTTTGAGAACATGTGGAGTAATACCATCAGGATGAACATAATTTAATTTCGAAACTTATCTTTAGAAAATCGGTGGCTATTTTTTCAACCTTTTGAGTATCAGGACACTGCAAAAACTGTCATATCTACCGATTTTCCAAAGATAAGTTATGATAGTTTTTGCAGTGTTTTGATACTCTAAAAAGTTGAAAATTGGCCACTGATTTTCCAAAGATAAGTCAGAATTAAATTATTTATTTCATTTTCCCATCAAACTTCAAAAATAAAATGATATTATTTTACAAATTCAAGAGCAGAATGAAAGGTTTGAAGAACCATTCAAATCTGATCGGATTTTCGAAATAATATATACTGTAAATGCATTTCAGTTGAAAATTAAATGTAAATGTTCTAATTTAATATACCGTACTGGACATCCTCTTTTTAAATCTACATCTACTTGTAGGAGTCTTACTTCAGTTATTTCTCGCGCTGAATCATTTTTGATGCTCGTGTAGCATTTGGTCTACCTGTTCTGTTTGAACTGCTTATTCTTCATATATCTTAGTATTTCAGACCTAAAAAATATTGTAGTATGTCAGGGCCCAATTTACTAAAACTTGTTCAAAAATTACACTGTTAGTGAGCATTTCGAATATTGTTAAATCAAAATTGTTCTTAATTCCTGATTTTAGTTTACTCTCTGGTATGTTCAGCTCTTTGTTTCTTAACGTTGGTCTGTATCTTATCTTAAGAATTCGGTTGCTTCTAAAAAAAAAAAAGGTGAAATGGAGCCATTATCAACCCACTGCAGGATGGAAGCATCCTCAACAATTCATGCTGAGGGAAATGGACCATAATCTGCCACGCTGGTCCATTACGGGTTGGCAAATCGATCGTATTCAGCAGCTTGAACCCCGGTCTACTCAAAGAGCGTGTGCTACTGCACTCCAGCTCCTGACCACTCGGCTACGGAGGCCGCTTCGAAAGCGTTTATTTTTCTATGTAAGTTTTTTTTCAACAAGAAAAGGTGAAATTTTCTTCTATATTACTATAAATAAAAAATCAAAATGAACTTTTTGTGGTTTTCAAAAATAGGTATTTAAAAATAAAAATATTTACTTCCATAAAAAAGCAGAACACTTAAGTCAGTGGAACCCAAACTGTGCTCCGTAGACTACAAAATGTCAGAAAGCAGACCATGAGTTAGTTACGGACTAATTCATGGTCTGCTTTCATGGTCTGATTCATGGTCTGATTATACGGACCATGAATTAGTTACGTACAAGAAAAAGATACAAACTCTCCACTACGCTAATTCTGAGAGATAAGTCGCTGTGACTTTTTTGTTTTCAGCCTCGAGCTGAAAAATATATCATGATGGTAGTATCTAATCGCCATCTTCATATCGACCATCAGTCTTCTTCAGCGGGGCAGGTTATCAGTAAAGAATATTCCTCCATATTAAGGGCGCAATGGATCTACAATGATAACCATGAAAGTTGTCAGAAAGATGCATGGAATAATATTGAGATTGATGACATGCTATGAAAAATACATAAAATGTGAAAACAGAGGTATAAAAACTTAATACATGGCAACTTAATTGAGAAAGACATTATGCGGAAATTGCTACTATGTTAAGTAGAAACACTTAACCACGTGAAGTATTTCGTTGGATTATTGGAACGAAAGGACAAATACCACAATTGACCCAAATTGCTCCTACAACTAAGTGAATTGGCCACGTTTCAGTTAAAATCCGACTTTGAGCCTCGATTTCTGGAAGACTGAACACAGATCACAGAACTCTGAAACGTATCCAAATTTATTTGATTGTCGTGGTTATTTGGATCTGTTATAATAATTGTCCTTAAGTTCTAATAAACTTAAATTCTTCACGTGGTAAAGTGTCTTTTCGAGAAACCTAAAAGGCATCTTATCCTTATCATACAATAAGAATCAACATAATTGAACTGAAAACATTTATAAGTTTGCTATACTTTTCTGAAATTCTGGAATGTACTAAACAAGGTAAGAATGGTCTGATTATTTCACAAGGAAAAGAGAACTTCTGTACCATTATGAACGTCATATGATTGCTGATAATTCGTTTGGGACCTAAATTTGATTGTGTTTCTATTTGAGTAACTCGAAATAATTTCAAAATAATGACAAGAATTCTAGAATATTTTCTTCCTTTAATTAGCAGCAGTATTTATCAAGTGAATCACGCCATGAAGATTTGTTAACCGATATTTATTTTGCAGATGTATGTCTGGCGAAACACGAAAGTAATTTGAATTCGAGAGCTCTTTCACCTCGAAATGGAGATGGCAGCCGCGATCACGGAACCTTTCAGGTAAGTTTTACCACAACGGAAAGGATAACAGAAACAATTCAATTAATTTTATTTTATATACTACGTGTTGTCTTGGCTATTTGAGTGACAGTGCCATTACTGGTTAGCTCAACGACCATTAGGCTGAACCCTTGACCTTTCCTATTGGTGAGATCCCTTATGCCATATGGGGACACGATAATTAACTTTGTCTCAAATAACGATTTGTTGGCGAGCTTTGTCTTTTGATATCTACGAATTAGAATAGATAATTTTAATCGCTCAGTATCAGTAACTGCTGATTTTAACCAGCATTACCAATGTTCAATATTCGTTTAGAAAGCATCTTTTCTTTCTAAGGGCCGACAGTAATATTCTGTTTTTTTCTCCCTGATTTCAGATCAATGACAGATATTGGTGTTCGCCCCCAGGTCCACACAACGACTGTAGAATGAACTGTAAAGGTAAGCTGTGCGGCTAACGCATGTTGACTGTTTATTTTATAACTGTGTCCAAAAACAGCTCTCGTTGACCACGTTAAGAGAGAGAGAGACAGAGAGAGAGAAAGAGAGAGATTCAAAATCGGAGCTGAGGTGAAAAGAAAACGCATAAGTCTCTGATGTAGTTAAAACTTGCTCATAATCATTAATAATAGGTCGAAGTTTGCTTATGTTGTAACGAAACTGAATATAGGAATTTTTGTAATTCATTCCTTAATGTAAAACTTTTCTTTAGTATAAAACTCCTGACAATGTCGCAGTGATGAGAATTATTGTTTCTAGTATCTGTACCGTACTTAGCAGCAATAAAAGACCTTTATTTATTATAATGTCCATTAAAGGTTGTAAATTTTTATTGAAAAAATCTGTGTCTTTATAGTTCTGCTAACACCCGCTTTACACACCCTACAATCTAGACTTTTCTTCGAATTGCAGTCAGATTTGCGTTTGTGGGGTGTCATTGTGACTTCAGTAGTGTTTTGAAAGTCAAAACACAAAAACAAACTAGCAAGTAATGACATTTTAATCTCCCCACCCCACACTAAGAAGAATATCTATATTCTGTCAGTAACTGCGTGTATGTGTTCTTAATTTGATTTGTTTGTTGAAAAACCATTCCACGCTCTCCTGAGATGGACTAACTCAGCTATATTGTGGAAAAAAACGATAAAAATCAATCTCATCATTGACAGGATTCGAACTCATTTCTTTTCTATTAGGAGTGATCTGTATTTATGAGAGAGGGAACTAAGGGTTTTGAAACAGTTCTAGAAAAGCTAATTAAACTATTAAGGCATTGTGAAAAGAAGATAAAACCTAAACTAAAGCTAATCTAAAGAAGATTGCTCCATTTGTCCCTCCAATGTCCAGGTTTAAGTTGAATACCGGACTCAGCATGAATGATGATATTGCTCTATTGAACTTTAAAGGAAAAATACCAACGATGTCCGTTTATTTTTTTTTTTACTTTAGCTCATATTTTTTTTTCTTTTTTATGAAACCCCTAAAGTACTTTGTACCGTGCGTGATTGAAAGTTGAGAACACAGAAGACACTTGTTGACATTAGATTTGAATTCCTGTAGACCGTAATTTTCAGGAAATACACGAAAAGAAAGGTTGTTCTAGATTCTAGAAAACGATGGGTGAATGAATGAATGAATGCGGAGAGTTGGAATGAATGTTGGTTCTGAGAGTTTCAAGTTGGACAGTAGGAGGATGTTGACTGGTTGCGGCTTGTGCTCAGACTGGTTTGGATGAGAATGTGGTAAATACACACGAGAGTGAAGAAGAACAGTGCCCATGAAAGTATCTATAGAAAAAGCATGCAGCTAAAACAGAACATCAAGGAGACAGATAGTTAACGTTCGGTTAACAGTGATCAATTTTGTGTTTAATTGAGGTGGTACAAGTTCAATATTAAGATTTTTAGATTGTAATATGTGAGGACTTCTCCATGAAGCATAGTTTTTTTTTAAAATCGAACAATCTAATATTTAAATTTATAAATATGCATAATAATCTTATCCCTGTAATTATGTCAAATATTCTATTATGTTTATCTTTTTATTTATAAAATACAATTTATTGCAATAATTACTGCAATGCCTATTTTTTTTATTTTGTCTCTGAGTTTTTGTGGGTGAAACACCCACAAAAACTCAAGAGTTTCTTGCCACATAAAAATTCTTTACAGGCTTTTGTTTCCAAAACGAGATATGTCGGTGTGTATTAACCATTGAACTAATTTTTCTTTATATTTTGTGGTTTCACAGAATTTCTACTGTGTTTACATAAGAAGAACGAAATCTATATTAAATTGAAAAGACACACCATGTTAATAGCCTGGCTTATTCAGATATCTTAAGATAATCCTGAGAATATTTATTCCAAAGTTATTTCTGCCCGCACGTTAGCATTTTTTTTCTTAAGATTTATTTTCAAGGGCGGTTCAGAACAGTTTTGTAGAAGTCCACTGACTCTCCTTCAGAACCACAACTCGGCAAGCCAAATCATCTCATTATCAGCAGCAAAGTGTGTTCCACGAAGGAAGAACTTCAAGGTTCTTTCTTCGTGGAACAAATGAGAATGCGGCCATATTTAAACTTTTCCTAGCACAGCCAAAAAATTTCACGTGTGCATTGTACCCTCTTCCTCCTTTTGGTAAGGTTTCAGAAACATACGCAATTGTGGTTGAACGAAGTTCTCCACAGACTCTATACTAATTCAGAACTCTGCAGCTAGTTATTTTTTGGTAATACGGTTACCTTCCACGATTAATGCCTCAATTTTTATAATATTACAGCAGTTGCTGGGCATCCTGGGATTTTTTTTATCAGGTACTGAGGTTTTTCCACGTTTGAATTCTTTATAGTTTATACCAATGTGCTACAAACACTGTAACGTGGGCAGTCTTCTCCATAAACAGTGACCGTTTCTTCGTGGATTGTTTGGATTTTTCGCCTTTCAGAAAGTGGAACCGATCTGTATTATTGGTCTGTATTCACTGATCTGTATTCCACTTTATTCATTGTAATACTTCACTTCATTCAGCGCTACAAAGGAAAAATAAAATAAATTGTGACTTTGAACCAAAATTTGTATTGTTGCTATAGAGATTTCGAAGTATCAAACAAAACAACTGCGTTTGGCTGAATACAAATATTTTTTGAACCTTCCCCTCCTGTTTATTACTGATTTTTTTTTTTTTTTTTTTTAATTTCAATATTTTAGAGTACCCTTTAAAAAGGTCACATAAGTCCAATAAAAAAAAATTTCGGTACTTAACGGTTCTCTTAAACAGGTCACACCTTTAAACATAAGGCTTTAATCATAAGGCTTTAATCAAAGGCAAAAATATATTTATGAATGTGGTTTGAAGTTTGTTAAGTGCAACAAAACATCCTTAAACTTAACCATTCTATTTTTATTTTTATTCAGCGCTTCGAGATGACAAGATTGATGACGACATTAAATGTTCTAAGGTCATTTATCGCCGCCACAAATTCTCTGCATGGTAAGCATGGCAACTGTAGCTCCTTAAATTAGCGCTTCTTCCACTTTTACAACTCAGGACATCCTAAAATTAGAACTATGATTCGCGGCTTCCTTTTAGATACGACCATAGATTTTGCAGGGTGGCATAGTCCCAAATTTAGCAACCAAACTTACCCTTTTAATTTAATTAAAGTGAGGGAATTATGGGAATTGCATCCAATTTCTTTTACATTAGAATGTCGGTTAACCGAATGACCGTTTATCCGATTTGAAGAGCCCGACGAACGAATTCCAAGAAATTTACTTCTCAAGTCAGACAACTTTCTCGGGACTTAAATTCATTTGCACATTTCTCTCTACTGATTATTCAAATAAGTTTCTGTCTTTATTGAATCCATTAAAAACATAAATTTTCAGAAAGTTCCCGGCACTTCTTCGAAACAAAATAAATATGACACGGTTAGACAAGTAGTTCTGTTTGGATTAATACAGGAATAAGTTTTTCATATTGACCCAGTTAGAAACAATTCCAGGCGTTAGTAAACAAATTCGATTTTAATTAAATGAAATCTTCTGAATTATTTGGTACGAGATTCTCGTAACAGTATACCACCTATATTGAAGTGTCAAATATATTTGCATATTCCACTTCTCAATATTCTTTCAATCGTTTCTTTCCAGGGTTGCTTGGAAAAAGCACTGCAGAGGGAAAAACGTCAGACAGTATGTGAAAGGTTGCAGATACTAAAATGCTCTGTCGAAGTCTTTATTTTTGTGGTTACTGAAGTCAGTTACATATTCGTGATGTAACTGAAGTCAGCTACATCACGAATTCCATCAAATCTTAGAGATCGAACTTTGCAAATATATATTTGCGAACATCTGTCCTAAATAATTTTATACGCCTTTGTACAACTTTATACTGCCATTTAATTTTACAGTTTTTATATCTATATTTTTGTATTTTCAAAAGTGTTTTTTTAATAAAACTGTGTGAAGAACGTTTGGGATCTGTTCATTTACAAACAGAAAACATTGTACACCCATAGCTGTTTCTCTATTTGGTGCAGTGAGAGTTTGGCGAAGGAGCTCAAAGAGGGGTGTGGGTTGGTGTTTCAAATCAGGATTAATTGCTGTTCCTCCTGCCTACACGAACTTTCAGTTTTATGTGGACTTCCTTCTACAGTTCGAAAAATATTCTAGGATTAAATTATATTAAAAATATAATTTAATTCTAGGGGATATGGCCAAAACCTGTCCTGATGCAACGACCTTGTTTGGGACACTTCAACGTCTGTACGTGCTCTTTTCAGCATCAACAAAGAAATGGTCATTTTACAAAAATATGTGAAGGATCTTTCTGTAAAGCCTCTCTGTGAAACAAGGTGACAGTGTGGAATGCAATGTAAGGTGATGCATTTCAATGATGCGTTTTTGGAAATAGCGTCAGAAGATGCTCAAGAAAAAGTGAAGCTGAATCACTAGCTAACTAGATCGAGGAATACAAGTGTATTGTTTCTTTAGTATTTTGGCATGTTTTTTTTTTTTTTTTTGTTTGTTTAATGTAAGTAAAGAACTGCAAAGTGATTCTACAGATCTTGCTACAGCTTTTTTTTTAATTTAACACCCTCTGCATCAGATAATGTCAGAACTCTATGATGTCCCGATGAAACGTATAATTTTTTCTTTGTTTTTATTAGTTTCTATAGAATTTTTAAAAAATTGTGTAACAGTTCATTTTTATTGATGCTTTCCTCAAAGAACTAGCTCACAGTATTTTATGTTGCTTGATTTTAAGGCTTTCTTTCTATCCATTACTTTTTTATATATACATTCCCACACAACGCTGAAAAGGGGCATTATTTAATTCCGGAAATTTTTTTAATGGTGCTTAGGGAATAAATAGAAACATTGTGTAGTGTAACAGCATAATTTGTCCTGCGGCACCTGGTAATCCACCACAGCTCCGCTATAATATCGCTCTACAGCGATTTATATGCGTGAGGGCACACAGTAATCTGGGAAAGCCCCAACGTGAGTGTGTAAGACACAAAGTCTTACAAATTAAATTAAATGTCTATATAATTTATGATAGAACGCTAGATTGAGTGATATTATAGACCTTACAAGAAAACACTTAAAGTCACAAATATTGTTTAAGATAATGGGTCTCGCGCTAATGGAATTAATTTAAGAGAAGGTTAAATTTAATGTACAAGCAAATATACCTTGAAGATAAACATTAGAAACAGATATGCGATCAGCGCCCACTACCTGAAGCAGCAAGTGAAGATAACGAGACGGAACAGTGGGGGGTTAATTGATGGCATGGCAAAAGGGAGGGAGTGCTCCAGAGATTACAATAGGGGTACCAGGTGTAAGCGTTTTTGTTTACTGCAAACAGAGCAGGTGTGGTCATTTTAAAATAAGCCGAGACGAATCAAGAAAATGGACGCAGATGTTTTCCGGATGGATTCTGAGCTCCGAAATTTCTGGTCATTTCCAGAACATTCGAGAATTCTCTGGAAAACGGAAGTTCTTTCTACACCGGAAGGAACTCGGCCTTCCTGTCATGTGTCATAGGCAAATGAGAATGGAGACGATGATGGTCAGATAGAAGTGATTGGTTGAGGAAAGGAGGGGCGTTACTAAATTTTGGGAAATAAAAGGGGAAGAGCGCGCGCAAAAGATATGTGATAAAGTTTTTTTGGAATGTGATAAAGTTTTTCGGAGATGATAAAGTTTTTCGATGTGTGATAAAGTTTTTTTGGAGATGATAAAGTTTTTCGGAAGGTGATAAAGTTGTTTTTCGGGAGTGATGAAGTTTCTTTGGAGGGCGAAAGGGGTGTTTTTGGAAAGATAGGCCCAGGAAACAGTCCCCGGAAGCGATCCACCAGTAGAACCAGTTATGGTGAGTTCACTAAATTCTGATAGCTTTAATAAAGTGTAGATAAGTTACAGAAAGGGGAACTTTCTCGAGATGGAACATAGAGGTCCGAGAGCGTCCACCGAGAAATATATTTGAAAGGAGGACAGCGAGATAATGCTAACAGAAGAAACCCGTACCGTCCTGTAGAAATAAAGTGATGGGAGGCGACTCCTACTGAATGATCCGGCACAGCAAAGAAGGATACGACACCAGGATGATCGGCGAAGCGAATAGTGTCCCTGGCCGAAGTTAGCATTCCGGAATCGGAGAAGAACGTTCCCAAACCAATGGAGGACCCGATGCAGAGCAGAAAGTCACAGGCCACACGTTGTATTAGCGGTAAGATCCAAATCCTCAGAAGTAAGTGGTTAAACAACGAATTTACCTCTATGTAATTGCAAAGGACTGCAGGGAAGATAGATCAATATTAAGTGAGATTTAGGGAAGCATACAGTTAAGAGTTAAGGTATAGATAAGTAAGGAAATATCATAGAAATAGTTTAATGAAGGATGGTTTTCCGTTATGATTTACTTACTGATTAATTAATGGAGGAAAAGTAATAATTTTGGACGGGTTAGACTATAGAGCAGGTACAGTTGTATGTTACTTATATAATGTCACTGATGTAGAGAAATTAGTCGCTAAATGCTGGAGTTTACTTGAGGGAATGAAGAAATAAATAATCCCATGTATATTTCATTTACATGTAACTTTAAAGTGCTGGGGAGAGAATAGAATAGAATAGTTTGTAAAGTGGACATTAAATTCCAGAAGAAGAACTGTATCAACCATGAAGAAGAATGTAGGATTGTGCTAGATAGGTATGAAAAAGAAAGATATAAATAGATAAATAATAAATGTCAATTGTAATTAAGAAAGAGTTAAATTAAACTGATTGTACGAGATGTTAGTGGGCCTATAGTAAGAAGATAATGATGGATGGGACAGCCTAATGACCAGGAACGTGATCCATGCCCTGTACATATATATGAAGTGAATAATGTGTAATGATTTGTCTTATCTTTTATTTGTAAGTATGTATAATAAACTGATTGTATTTCACTTAATGCAAATGGAGTTTGGTCATTTCTGAACACACAGCAAAACCCAAAGGAGGAGTGCACTAATATAGAAACTCCATCAGAACCGGAATTCTTCTGTGAGATAACAAGTCAGATGCAAAGTGGGGATTTTTAAGAATATAAATAAATATAAATAATATAGTAAATAAAGAAATAAAAATTATAATAAACATAAATAAAACCCCCACCCCCACAAGTGAAATATGATTTTCTGTGTTTTTTAGGTGTACGTTATATTACGTTGTTCAACTGGCCTCTTGGCCTAGAGGGCCTTCGAACGCCATTGAACCTTAGTTACCATTCAACTGCACAGAGAGCAGAGCACGGAAGGCAAACGATAAACTTTAGGGGCGAAATCCGGAGTCACATGATCGTTCTGGAAAGAGACATTCAAAAAAATAAATTAATTAAAATAAATAATAATATTTGAAGGTGAGCCTCGGGATGATGCCCATTTTACACCCACGGGAAAAGTATTTGGACACTTTACCACCCAGAAGTCAGGGTAAATTTCATGTTACCTGA
This sequence comes from Mastigoproctus giganteus, assembly GCF_048544385.1. NCBI lineage: Eukaryota > Metazoa > Arthropoda > Arachnida > Uropygi > Thelyphonidae > Mastigoproctus > Mastigoproctus giganteus. Next base: position 15,240,137 of record NC_143585.1, on the reverse strand, counting down.
CGTGTAGATATCAGTGTCATTTAAATGTATTCTATAAAGATTCCCACTATCTATACCTAGAAGCAGATGTCCTTGTTGTTAATAAGACAATAGGGGTGATAATCAAATATCTATTTTCACTTAGTGTTGCAATATCCTTTGGAGGACAATGTTCTTAAAATTACAGCTTATCACTTTTGTTTATAATCTGCTCATTTTCAATAATCACTCCTTACATTCTAAAACTGCCTTGCAGAAAAAATGGCAAACACTGTCACTTCGTAGTGGACATTAGAATGATAAGTCTCCAAATAAACAAAATTCGTGGCCAACAGAGCAAAACAAATTGGCCGATCACCATTCTTAACGTGAATGTTATGATAAAATAATCTGTTGACCCACTATTTAAATTATCTAAATTCTATTAATAATATACTGAGCGCATGTAGTTTTTATGTATCGAATTTATTTTATTAATGGCCGAAATAAGAGGTCCCTCGCCACTCCTCTCCTCTGTATACCTCTTCGGACTTCTCATCGTGCACTACACCCACAAGATGTCCATTTGAAACCAAATGTGGATGGAAGTCAGTGCCAATGAATATCCCTAATACACGATAATGGATTAGTACAAGCTAACGTAATATTACATATTACCTAATGCATAATGACACATTATGTATTAGGGGTATAGCATAACATACAGCCCCAAAGTGAAATTATTGAAGTCAACCCAACGCATTGCAACAAAATTAGCTTTGAAAAATAAATAAAACGACAGTTGAAGCGCTATAATTAGGACTCTGTTTTTGAGTTTTCAACAGAGCTAACGCACGATGATAGTCCTCGAACGCATTCGACAACATTTCATGGTACGCAATGATAGTCCTCGAACACTGTCGACAACATGTCATAGTGCCCAATCTCTGAAGAAGATTCCCTAAACCTAGTTTCTTAACCAATACCCTACATGCGATATATTTGCATATTCAATAATTCTATGCAGGTGGCCGAGTTCAACTTTCAAAAGTACTTCGGGGAAAAGTATGCAATTAACTTATTCGACACAGTCGTGTCGTATGCCGAATTCCGAATTCATACCCCTCAACCACTCCGCTCCGAACTGGTATGCGCTCTTCGGATCCTCTGATCTTCAATAAGTAGAATCTGCTGAAACCCGAGTCCCAAGTAATAAATCCCAACAGATACGTGCATTCCTATTCAAAAGATAAACTGATGGTTCTGAAAATGACCGGTTCTTTTTACAACATTTGTTCTCATTGTGACGTCATTTGAATACCACTCAAAGATGGCCTCAAAACGGAAATAACAAATTTAGTGTATTTGAGTGGTGTCAGAATGCCGTCACAATGAGAACAAATCTTATAAAAGGACTGGTCGTTTACAGAATCGTCAGTTTACTTTTTGATTAGGAATCTGCGTAGCTATTTGGATTTATTACTTGGGACTCGGGTTTCAACCAATCCTACTTATTGAAGATCAGAGGATCCGAAGAACGCATACCAATTAGGAGAGGAGTGGTGAGGGGTATGAATTCGGAATTCGGCATAGGACACAACTGTGTCGAATAAGTTAATTGCATACTTTTCTCCGAAGTACTTTTGAAAGTTGAACTCTGCCATCTGCACAGAATTAGTGAATATGTAAATATATCGCGTGTAGCGTGTTGCTTAGGAAACTAGGTTTAAGGAATCTTCTTCAGTGATTGCGTACTATGACATGTTGTCGACAGCGTTCGAGGACTATCACCGCGCGTTATCTCTGAAGAAAACTGAAAAACAGAGTCCTAATTATAGCGCTTCAACTGTCGTTTTATTTATTTTTGAAAGCTAATTTTGTTGCAATGAGTTGGGTTGACTTCAATCATTTCACTTTGGGGCTGTATGTTATGCTATACCCCTAATACATAATGTGCCATTATGTATTAGGTAATATGTAATAATATGTTGGCTTGTACTAATCCATTATCGTGTATTAGGGATATTCATTGGCACTGACTTCCATCCACATTTGGTCTCAAATGGACATCTTGTGGATGCAGTGTGTTCAATTAGAAGTCCGAAGAGGTATACAGAGGAGAGGAGTGGCGAGGGACCTCTTATTTCGACCATAAATAAAATAAATTCGATACATAAAAAAAGCATGCGCTCAATGTATTATTAATAGAATTTAGAGAATAATAAACAGCGGCTCAACAAATTATTTTACCATAGCCTTCACGTTATGGATGCTGATCAGCCGATTTGCTTTGCTCTGCTGTTTATTTTGAGTCTTATTATGGGAATGTCAGTCACGAAGTGAGAGTGTGTGCAATTTTTCCGGCAAGTACCGTTTAGAATATAAGGAGTGATAAATGAAAATGAGCATATATAAAGAAACAAGAGATAAGCTGTAATTTTAAGAACATTGCAATCCAACGGATATTGCAACACTAAGTGAAAATAGATATTAGTGTATGGCCCTAATTGTCTTATTAACAACAAGAATGGCATCTGCTTGTAGGTACAGAGTGTGTGAGTCTTTATAGAATACATTTAAATGATCTACACATCAGTTAACATGGAATTTGCCCTGAATTCTCAATTGTAAAGTGTCCCAATACATTCCTCCTTGGTTTAAAATGGGCATAATACCGGGGCTGCCCTTCAATTAATTTATTTATTTCTTTATTTTTTATTTTATTATTATAATTATTATTATTTATTATTTTTTTTTACTGTCTCTCTCGTGAAAGATCACGCGACTCTGGATTTCGCTCTCTAAAGTTTATCGTTTGCTTTCCGTGCCCGGCTGCCCGTGCAGCTGAACGGTAACTAAGGTTCGATAGCGTTCGAAGGCTCTCTAGGCCGTTTGAACAACGTAATATAACCTACACCTCAAACACAAAAAATCACATATCACTCACGTTGTGGCTTTCCCAGATTACCGTGTGCCGTCACGCATATGAATCGTCGTGGAGCGATATTATAGCGGAGTTGTGGTGGATCTCCAGATGCCGCAGCAATAATTATGCTGTACGCTATACAATATGTTGTAATTTATTCCTTAATCTCCATTTTTTTAAAATATTTATGGTTTTATGCTGGACGAAAGGAAACTTGGTTAGGATGCAGCGAATCGCCCCGACGTTCCTGGGACTGTGGCAAAGGCCAAGAAGGTCGAAAGAATCCAACATTTTATCGCATTGATGAATCGTTTGTTTCAGAAACGGTTTTTTAGATATCATCATATGTGATGATGAACCCCAATATTGCATTTCACTTTACTTTTTATATCAATAATGTTGTCTATAAATCCATACAGTCTATGACTATGATGGACATTGAAATATATTTTTTTGTTGTTGTTATTCCTAACGATCTTTATTTATGTATTCCGTAAACTGCGCAAATTTTTCAGAAGCAATCTTACAACTTTCAATATTACAACGGTCGTAGTCATAAAGAAAAGAAATATGAACACGTATTTTTGATATTGCCTAGAATTATCTCCTTTAGATTGTAGAGGAGTGTAAGAAAGGAAGATTAGCAGTACTGATCAGCTGCAGATATCCAACAGTTGGTGTTGTTATATGTTAGCTTTCATTCACTGACCTATTAGTATAATAATAAGAGGAGTTTACCTCAATATAGTGCGTAGAATATTTGAATATTCTACGTTATTTTTCGAATATTTGAATATTTTCGTTAGATTCTTTTAATTGCGTTAATTTGATTTTTAATTGTTTTAACTTGATTTGAATTCTGTTAAATCGATTATTTAATTATTTATATTTTACTCTAATGTACCGGTAAGTTGTCGATTTTTTCGTTTTTTTCCGTTTTAATTTCTCGAGGGTATTATACGGAAGTGTTCTACGCACTATATTGAGGCAAACTCCTCTTATTATTATACTAATATTATTATCGACGTAGAACATATTGAGTAGTACTACTCTGACTCACACTATCTAATTCACTGACCTGTAATGTTTTATTAATATCGAAGGAAGTACGGGATTTTCCCAGGAAGATCGCGTATTCGTAACTGAACACCCACGATCTCAGGATTTGTTTTTATCTTTCAGTCATACTCTAACCTGCCTCGCATATTGGAAGAATTAAAAGTTATCCAATCAGAAATTTCAACGATGATAAGCCCTGTATCAAGTGCCATCGATGATCTTGAGTATGGTTTGAATTTGCATTTGGGAAGGAAGACGCTTGCAACGTTTATTGGAACCACTGTTACAATAATAAATGTAACTGAATATATATCCGGGTGGAAATCCTTTTGGATAAACATGTAGTAACTTTAAGATCAATTTTTATGCCTGAAACCTAATACAACCTTGGAATGTTTATTACAGGAATTATAATTTACCATCCAAAGAACCATATGTCCACTCATAATCGTTAATTTTTAATCGGTAACAGTTTCCTGTTATATCCTTTTTATATCCTTATATCCTTTTTAATCCTTAAGATTATTTATATCTCTCAAGCAGAATGGAAGCAGCAGTATTTCAAACTATGGTCTCCCAATTCATTCCAATTAGAGAATGAATTGGAAGATGAATTTGTGGTAATCGAAGAGGAAGAAAATGTAACAATGGAAGGACTAGAGTTAATATTACAAAAATCAAAAATCCGAAAAAGCCCAGGCATAGACCATTTGAATGTAGAATTATTTATTTAAAATCATATGACATAAGCAACAGATTCGCAATCTTTGGCTCTACTCTAATATACTAAAATAAAGTTAATAAATACAGGGAACAATTCTTAGAGAACAATGTGGGTTCAGAAAAGGGAGAAAAGGAATAGCAGCCATTTTTAATTACAACAAATTTTGAAGAAAAGAAGAGAATTTAACCTACCAACGTTACTGCTCTTTATTGATTATGAAAAATCATATGATAATGTAAACCAGGAAAAACTTTGGCAGATTTTTACACGATGAAAATATCCCACCGCAATTCCGTAAAGCGATACAAAGTCTATAAAAAAATCAAAAGTGTGCGCATAAAATATTCTAACGGCCACCTATCAGACCCAATTACAACCAATAAAGGAGTCAAACAAGGATGTGGACTATTACCAAATTTATTTAATTTGTTTAATTTATTTAATTAAATTTAATTTAATTTAATTAATTTATTAAAAAATGGAAACAAATAGTTAAAATCGAAATACTGTTGAACAAAATAGGCAAAAAGTACGAGATGAAAATCTCCACCGCAAAAACAAAATGAATGGGATCATGTGGGAAAAAAAAAAAAACATACAAAGAGTTAAAATTGTTATTGATGAAAAAATAATAGAACAAACATCTGTATCACCTATTTTGGAATTTAATCTCAAATGAAGGGAAAGACATCCACAATAAACTACAAAAATATAATAAAATGAACAAAAAGATTAAATTCCGCTACGAGAAACAAATGATAACCGAAATGAAATTACGACTGCACGACATTTCTTCAAATTCGGACCTCTTCTACGGCTGTGAGACTTGGGTCATTAATAAGAAAGATGCACACAAACTAGAAGCAGCACAAATGAGATTTTTTAGACTATTATTAGGATTTACAAGACTACATCATCGAAGAAATTTGGATTATAACACAGTCAATGACATAAAACGGTATCAAAAAAAATATATATATATAGCATCTCGCATTAAGAGACAACCACGAACAGGTGCATTTTTGAGAGCCCGGAAAAAATTATTTTTAAATGAAATGAATTGAAACATAATGTATTGAAAAGGGGGACTGCGTTGTTCGGAAAGAAGTTCTTCAGATAGCACAGGTTGAATAGTGTAGAATGCAACGGTAAGTATGGATTGTCATTACTCCGTCCAGCACGTGCAGTAGCGATAACTCCATAAAGACTGGGACGTCAATCACACCAGTTAGCATCTGAGACAGAAGAAGAATATTCTTAGATGCTTTGTGAACTCTCCGGGGAGTGATCTTTAGGTTGGTATATAAAACAGCCCTGGAGATGATGAATGCCGGTAATCCTGTTCATCCCTCGCATTACCCAGTACTCGATTGCCAGGTATCTGTTCATGTACGACGTCGGAGCAGAAAGCCAGACTGGTGATGCATATAGTGCGATTGGTTGTAGGAACCGCTGGACATATTCTCCGACTACATGGACGTTGAGTAATCCCGTCAACTCTTGTCGAATTGCCTACATCATCACCGAGAAAGCCTTCGATTTCATGATCGAGAAATGGATCTGAAAAGTGAGGCCCTCCTCCCAAGTCAAGCTGAGGTCGGTGTGAGACCACTTTTCTTTTCTGCACTCCGTTGTGATAGGCTCTGATATCAATTTGGATTTTCTTTTTTGTAAATGTGATTTTGGCTGATTTAGATATGTTTAGCTCCAGACCTATCTGCATTATATAGGTTACAAGGCTATTGATCAGGACGGCGGCTCGCTGATTTATCAGGTGGGTTTGTTCAGGGTCTTTTGATTTTATATATAATTTGAGGTCATCTGCATATGATGAGAAATCAGTGTACCTTCCGAGGGTAGGTTTAAGGGTCGCGGCGAACAACAAACCGAACAGGACACGTCCCTGCGGTACTATACACGTTATAACACGCTGCTGTTGGAAGGATTTATGGCTGATGATGAGTTGCCTTGGCGAAAGGATGAGATTGATGGTTTTTAACAGACTTCCTGTTATGCCAAAGTATTTTTTTCCAGAATGCAGATGAGAGCGGGAATTGACAGCTTATCATAATTGGACGAATTATTAAGGAAGATGACGTCCAGCTGAGATTTACTGTTGAGGGCAGTTTCATGTTTAAATAAGGTGTCTAGTAGGTTTGTATATGTAGATCTTTTGAGGATCACAGTATCAAGATGTTTAGGTCTATAAACATCTTGATATTTATATCAACTTGTATTTGTCGATCAGTGCTAATAACATAGATTTTCCAAACACTTTTAAAAGAGAGCAGCCCACTGAGATCTGTCTGAAGACTTTAGGCACCTTAGGGTTTCTTCTTTTGGGTATGGGTTGTACCCTGCAGTGATTCTACATTGTAGGGATTGATCCGAAATTTAATATCTGATTAAAGTTTGATTGTATTGGTTCCACAATGAAGGCACTGCACACTTTAACCATGAATAGAGGAAAGACTTCAAGACCAATTGTAGTTTTATTGGGAAGTTTATTGATGGCATTTATAGACTTCCCAATAAAACTACAATTCTTAACAAAGTAACACCTGTTGCTTTGTTAGAGATATAGTTAAAAGGGACTGTCTGGAGTGTATGAAGAAATCGCTGTTTTCGAGTTTTTGGGTCTGATGGCGCCTCCTTGAAAGTCAAAGATACCCATTTCTGAAATACCTTCCCTTCCATATGGAAATCCTTGTTGCATTTGGATGCAATACGTTTGGAGTGATTTATTCTGTTGAGTACCAGCTGCCGGATTGCTTTTCTTTTATATTTAAGGAAGGTTTCCCGCTCTTTCTTGTACATCTGACAGTCAACTGAGTACTGAAACTTTTCCTGTTTTCTGAAAGCTTTTTGTTTCCTCTTAAATGCTTCTCTGATTTCAGCATTAAACTATACGTTGGAACTGTCAGATAATTTTATTTGCTTGGAAGCTCCTTGCACGGAAATTTCAACTAGCTGGTTAGCAAGGCTAGATGTAGCGATGTCCATTGATTTTTGCTGTAGATCCTTCCGGTTTATTTCTGTGAGACGTACCAGGATGATCTCTGGGTTTAAGTATTTGATGTAGTATACTGTGTCTGCGGGGGTAGCACAGTTGTATCGTCACCGTCCTTTTCACACCGGGTGGAAAAGGCTCGGGTTCGAATCCCGTCGACGACGCGAGGAACTTTAGTGGGCATTTTTCACTCCGTGGCTGCGTTAGTCGGTCTCAGGCGTAGACAGCAAGGTTTTTTCCCCCAGAAACTGGAGTTTTTTCGTCGAGAAAACAGGCAAATCGAGCAGAGAATACATGCAATTTAGGGACAAAATAAATATGGGAACATGTAGTCATTTACAGGAGACCCTAATATAATTTTTTTTTTTTTTTTGGAGTACACTGTTTTGGTTAGCACTTCATTCCCGAAAGCTTCGCCAGCGTTTCAGCCGTTAGTAACGTTGAACTCAAACGTGATAGGTCAGTGATAAGAAGGGAAGCTGTAATGTTCAGTGGTCAGATTAAGGTGTAGAAGATTTTGGAATAATTGATCCAGCGTCTGGGTTACCCTGGTAAGAGGTGTGGTTTGGAGAGATAACAAACGTCATCTCTCCAAAAATTGCAGGCTGTAAAGTAAACATTGCCCTTAGAAATAGCAATTACAGAGCTATGACCTTTAACATCTCTATAGGATCTCTAACAGGCCTAAACTGGTCTTCCCCCAGGATATAGTCAGATACTGAATCAAAAACATCAAGTGAAATAGTTTTTCCTCGTTTGTTCGATGTGACTTTTCTCCAGAGATATCTACTTCCCTGGCCTCTTCGTCTACTACTGAATATGCCATTTACGTGCAAAATACTCTAATAAAGGCTACCATTTGATCTGCTAAGAAGAAAGTTGTTCGCTCAAACACTGTTCCTTGGTGGACTGGAGAGCTTTCTGATTTACATAAGCAAGTGCATAAAATACACAAAAACTATCAGAGGAAAAGGAATTGGCCTGATCCAGAAGTAAATAGACTTAAAAACATATATCGCGACTTAAAGAAGAGGTATGCAAAAGCCATCGATAATCAGAAACCTACTTCACAGGAAAATTTTGTCCAAACTGTTGGCAACTCCGACGCATGGGGGCCTGTTACATAAACTCAGCAAAAATAAAATACACTCTTCTGAGGTTTACGATACCGTCATTAGCAACAATGTAGAAACTCTAAATTGGCAGGACACCCTCAATGCTATACTGGACAGGCTTCTTCCACACGATGATCAGTCAACTGATTCCCCTGATAATTGTTCCATTAGAAATAACAACTGTGAACTGTGCATACCAACCCTTTGAAGATACAGAACTCTTTACCATGAGTGAACTAAAATCAGCCATCTCCAAAATCAGAATCAAGAAACGTCCGGGCTTCGATTTAGTTGAAAACATATTCATAGTAAAACGTTTTGAAATAACCTCAGACGTACTCATCAATTTATATAACAAATTCCTTATGGAAGGAATCTTTCCAGATGTGTGGAAAAGTGCAATCATCAAAATTATACAAAAATCATCCTATCTGATCTCCTTGCGCATTCGATTCCCTCTGGTGGGAAAGTGCCCTCCATAGACTCGTGAAGGCCAATTGCTCCCGACAACTGTTCCACGTAATTAGAAGCTACTTAGAAGACAGATATATCAGAGTCATCTCAAATCAGCAGTCTCTAACAAGAAACGTTTCCAGAGTGTGTCCCCAAGGTTCTGTCTTGGGACCCATCATCTGGAATAGTCCTAGACACTTGGTTACTTCGCAGTTTTGATAAGATACACGCAATAGCCTATGCCGACGATTTCACTCTCATCTTTGCAGGCAAATCTCTCTCAGATCTCGATTCTCTCGCCAACATGGTCCTATCTGATCTCCTTGCTTGGGCAGTTACTAATAAACTGAGTATATCTCCTTCAAAGACCAAGATGATGATTTTCAGGGGAAAATTTGATTATGGTACACCTCCACTACACCTCCAAAATTCCACAATAGACCTACTTTCTTGAGAGGATGTACCTGGGATATCTTGCTAGATAATTCTTTTCCACGGAAGAATTGATTTCAAATCAGAATGACTTTGCGATAGGACTCACCTGAATGGAATACCTGATTGGTATATTTACTGACTGCACTTACCTGACAATACGAACTTGCCTTCTTCTTCCATGGATTTGAGTTTTTATTTTGTTTCTTCACAGCTATTAAAGGTTAGAAATTGTGACCTCACGATGCGAACTCTTTTGATGATACCCAGGATTTGGATCTCCTGTGGTACGGGATTGCTGGCACTGACTGCTTTCTCTAATTATTTTAAAAATTTTTATTTTTAATTAATTTATTCGTTATTTTTTTATTTATCTTATTTGATCTTTTCTTATATTCACCTTTTTTAGGTGTATATAAGAAATTAAGGCCACCGTAGCCTAGTGGTCAGGCGCGCGGGTGCATAAGTACACGTGCCTTGAGTGACCGGGGTTCAAGCCCGTGACTGCTGAATACGGTGCTGTTTCTTGTATTCTGTCTATCTTGTGAACTCCTCTGACCGTTTGGTCGTCCCGGAGTATAAACAGAAAATTTATTTATTTTAAAAGGGTGGCACTGTGGTATCGTCACTGTCCTCTCCACACCGGATGGAACAGCCCCGGGTTTTAATCCCTTCGATGACGCGAGGAACTTTAATGGGCTTTTTTCACTCCGAGGCTGAGATATTCGGTCTCAGGCGTAGATAGCAAGGTATATCCCACAGAAACTGGGGTTTTTCATCCAGCAAACAGACAACGACCAGAGAACACAAGCAATTAACAGATATAAGGCACAGCACGGCAGATGAATTTAATTGTTAGGGTGGCCTAAATATAATAGTTTTTGGCCTGGGCCTTCGAACCCCATTGAACTTTAGTTACCATTCAGTTCCTCGGGGATCAGGAGTAGGAATGCAACCGATAAACTTTAGTGGGGCGAAATCCAGAGACGCCTGAACTTTCTAGTGAGAGACACTGGAAATAATATTAATAATTGAAAGGGTGCACCAGGGTGATGCCCATTTTACACCCAGGGGGAATGCATTGGGACACTATACCACTGAGAGGTCACGGTAAATTCCATGTTACGGGATGTGTAGATATCAGTATCGCTTATATATATACATATTCCCTAAAGACTCTTACACTCTATAGTTAGAAGCAGATGCCCTTATTGTTACTATTTTTATATATTAACAATAAGGGTTTAAGATAATATCTATTTTCACTTAGTATTGCAATATCATTTGGAATGCAATGTTCATAACATTACAGCTCATCAGTAGTTTCTTTAAATACTGTTCATTTTCACTAATCACTCCTTACAATTTAAAACTATCCTTGCAGAAAAAATGGCACACGATATCACTTCGTGGCGGATGTTCCAATAAGTCTCCCAATAAACAGAATGCTTTGATATCAGAGCAAAACAAATCGGCCGATCAGCATCCTTGACGTGAAGGCTATAATAAAAATCTCTATTTAGTTTCCTTTTAAATGATCTAAATTGTATTAATAATACACTGAGTGCACGCTTCCTTTATATATCGAAATTATTTTATTAATGGCCGAATTAAGAGGTCCCTCGCCACTCCTCTCCTCTGTATACCTCTTCGGACTTCTCATTGAACACACTGCACCCACAAGATGTCCATTTGAGACCAAATGTGGATGGAAGTCAGTGCCAATGAATATCCCCAATACACGATAATGGATTAGTACAAGCTAACATATTATTACATATTACCTAATACATAATGACACATTATGTATTAGGGGTATCGCATAACATACAGCCCCAAAGTGAAATGTTGAAGTCAACCCAACTCATTGCAACAAAATTAGCTTTCAAAATAAGTAAAACCAGATCGGATGAAGCGCTTACCTTAAGTTTCTAATTTCTGAGTTTTCTTCGGAGCTGACGCACGGTGGCAGTCCTCGAACGCTGTCGACAACATGTCATAGTACGCAATCTGTGAAGAAGATTCCCTAAACATAGTTTCCTAAGAATATACCCTACAACCGATATATTCACTTATTCACTAATTCTGTGCAGATGGCCGAGTTCAACGTTCAAAAGTACTTCGGGGAAAAGTATGAAATTAACTTATTCGACACACTCGTGTCGTATGCCGAATTCCGAATTCATACCCCTCACCACTCCTCTCCTAATTGGTATGCGTTCTTTGTATCGTCAGGATTTCAATAGGTAGAATTGGCTGAAACCAAGTCCCAAGTATCCCAATAGGTACGTACATTCCTGATCAAACGATAAACTGAAGATTCTGTAAACGACGAGTTCTTTTTATAAGATTTGTTCTCATTGTGACGTTATTTCGATACCACTCAAAGATGGCCTCAAAACGGAAATAACAAATTTAGTGTAATTTATTGTTTGGGCTTCCTGTGATTATTGAATGAAAAACTACATGATTGTTGAGTAGTTTTTAATTTGAGCGTGCAACTCAACCGATCAGGTGTTGGATTTGAGGTAAAATCCGTGGTGGACTTCAATAGGTAGAATTGGCTGGAACCAAGTCCCAAGAAATTATGTGCTTCGTTTGCTGAGAAAGCAAAAAAAATGGGGATGACAACTTCAAACCAATACCAATGGTGAACTTCGTAGTTTCTTAATTATCTCTGTTCCTTACCCTAAACTCTCTGTCTCTTTTCTTCCCCTTCCACCTTAAAGTTATCTCCCTATATTTCTTTTTATTCTTCACATATTCCTGGCGTGTCACTAAGGGCAGGAACTCACTATTATCACGTCACGTGAATCTCGTCATAAAAGTGGTACTCTGTGGTCCCTGTTTAGTGTAAACTGCGAAGTCTGTCGGAGAAGAAAGGTCACTGTAACGTAGGGTGGTCACATTAAAAATTTGATCTCGAGGTACTCATGCTTATGTTTGGGGTATTCATTCCGCGTTTAGGGGTTCTCGCATTATATCTTGAGAAAACCGAACAATTTTAATAACAACCATTTTATTTCTATGTTTTGTTGATTTTTACAAGTTCGTGGAATTCAAAATTATTCAAATTTAAATAAAATTATTACCGAATTATAGCCCGTGCTTTAATTCGTTTAATTCGGAAATTTCGGAAAAGAAAGGCATTGGGCCACTTGAAAGGGTCCAAAGACGGCAACTCGCCTGGTGAGATTGGTAAAAACGCGTCCATATGAGGAAAGACTTCGACAGAGCTTGGAAACTAGGCACCTTAGGGGTACATAATTTTGGTGTTTAAGGCTCTGAGAGGCATAATAAAATTAATAAGGACGATATTTTCACGGTTATGAATGATTCTAGAAATATGGACCATAATTTCAAGTTGCGTGGGGCGATGTTTAGATTGGATTGCAGGAAGTTTTATTTTAGCCTGCGAGTTATAAATTACTGAAATAAGTTATTTACATGGGTGATAGAGGCTGATAGTTTGGGGCAATTCAAAGGTCAGCTGGATAATTACCTACGAGTGGAGGGAAATGCTTAGGTTGTCCATTTCCTTTTTCTCTTATTAATTATTATTATTATTATTATTTAACTTTCTTCTTATTATTGTTAATTTGCTTTTATTCTTGTTCTTTTATTGTACGTATTTTTGTTATTTTATTTTATTTATTTGTTTTTATTTATTTATTTATTTATTTTATTATTATTTTTTGGCTGGTGTAGCCTAAGCCACAGGCTTCCTTGCACCATGTGGCCATTACTAATACAACAGGTCGAAATGAAATAGTATAATGTGAAGTAATCCATCTGAAGTAACAACGCTAATATACCGCTAATATAAAGGATTAAAAGTAAAATGC